>NC_041382.1:642128009-642189920 GCF_002162155.2 Triticum dicoccoides
GGGGGGGGTCTAATGAGAGCCAGAGGATCCCAGAATTTTGTTTGGATTTTCCAGGCGCTTTCCATCGCACAGTACTTCTGTACTATGGCCGCCAAGTCAGTGAAGTGTGCTATGTCACGGCGACTTATGGTGTTGAGGATTCCCTTGTCCGTGCAATTTTTGCAAAAGAACAAAATTGCGTCTTCCTTGCGACAGTCCTTGACCTTGCTCATTACAAGGAGGAATCTGGCCCAATAGTGATGTACTGTCTCTTGGGGCCCTTGTCTAATGTGGGAAAGATCACTTATGTCTGGGTGGGTGGGTAGATTTAGGTCCAAACCCTGACCCGATCTGAGACCCAGGGGCGAAGGAGTTTCCGAGCTTAGCAGTTCGGGCTCCGGGATGTTGGCCAATAGTTCTGGACCGCTGTCTGATTCTAGGTTCGAAGCTTGGGCCATGTCCTCCCGTAGACGGGAATCCGTACATAGTTTGTTCTCAAAATAGAGGAAGAATCGCTACATTGCTTCTCCACCACCGCTATCTGATGGGTGACCGACTGAGAGTTAATCTCCCTTTGGTCGGGTTTAAGCCCGATCCGATCATAGTCCGTAGCGACTCCTATGGTCGCGATGCGATCCAAGAGCTCGTTCAAGGAAAAGAGCTCCATTGGATCCATCTGCTCGGCGAAACCCGAGCCGACGTGGAGGCTGTTTTTGATGACCCGAGAAGTCATCATCGGTGCGACCGCCGAACGGGCGGTTATGATGAAGCCGCCTAGTCGGAGAGTTTGGCCTACAGCCAGGGCTCCCGCAGAGTTAATGTTGTCCTTTACAACAAGACGAGCCATCAAGCCTTATCATGATGGCACGGTGGAACTCTTAATGAAAGCACCAATGTCGGTGTGAAAACCGGCGGATCTCGGGTAGGGTGTCCCTAACTGTGCGTCTAAGGCGAATGGTAACAGGAGGCGGGGGACACAATGTTTACCTAGGTTCGTGCCCTCTCAATGGAGGTAATACCCTACTTCCTGCTTGATTGATCTTGATGATATGAGTATTACAAGAGTTGATCTACCACAAGATCGTAGAGGCTAAACCCTAGAAGCTAGCCTATGATTATGATTGTTGTTGTCCTACGGACTAAACTCTCCGGTTTATATAGACACCGGAGGGGGCTAGGGTTACACAGAGTCCGTTACACGGATGAGATCTACATATCCGAATTGCCAAGCTTGCCTTCCACGCAAAGGAGAGTCCTACCCAGACACGGGACGAAGTCTTCAATCTTGTATCTTCATAGTCCAACAGTCCGGCCAAGGTATATAGTCCGGCTGTCCGAGGACCCCCTAATCCAGGACTCCCTCAACCACCTTCACTAATGGATCAAGCCCCGGTACCTTCTCCGATGGCACTTGCTCTAGCACTGACAGCGGCAGCAGCTCAGTCTGATCCAGCTGAGGATTGGGCATCGACCATGTCAACAGATCAGGTTGATCTACCAGAGGATCGGGAATCAACATCGGCACCTGCTCCCACACCGACACTACCTCTACAAGGAGCACCATCTCTGGCAGTAGCAGCGGCAGTACCAGTCGCACTGGCACGGGCACCAGCAATGGCTCCGGCACCTGCACCAACACTTGCACTTGCATCTGCTCCGGCCCATGCAGCGGCAATAGAACCAGCAGTTGCACCAGCAACAGACTGAGCTGTAGTTCGCACTGCATATACCAAAGACCTTACAAAAACCGACATCTCCACATTCTTGGTAAACATTGGTCGCCTAAGTGCTTCATTCTTTTTTCTTTCCATGTTGTTTCACATGATTCACTATGTTGATCTAACTGTTTGTGTATGTCTTCTTGTTTGCAAATAGAGAATCCCTAGAGCAACGAGGGAGTCGTTCAACAATCCGGGCGACTGTGGCCAAGTTTCTCTTACCATGCGCAACCTTGGTGTGAATGAACCTGCTCAATATACCGTAAGTACAAAGGATGGTCGCATGATGATTGATGCTAAAGGATGGTCAAGGTTCAAATCTAAATCATATCTTGCGGTAGGGGATGATGTCAAAATCAAACTTTCTCGACAAGGAGAGCTGGTCCAAATCAACTTTGAAATTCTTCAGTAGCAGCACGCAACTGCCGAACTGATATATTCTCCAAGAGATTTTGATGTAATAATCTCGCAGGGTGAAACAAGTGTCCTGTGTGTATAAGTAGTATGACATTATTATTTATCACGTAGTATATCGTTGATAGAATTGTGATACGTCTCCAACGTATCTATAATTTTTGATTGCTGCATGCTATATTATCTACTGTTTTGGACCATATTGGGCTTTATTTTCCACCTTTATATTACTTTTGGGACTAACCTATTAACCGGAGGCCCAGCCTAGAATTGCTGTTTTTCTACCTATTTCGGTGTTTCAAAGAAACGGAATATCAAACGGAATCCAAACGGAATGAAACCTTCGGGAACGTGATTTTCTCACCGAATATGATCCAGGAGACTTGGACCCCACGTCAAAAAAGAAGGGAGGCGACCACGAGGGTGGAGGGCGCGCCCCCTGCCTTGTGGGCCCCCTTTGCTCCACCGACGTACTCCTTCCTCCTATATATACCTATGTACCCCCAAACGACCAGAGACGGAGCCAAAAACCTAATTCCACCACCGCAACCTTCTGTACCCATGAGATCCCATCTTGGGGCCTGTTCCGGAGCTCCGCCGGAGAGGGCATCCATCACGGAGGGCCTCTACATCATCATAGCCCCTCCGATGAAGTGTGAGTAGTTTACCTCAGACCTTCGGGTCCATAGTTAGTAGCTAGATGGCTTCTTCTCTCTTTTTGGATCTCAATACAATGTTCTCCCCCTCTCTCGTGGAGATCTATTCGATGTAATCTTCTTTTCGCGTTGTGTTTGTTGAGACCGATGAATTGTGGGTTTATGATCAAGATTATCTATGAACAATATTTGAATCTTCTCTGAATTCTTTTATGTATGATTGGTTATCTTTGCAAGTCTCTTCGAATTATCTATTTGGTTTGGCCTACTAGATTGGTTTTTCTTGCAATGGGAGAAGTGCTTAGCTTTGGGTTCAATCATGCGGTGTCCTTTCCCAGTGATAGTAGGGGCAGCAAGGCACGTATTGTATTGTTGCCATCGAGGATAACAAGATGGTTTTTTATCATATTGCATGAATTTATCCCTCTACATCATATCATCTTGCTTAAGGCGTTACTCTACTTTCTTGAACTTAATACTCTATATGCATGCTGGATAACGATCAATGAGTAGAGTAATAGTAGTAGATGCAGGCAGGATTCGGTCTACTTGTCTCGGACATGATGCCTATATACATGATCATAGCTAGATATTCTCATAACTATGCTCAATTCTGTCAATTGCTCAACAGTAATTTGTACACCCACCGTAGAATACTTATGCTCTTGAGAGAAGCCACTAGTGAAATCTATGGCCCCCGGGTCTATTCTCATCATATCAATCTGCTTAACTTTATTATTGCTTTGCTTTTTTACTTTGCCCTTTTATTTTACTTTGCATCTTTATACCAAAAATACCAAAAATATTATCTATCATCTCTATCAGATCTCACTCTCGTCAGTGACCGTGAAGGGATTGACAACCCCTAATCGCGTTGGTTGCGTTGAGCTATTTTTTGTGTAGGTACGAGGGACTCGCGCGTAGCCTCCTACTGGATTGATACCTTGGTTCTCAAAAACCGAGGGAAATACTTACTCTACTCTGCTGCATCACCCTTTCCTCTTCAAGGAAATCCAACGCAATGCTCAAGAGGTAGCAGGAAGATTTCTGGCGCCGTTGCCGGGGTGTCTACGCAAAAGTCAACATACCAAGTACCCATCACAAACCCTTATCTCTCGCATTACATTATTTGCCATTTGCCTCTCGTTTTCCTCTCCCCCACTTGAAAATTGTCGTTTTATTCGCCCTCTCTTTTCTGTTTGCCTTTTTCTCGCTTGCTTGTCGTTATGTCTGAATTTGGGGAAATTATTGCCGATATGGACAATAATAATATCATGGAAAATTCTGATGCTCGTGCTGAAGAACCCCCTACCTTTCATACAAATTTTTTTCGAGTTGGTAGTCGTAATATTATTGGAAAAGGAGTTATTCAAGATTTATTTAATTGTGCCGGTGCTTTGCCTTCTATGGGCGGTTCTATTCTTCATAGAACTAGTAGTCTTGCGGACGCTATTGCCATGCTTATAGTTGAACTTGAAAGGCAATTTATGGGACATGCATCCTTGCATACAAAGAATTTTCTTAGAATTTTCTTATATTGAGCATTCTTCTGATAAGCATGCCGCCACTATCTTTTTGGCTCATGAGTTTAGATCTATAATAAAAGAGGCCAAAGAAATCTTTGCACATTATAGGGTAGATGCTAGTCATCCTCCCACCGTAGCTATGCTTTTTAATCAAGAAGACATGTTGCGTTTACAATCTTTAGATCATATTGCTTATAATGAAAATCTTAGGAAAAAGGTTCCTGCCGATGTTCTAGTTGATAAAATTTCTGAGCTTAATGATGATTTTGCTATTCAAAATAATGGACTAGGTTTTCCTCTTGAACGAAGGCTTGTAGCTTTTTGCCAAAAGAATGCTCTTAATGATGAATTGGTTGTGCAATACAAAGGGCCTAGGGAGGAACCCATACCTCCCGAGATTGATCTTGGGGACTTTTGTCCCATTAAATTTAGCCCTTTTGATTATTTTTGCTTGCCTCAAAGAAAACTTGCTGCTGAACATAGAGAATATGAGAGAAGTTTTCATGATTTTCCATACCACTATGATGGCAATACCTAGATCTATCATCGCTTTTATGCCTAGCTAGGGGCGTTAAACGATAGCGCTTGTTGGGACGCAACCCAATTTTATTTTTAGTTTTTTTTGTTTTTGCTTCTGTTAGGAATAAATAATCCATCTACCTTCTATTTAGAGATGGTTTTATGTTTTAATTAGTGTTTGTGCCAAGTTAAACCTATAGGATCTTCTTTGATGATAGTTATTTGATCTTGCTGTAATTTCCAGAAACTTTCTGTTCACAAAAACAATTGTTAAAAATCACCAGAACGTGATAAAATACTGATTCCAATTGCTTCTGATCAATAAACAAATTTTCTAGGTCTTCCTATTTTGGTAGATTTTTTGGAGTTCCAGAAGTTTGCGTTAGTTACAGATTACTACAGACTGTTCCGTTTTTGACAGATTCTGTTTTTCGTGTTTTGTTTGCTTATTTTGATGAATCTATGGCTAGTAAAATAGTTAATAAACCATAAATAATGATTTCATTACAGTACCTTGAAGTGGTCTTTTGTTTTCTTTCGCTAACGGAGCTCACGGGATTTCTGTTGAGTTTTGTGTTGTGAAGTTTTCAAGTTTTGGGTGAAATCTTTTGATGGATTATGGAACAAGGAGTGGCAAGAGCCAAAGCTTGGGGATGCCCATGGCACCCCTATGATAATCTAAGGACACCAAAAAGTCAAAGCTTGGGGATGCCCCGGAAGGCATCCCCTCTTTCGTCTACTTCCATCGGTAACTTTACTTGGAGCTATATTTTTATTCACCACATGATATGTGTTTTGCTTGGAGCGTCTTGTATGATTTGAGTCTTTATTTGTTAGTTTACCACAATCATCCTTGCTGTACACACCTTTTGAGAGAGTCATACATGAATTGGAATTTGATAGAATACTCTATGTGCTTCACTTATATCTTTTGAGCTATATAGTTTTGCTCTAGTGCTTCACTTATATCTTTTAGAGCACGGTGGTGGATTTTTTTAATATAAACTATTGATCTCTCATGCTTCACTTAGATTATTTTGGGAGTATTAAATAGCATGGTAATTGCTTAATAATAATATACTTGGTATTCAAGATTTGTAAAACTTTCTTTTGAGTGCGTTGAATACTAAGAAAAGTTTGATGCTTGATAATTGTTTTGAGATATGAAGATGGTGACATTAGAGTCATGCTAGTTGAGTAGTTGTGAATTTGAGAAATACTTGTGTTAAAGTTTGTGATTCCCGTAGCATGCACGTATGGTGAACCGTTATGTGATGAAGTCGGAGCATGATTTATTTATTGATTGTCTTCCTTATGAGTGGCGGTCGGGGACGAGCGATGGTCTTTTCCTACCAATCTATCCCCCTAGGAGCATGCGCATAATACTTTGCTTTGATAACTTCTAGATTTTTGCAATAAGTATATGAGTTCTTTATGACTAATGTTGAGTCCATGGATTATACACACTTTCCTTCCTTCCACCATTGCTAGCCTCTCTAATACCGCGCACCTTTCTCCGGTGTCATACACCCACCATATACCTTCCTCAAAACAGCCACCATACCTACCTATCATGGCATTTCCATAGCCATTCCGATATACATTTCCATGCAACTTTCCACCGTTCCGTTTATTATGACACGCTCCATCATTGTAATATTGCTAGCATGATCATGTACTTGACATCGTATTCATGGCAAAGCCACCTTTCATAATTCTTTCACACATGTCACTCTTGATTCATTGCATATCCCGGTACACCGCCGGAGGCATTCATATAGAGTCATATTTTGTTCTAAGTATTGAGTTGTAATTTTTGAGTTGTAAGAAAAAATAAAAGTGTGATGATCATCATTTTTAGAGCATTGTCCCAAGTGAGGAAAGGATGATGGAGACTATGATTCCCCCACAAGTCGGGATGAGACTCCGGACGAAAAAAAGAGGCCATAAAAAAAAGAGAAAAGGCCCAAATAAAAAAATGAGAGAAAAAGAGAGAACGGACAATGTTACTATCCTTTTACCACACTTGTGCTTCAAAGTAGCACGAATGATCTTCAAGATAGAGAGTCTCTCATTTCGTCACTTTCATATACTAGTGGGAATTTTTCATTATAGAACTTGGCTTGTATATTCCAATGATGGGCTTCCTCAAAATGCCCTAGGTCTTCATGAGCAAGCGAGTTGGATGCACACCCACTTAGTTTCTTTTGTTGAGCTTTCATATATTTATAGCTCTAGTGCATCCGTTGCATGGCAATCCCTACTCACTCACATTGATATCTATTGATGGGCATCTCCATAGCCTGTTGATATGCCTAGTTGATGTGAGACTATCTTCCCCTCTTATCGTTTTCTCCACAACCACCATTCTATTCCACATATAGTGCTATATCCATGGCTCACGCTCATGTATTGCGTGAAGATCGAAAAAGTTTTGAGAATGTCGAAAGTATGAAACAATTGCTTGGCTTGTCATCGGGGTTGTGCATGATTTAAATACTTTGTGTGGAAGATAGATCATAGCGAGACTATATGATTTTGTAGGGATAACTTTCTTTGGCCATGTTATTTTGAGAAGACACGATTGCTTTGTTAGTATGCTTGAAGTATTATTATTTTTATGTGAATATGAACTTTTGTCTTGAATCTTTCGAATCTGAATATCCATACCACAATTAACAAGAATTACATTGAAATTATGCCAAGTAGCACTCTGCATCAAAAATTCTTTCTTTTATCATTTATCTACTCGAGGACAAGCAGGAATTAAGCTTGGGGATGCCTGATACGTCTCCAACGTATCTATAATTTTTGATTGATCCATGCTATATTATCTATTGTTTTTGACCATATTGGGCTTTATTTTCCACTTTTATATTACTTTTGGGACTAACCTATTAACCGGAGGGCCAGCCCAGAATTGCTGTTTTTTGCCTATTTCAGTGTTTCGAAGAAACGGAATATCAAATGGAGTCCAAACGGAATGAAACCTTCGGGAACGTGTTTTTCTCACCGAATATGATCCAGGAGACTTGGACCCCACGTCAAGAAAGAAGGGAGGCGGCCACGAGGGTGGAGGGCGCCCCCCTAGGCCGCGCCCCTGCCTTGTGGGCCCCCCTTTGCTCCACCGACGTACTCCTTCCTCCTATATATATACCTACGTACCGCCAAACGATCTGAGACGGAGCCGAAAACCTAATTCCACCGCCACAACCTTCTGTACCCACGAGATCCCATCTTGGGGCCTGTTCCGGAGCTCCGCCGGAGAGGGCATCCATCACGGAGGGGCTCTACATCATCATAGCCCCTCCGATGAAGTGTGAGTAGTTTACCTCAGACCTTCGGGTCCATAGTTAGTAGCTAGATGGCTTCTTCTCTCTTTTTGGATCTCAATACAATGTTCTCCCCCTCTCTCGTGGAGATCTATTCGATGTAATCTTCTTTTCACGTTGTGTTTGTTGAGACCGATGAATTGTGGGTTTATGATCAAGATTATCTATGAACAATATTTGAATCTTCTCTGAATTCTTTTATGTATGATTGGTTATCTTTGCAAGTCTCTTCGAATTATCAGTTTGGTTTGGCCTACTAGATTGGTTTTTCTTGCAATGGGAGAAGTGCTTAGCATTGGGTTCAATCATGCGGTGTCCTTTCCCAGTGACAGTAGGGGCAGCAAAACACATATTGTATTGTTGCCATTGAGGATAACAAGATGGGGTGTTTATCATATTGCATGAATTTATCCCTCTACAGCATGTCATCTTGCTTAAGGCGTTACTCTGTTTTCTTGAACTTAATACTCTAGATGCATGCTGGATAGCGGTCGATGAGTGGAGTAATAGTAGTAGATGCAGGCAGGATTCTGTCTACTTGTCTCGGACGTGATGCATATATACATGATCATACCTAGATATTCTCATAACTATGCTCAATTTTGTCAATTGCTCAACAGTAATTTGTTCACCCACCGTAGAATACTTATGCTCTTGAGAGAAGCCACTAGTCAAATCTACGACCCCCGGGTCTATTCTCATCATATCAATCTTCATCACTTTAATATTGCTTTGCTTTTTACTTTGCCCTTTCATTTTACTTTGCATCTTTATACCAAAAATACCAAAAATATTATCTATCATCTCTATCAGATCTCACTCTTGTAAGTGACCGTGAAGTCATTGACATCCCCTAATCGCGTTGGTTGCGTTGAGCTATTTGTTTTGTGTAGGTACGAGGGACTCACGCGTAGCCTCCTATTGGATTGATACCTTCGTTCTCAAAAACTGAGGGAAATACTTACTCTATTCAGCTGCATCACCCTTTCCGCTTCAAGGAAATCCAACGCAGTGCTCAAGAGTTAGCAAATTGCAACTCTGATTGCTGGTTAGGAACTGTCGTTCGATTTCATTCTAACAGCTGCCGTGCGTTATTCAATTTTTTGTATTTGCCTTGTGACGGCATCTAAAAGCAGCGCCGTACCGATCGCTTGCAATATGAAAAGCGCTGAGGTAGAACAGATGGGCCCCTAAACATGCAGGCCCACAGGCCTGTGGCCCAAAGTCTAGAATCGTGAGCCTGTTGTCTGAGTATTATACTCTCAGTTGAACCCCCCATATTATGTTATACTAGCAAGATGCTCGTGCGTTGCACGTAACATCAAGATGCATTTGTATGAGTAGTTTACCTTGTGAGAGAAAAGGATGAACGAGGGAAGGCCTTACTTGAAAACGTGGAGAGGTGTGTGGGTACCTTGTTGCAAAATTGCCGTAGTTTCCTTCCTATCCGTTAGATATAAATCGTACGCCTATATTGCAGGATGGCAGACACACTGAGGGAGTCCTGGATTAGGGGGTCTCCGGACAGCCGGACTATCTCCATTGGTCGGACTGTTAGACTATGAAGATACAAGATTGAAGACTTCGTCTCGTGTCCGGATGGGACTCTACTTGGCGTGGAAGGCAAGCTAGGCAATACGTATATGGATATCTCCTCCTTTGTAACCGACCTTGTTTAACCCTAACCCTCTTCGGTGTCTATATAAACCGAAGGGTTTTAGTCCGTAGGACAACAATCACAACATACAATCATACCATAGGCTAGCTTCTAGGGTTTAGCCTCTCTGATCTCGTGGTAGATCTACTCTTGTAACACCCATATCATCAATATTAATCAAGCAGGACGTAGGGTTTTACCTCCATCAAGAGGGCCTGAACCTGGGTAAAACTTCGTGTCCCTTGCCTCCTGTTACCATCCGGCCTAGACGCACAGTTCGGGACCCCCTACCCGAGATCCGCCGGTTTTGACACCGACATTGGTGCTTTCATTGAGAGTTCCTCTGTGTCATCGCCGTTAGGCTTGACGGCTCCTACTATCATCGATAACGATGTGGTCCAGGGTGAGACTTTTCTCCCCGGACAGATCTTCATATTCGGCGGCTTTGCACTGCGGGCTAATTCACGTGGCCATCTGGAGCAGATTGAAAGCTACGCCCCTGGCCATCAGGTCAGATTTGGAAGTTTTAATTACACGGCCAACATCCGTGGGGACTTGATCTTCGACGGATTCGAGCCACAGCCGGGCGCACCGCCCTGTCGCGATGGGTATGACCTAGCTCTGCCACCGGATGGTACCCCAGAGGCCGCGCTCGCATCAGCTCCGACCCTTAGCTCGGAGCCAGCTGCGCCAATCGAGGACGGGTGGCTAGACACCGCCTCAGGGGTTGCAGTCTCGACGGTGATTGAGCCAAACACCAGCATAATCCTCTGCGCAGCCCGTGACTCCAAGGTGCCGGACTCTCTTCCGGACCCCGAACCAGCCGCGCCCCTGCCAATCGAATCCGATTGGGCGCCGATCATGGAATTCACCGCTGCGGATATCTTTCAGCACTCACCCTTCGGCGACATTCTGAATTCACTAAGGTCTCTCTCTTTGTCAGGAGAGCATTGGCCGGATTATGGCCAACAAGATTGGGATGCGGACAACGAAGAAATTCGACGCCCACCCACCACCCACTTTGTAGCCACTATCGATGATTTAACCGACATGCTCGACTTCGACTTCGAAGACATCGACGGTATGGACGACGATGTAGGAGACGAACATGAACCAGCACCTATAGGGCTCTGGAAAGCCACCTCGTCGTATGACATATACATGGTGGATACACCCAATGAAGGCAATGGCGACGAGATAGCGGAGGATGACCCCTCCAAGAAGCAACCCAAGCGCCGACGTCAGCGGCGCCGCTCTAAGTCCTGCCAAAGCAAAAGTGGTGATACCGGCACAGGAGATAATAACACTCTGGATAGTGCCGAAGACAACAACAATCCCCTCCAGCAAGATTTAGAGCAGGAGGATGAAGGAGCCAGCTCTTCTGAGAGAGCGGCTGGAGGAGAGGAGGAGGATGACAATTACATGCCCCCCTCCGAAGAAGAGGCAAGCCTCGGGGACGATGAATTCGCCGTACTAGACGATCCCGTCGAACAAGAGCGCTTCAAGCGCAGGCTTATGGCCACGGCAAATAGCCTGAAGAAAAAGCAGCAGCAGCTTCAAGCTGATCAAGATCTGCTAGCTGACAAATGGACTGAAGTCCTCGCGGCCGAGGAATATAAACTCGAGTGTCCCTCCAAGAGTTACCCAAGGCGCAGATTACTACCCCGACTGGAGGAAGAAGCGTATGACACGGCTGATCGGCCACCTCGTCGCCGCGATAGAGAGGCATTCCAGCCAAAAGCTCCGCCTCCACCCCAACGCCATCCTAATAAAAAGGCATGGGGAGATACGCCAGACCTGCGAGACATATTGGAGGACAAACCAAAGCATTCAAGATGGATCTACGGATCACGAGGGCGCACCACTCTACGAGACGGTAAACATCATGCCGGATACAGTAAAAGCAAATCCGGTCGGGCCGAACACAGCGGGCAGGACCCATTCGAGTTGCGTCGTGATATAGCCCAATACAGAGGCGCCGCACACCCCTTATGCTTCACAGACGAAGTAATGGAACATCAATTCCCAGAAGGTTTCAAACCAGTAAACATTGAATCATATGACGGCACAACAGATCCCGCAGTATGGATTGAGGACTTCCTCCTCCACATCCACATGGCCCGCAGTGATGACCTACATGCCATCAAGTACCTCCCACTAAAACTCAAAGGACCAGAGCGGCATTGGCTTAATAGCTTGCCAGCGGACTCCATTAGCTATTGGGAAGATCTGGAAGCTACATTCCTCAACAACTTTTAGGGCACTTATGTGCGACCACCAGACGTCGATGACTTGAGCCACATAATTCAGCAGCCAGAAGAGTCGGCCAAGCAATTCTGGACTCGGTTCCTTATAAAGAAAAATCAAATCGTCGATTGTCCAGATGTGGAGGCCTTAGTAGCTTTCAAGCATAACATCCGAGACGAGTGGCTAGACCGGCACCTTGGTCAGGAAAAGCCGAAATCTATGGAAGCTCTCACGACACTCATGACCCGCTTTTGTGCGGGAGAAGACAGCTGGTTGGCTCGGAGTAATAACATATCAAAGTACCATGGTACCTCAGATACCAAGGACGGCAATAGTAGGTCACGTTGCAACAAGCATAAGTGCCGCATTAACAGTGAAAGTACGGAGGATACGACAGTCAATGCCGGATTCAAAGGCCCTAACCCCGGTCAACGAAAAAAGCCATTCAAACAAAGTACGCCAGGTCCGTCCAGCTTGGACCGTATACTCAGTCGCTCGTGTCAAATACACGGTACCCCATACAAGCCAGCCAATCACACCAACAGGGATTGTTAAGTGTTCAAGCAGGCCGACAAGTTAATTGCTGAAAACAAGGACAAGGGGCCACATAGCGATGACGAGGAAGAACCCCGGCAGCCGCACACTAGAGGACAGAAGAGGTTTCCCCCGCAAGTGCGGACGGTGAACATGATATACGCAACCCACATCCCCAAGAGGGAGCGGAAGCGTGCGCTCAGGAACGTATATGCATTGGAGCCAGTCGCCCCAAAGTTCAACCGTTGGTCCTCCTGTCCGATCACCTTCGATCGCAGGGACTACCCCACTAGTATCCGTCATGGCGGATTCGCCGCACTGGTCCTAGACCCAATCATCGACGTATTTCACCTCACTCGAGTCCTTATGGATGGCGGTAGCAGCCTGAACCTGCTTTATCGGGACACGGTGCGCAAAATGGGTATAGAGTCCTCAAGGATCAAACCCACAAAAACGACCTTTAAAGGCGTCATTCCAGGCGTAGAGGCCCACTGCACAGGCTCAATTACACTGGAAGTGGTCTTCGGATCCCCGGATAACTTCCGAAGCGAAGAGCTAATCTTCGATATAGTCCCGTTCCGCAGTGGTTATCACGCGCTGCTCGGACGAACTGCATTTGCTAGATTCAATGTGGTACCACATTATGCATACCTCAAGCTCAAGATGCCAGGACCTCGCGGAGTTATTATAGTCAATGGAAACACAGAGCGCTCTCTTCGAGCAGAGGAGCACACCGCGGCCCTTGCAGCAGAAGCGCAAAGCAGCCTCTCAAGGCAATCTACCAGTTCGGCGTTTCAAAGCCTGGACACCTTCAAGCGCGCTCGGGGCAATCAACCGACAGACCGCTTGGTGCGATCTGAGCTCGCATAGCAATACGGCAGCCACCCCAATCCTAGCCCAACGGCGTTATTCATGCCACGCGTACATAATTACGCATTAAAAATACCATGGGCACAGGTGGGGAGGGGGGCACAACTGTGGCACGCCCCAAAACGCGGCCTAAACCGCACTAGGGGATTCCCGTTTGGTTATTTTTCTTTTTCTTTCAGGACTTCAATCTCTGGAAACACTGTCCGGCAGCTCTATTGCCGAACACATGATACAACAGCCAAGGAGGCAGACAACTACGTTATACAACGGAATTCCCAAGTTAATTACAGATTTCATATCATTCCTTAGCTCGCCCTTGGAAGGGACATAGTCCTACTCTTTTGCTCATTGCACTATCTGTATCACTCTGCTTTCATGCAATTTTTTAATATACAATGGATGATATTACGACTATTATTGCATTTTTGTTATATATATATGTGTGTGTGTGTGTGTGTGTGTTCACTAATGACGCCTTGCAACCGTACACTCTGGTACAGCCAATACACCAGGGGCTTACGTACCCACAATATGGTGTGAAAAGTCCGAACACTTTCACAAGTGCGGCACCCCGAACTTATAACATTATATGCATCAGCTCCGAATCATGTCTTTGGTCAAATGTTGGGTTTGCCCGGCTCCTATGTTTTGGTACCTTACGTTCCGCTCTATCGGCTAAGGTAGCGCTAGGAGAACTACTACGATTGTGCCCCGGTTCTGCCGGGCCGAGCACCTCAGCAGAGAAAGCTAAAACTGACTGTCGTGATAAGGTGGGAGACTGGTCACTGTTCGGCAAGGTTTTTCGAGTCCCTAAAGACTTATGCCGCTTAGGGCGAGGGGCCGGCTCCGTCCGGCTTACAGGCGTGTATCGCGCCCCTAATTCGGCCTTCCGAATACCAGGGGCTTCGCCGAAATTTGAAATTATAGAATTCTATGGCTAAGTAAGAGTGATAAAGCATTATTAGTCCGGTTGCCTTGTTCGTTGTGCTGAGCACCTCCCTCGAAGGACCCCAACATGGGAACAAGAGTGCTCAGGTTTATCCCGAACACCCCAGCACAAGTGGCATGGGGGCAGAAGTCGAGGACTAGCCATCTCTCAGATTGGATAAACAGCCAAACATAAGGTAATATTTTAAATTCTAAAAGCGTTGCATAGCGAACATGATACAAGTTTTCATACATACAGGACAACACGAGCAAGTCTCATTCAAACATTACATTTTGCGAACACTCATCCGCGATAAGACGGGCACCCGGCAGAACGCCCTCATAGTACATCTCAGGGTGGCGGTGCTCCTTGCCCTCCGGTGGCCCCTCCTTGATCAGCTTCACGGTGTCTAGCTTGACCCACTGCATTTTTACACAGGCAAAAGCCCAGTGTGCACCTTCTATGCAGACGGATTGCTTGACGACCTCCAGCCGGAGGCAGGCATCGACAAGCCGCCTCACCGGGGCGAAGAAACTGTTCAGAAGGGCGTCGCCAGGCCACAACCGGACTATGAAGCCCTTCATGGCCTGATCGGCCGCCTTATGTAGCTCGGCCATCTGCTTCAGCTGGTCGCTCATTGGCACTGGATGTTCGGCCTTAGCATACTAAGACCAGAACAGCTTCTCCGTCGAGCTTCCGTCCTCGGTCTGCTAGAATTGTGCGGCATCAGACACACTGCGGGGCAAATCTGCGAATGCTCCTAAAGAGCTCCAGATTCGGGTAAGTAATCGGTAATTCACCTTTACATGCTTGCTTTGCATATAGAAAGCCTTACCCGCCGCTATCTTCTTCATTGCATCAATCTCCTGAAGGGCCTTATGGGCCTCGGCCTTGGCACTCTTCGCGCTCTCACGGGCCGCGGCAAGCTCAGACTCTCGCGTCTTCATGTCAAGCTCCAACGCCTCATGCTTCGTCACAAGAGCCTGGAGCTCTTGCTGCACCTCGCCCACCCGAGCCTCGTGCCTCTCTCGCTCGGTGCGCTCCTTGGCCGCTGTATCTTCTGCCTCGGCCAGCGCTTGCTTCAGGGTCGCCACCTCAGTCGTGGCCCCTGGCAAAACATACAATGATCCTGTCATTTTGCAATCACGTCCTTTTTATATTCATATATCTATAGATGGGGTGTTACTTACCCTTGTTCTCCTCGAGCTGCCTCTTGACAAGGCCGAGCTCTTTCTTGGACCCATCGAGGTCCTGCTTCAGTACGGCGACCTCCGCAGTTAGTGCGGCGGACGCCGGCAGAGAAGCCTGCATATGCATATTGACATACTTATATTAGACTCCTACGGTATTATTTGATCCTATGTTCGGCTTTTATTTGCAAACACCGAACAAAGCATCAGGGGCTATTGTCTATGCGGTAATACTTCTACTACATTTTAAAACACTTACCTCGAAGACTGTTAGAAGGCTAGTACAGGCTTCAGTCAATCCGCTCTTGGCGGACTGAACCTTCTGGATCACCGCACTCATGATAGTGCGGTGCTCCTCCTCGATGGAAGCGCTGTGAAGCACTTCCAACAGATTGTCCGGCACCTCTGGATGGACAGAGGTCACCGGCACAGGCGTCTCACCCCTCTTAGAAGGAGATAGCCTGCCCGAGCCCGGAACTGCTGGAGGTTCCGGCATGGTGTTCGGCTGAGGGCCGAACTCGGAGCTCTCAGGGGCCCCGTCCCCTCTGCTCCCGGAGTCCGGAAGGTCGCCTTGAGGCACCTCCGGGATTGTCTCTGTAACGCCCTCGATGCGGCTATATCTCCCACGTGTCAAAGCACGACTTAGAGGCATAACTGCATTGAAAGCAATGTCGCAAGTAAGGTAATCTTCATAACAACCCATGTAAATAGATAATAAGGGAAAAGGTACATAGTTGGCTTACACTCGCCACGTCACACAAAGTACATAAATAGCATTACAATCATCCAATGCACTCATGGTCCAACTACGGTACCAAAATAAAAGATCAACCCCAACATGTGACATGGTCCCGATCGCCCCAACTGGCACCACTACTGATCATCGGGGAAAGACACATAGTAACGGCGTGAGTCTTCGTCGAACTCCCACTTGAGCTCAAGCGCATCATCTGGAACGGAGTCATCGGGCCCTGCATCTGGTTTGGAAGTAATATGTGAGCCACGGGGACTCAGCAATCTCGCACCCTCGCGATCAAGACTATCTAAGCTTATAGGTAAGGCAAGGTAATATGTGGAGCTGCAGCAAGCGACTAGCATATATGGTGGCTAATCTGTTCGCAAAAGAGAGCGAGAAGAGAAGGCAAAGCACGAACGAATAACTATAGAACAACCTACGACAAACATTACTCCAACACCGTGTTCACTTCCCAGACTCCGCCGAGAAGAGACCATCACGGTTACACACACAGTTGATTCATTTTAATTAAGTTAAGGTTCATGTTATCTACAATCGGACATTAACAAATTCCCATCTGCCCATAACCGCGGGCACGGCTTTCGAAAGTTCAAATCCCTACAGGGGAGTCCCAACTTAGCCCATCACAAGCTCTCACGGTCAATGAAGGATAAACCTTCTCTCGAGACATTCTGATCAGACTCGGCATCCCGGTTCTACAAGACAACTTCGACAATGGTAAAACAAGTCCAGCAACACCGCCCGAATGTGCCGACAAATCCCGATAGGAGCTGCACATATCTCATTCTCAGGGCACACTCAGATGAACACTACGTACAACTAAAACCAACCCTCAAGTTTCCCCGAGGTGGCGCTGCAAGTGGCTCTGTTTGGACCAACACTCAGAGGAGCACTGGCCCGGGGGGTTTAAATAAGATGACCCTCGGGCTCCGGAACCCAAGGGAAAAATTGGCTAGGTGGCAAATGGTAAAACCAAGGTTGGGCATTGCTGGAGGAGTTTTATTCAAGGCGAACAGTCAAGGGGTTCCCATTATCACCCAACCGCGTAAGGAACGCAAAATCCGAGAACATAACACCGATATGACGGAAACTAGGGCGGCAAGAGTGGAACAAAACACTAGGCAAAAGGCCGAGCCTTCCACCCTTTACCAAGTATATAGAAGCATTAAGATAACAAGATAACATAGTGATATCCCAACAAATAAACAATGTTCCAACAAGGAACGATCTCCAACCTTCACCTGCAACTAGCAACGCTATAGGAGGGGCTGAGCAAAGTGGTAGCATAGCCAATCAATGGTTTGCTAGGACATGGTGGGTTAGAGGTTTGACATGGCAATTTGGGAGGCATGATAAGCAAGTGGTAGGCATCTTAGCATAGGCATAGCAAAATTGCGAGCATCTAGCAAAGCAAAGATAGAAGTGATTTCGAGAGTATGATCATCTTGCCTGCAAAGTTGTCAGAGTTGACTTGGTCCTCGTAAGCAAACTCAACGAGCTCCTCGTTAGCGAACTCGTCTCCCGGCTCTACCCAAACAAGACAAACAAGGAAAAGGAACACAATCAACCATGTGCAATGCTCCAACAACATGATGCAAACATGGTATGCTATGTGGGATGCGATATGTGATGCATATGCAAGATTTGACAAGGAATGGTTGAACCTGGCCTCAACTTGGAAATCTAAGAGTGCCACTGGAAAGGTGAGGTGATTTCGGTTGAAATCGATATAAAGAACACCGGAATCAGAGGCACGGTTTAGAAATGGCAAGCAAAACAAATATGGCACCGGTCTGCGATAAACAGCAAGTAGCCATTTAAATGCATCGAGATAATTATGCTACAACACTCAAACATGGCCAGAAAATACATGGATGGGATCCATTCATGATGCTTGACAAAAGGTGAACACTGAGCTACGGCCAATTCATCCATTAACAGGTTCAAACAAGCATGGCAAAAACGCAAACGATAAACAGGTTTCAGACTTAGTGAAATTAGCACAAGTCTGGAATTTCAGATCAGGTAGCACTCTTTGGAGCAAGAAAACTATATGCTACATGAACTTAACATGGCAAAGAAAGGCATGATATGAAGCTACTCAAAGCACTTAACAAAAGTCCCTTAGTGACCTTGAGCCAAAACGGATCAGAAAATACAATTGCAAGCATGTGAACATGGCAAAAACATAATCAGGTTACAGACTTAGAGAAAAACTAGAACATGCAAATCTATTAACGAGTAAGCATGTTCACGAGCTCGATGCACTCACTACAGAGCATGGCATGCCAAAATAAGCATGCACCCATTAAGAATACATATTATAGAACCTATAAATGGCAAGAACAACAACATATCATGCACGGATCAACAACAACATCCTCGGCAAAATCGCTAACAAGTAAACAATCTGCCAGGATTCACGAAATAGCAAAAGTAGAGCTCGGTTGACTCAAGCTAGGTTGCTCCATAATTGCAAACAAAGACATGGATGGATAGATCACCCCAATTTTAACAAATCATCCTTACTGATCATCCTCAAAAGAGGCACCGATCACTAGGAAACAATATGAACATATGGCATATTGATAAAAATAGATCAAGGACTTAGTGAAATTCTAAGTCCCTGAAATCAGCATTAACGAATGCACCACTTTGCAAGCTTGTGCTAGTCACCACACATTTCACAAAAATACATGGTAAGGACCTCTGTAAAGATGGCATGGCATATAACAAAACTCATGTAGAGCTCAGGAGCATATCATGCACATATTAATCATGGAAAAAATGACAAATAGCTATTTGGTGCAGCAGATCTGACAATTATCTCAAATAGCTCTCTTCCAACAGCATTTCGGGCATCAAGATGAGCTCAAATGAAAATGATGCAATGAGTTGAAATGATGTACTCTCTAAGATGCACATATTGATATGCTACACGCCCAAAACAGAGCCACGAATGTAGAGATATAGCACGATCAAAATGCATAAAAATGCTAGGGTTAGGCCAAAAGTCAACCCTCGAGATTTTTGGATCCAGATCTACACGGACTTCGAGGCGCTTGCCGGAATCACTGTTCACCGGAGTTGCGCCGGGGACTTGCCGAGGAGAGGAGGAGGCGACCAAATCGAGCGGGGCCGGCCGAAGCTTGGGTCAGGGAGGTACGGGAGGGCGGAGGACGATGAGGGACGGCGCGCGGCAGCCGGCCGGACTTGCGGTAGTCGCCGGACGACGGTGGCCGGCGATGGCGGCGAAGGGCGGCGTCGGGCAGTCAGGGCGGAGTGCGGGCGGCGCGGCGAGGGAGGTAGGTGGCGGCGGGGCGCGGCTCGGTTGGCGGCGCGGGAGGGCCGGCGGCGGGCTCCGCGGGCCGGCGACGGAGGAGAAGCGGCCGGGCCAATGGGGAGGTGACACGTGGCGGCGGCGGGGCAAGTCGGACGCGTCCGTCGTCCGTCGGTGGGATGAATTTGTCCGACGGCAGAGAAGGAAAATGGTTAGGGTTTCGCCCGTGAATTTCGGAGGGGGTTCTTTATATAGGCATAGAGGGAGCTAAGAGAGTCCGAATGAGGTGCAGTTTTCGGTGATGGAGAGGGTTTTGGTTGGTTTTGGGCCAAATTGGAAGGGTATTGGGCTGTAACACACACGAGGCCTTCTCTGTTCCTCGGTTAACCGTTGGAGTATCAAACGAAGTCCAAACGGTACGAAACTTGACAGGAGGTCTACCGGTAGTAAACCAAGGCCGCTTGGCAAGTCTCGGTCCAATCCAGAAATGTTTAACCCCCACCACACGGAAAGAAGGTAGAAAGGACCACCGGAGGAGATACGAGCGCCGGAATGCAAAACGGACAACGGGGAGAAAGCTCGGATGCATGAGACGAACACGTATGCAAATGCATTGCACATGATGGCATGATATGAGATGCATGACAACGACAATAACACACGGAGACAAAAACCCGAACCCAAGGAAATAAAATAACTTAGCGCCAGAAACGGCAAGAGTTGGAGTACATATAAGGTAAATTACATCCGGGGTGTTACAACACTCCACCACTACGAAAGGATCTCGTCTCGAGATCTAGGACTGGAAGAATGGCGGGTACTCAGAACGGAGGTGATCCTCGCGTTCCCAGGTGGCTTCACGGTCGGAATGGTGTGACCACTTGACTTTGAGGAATTTGATTGTCTTATTGCGAGTCTTGCGTTCAGTCTCTTCAAGAATAGCCACGGGGTGCTCATGATAAGAAAGGTCTTCTTGGAGATCAATGTCTTCGAAGTTGACGGTGCGATCAGGGGTCTTGAAGCACTTACAGAGCTGAGAGACATGGAACACGTCGTGCACATTTGCAAAGTTTGAAGGAAGCTCGAGTTGATAGGCAAGATCGCCTCTCTTGCTGACGATCTTCAAAGGACCCACGTATCTAGGGGCAAGCTTCCCTTTAATACCGAAGCGACGAGTACCTTTCATTGGAGAGACGCGGAGGTAAACATGATCTCCGATCTCGAAAGCCAAATCACGGTGCTTACTATCATAGTAGCTCTTCTGGCGCGATTGCGCTGCTTTGAGGTTATCACGAATGACTTTGCACATTTCCTCTGCCTCTGTTATTAAGTCATTTCCAAGAATTTGACATTCACCGGTTTCTGACCAGTTAAGAGGAGTACGACACTTCCTGCCATAGAGAATTTCGAATGGGGCCTTGCCCGAACTTGCTTGAAAACTATTGTTGTAGGAGAATTCAACATATGGAAGACAATCTTCCCACTTCATACCGAAGGAGATCACACAAGCCCTGAGCATATCTTCAAGAATCTGATTGACATGCTCGACTTGACCGCTTGTTTGAGGATGGAAAGCTGTGCTGAAGCGGATGTTGGTGCCCATGGCCTTCTGAAAAGAATCCCAAAACTTGGAGGTAAAGATGCTGCCACGGTATGAAGAGATCACCTGTGGAATACCGTGCAGAGAGACAATCCGAGAGGTATATAGCTCCGCCAATTGAGCTGTAGTGATAGACTCTTTGATAGGCAGAAAGTGAGCCACTTTAGTGAGTTTGTCGATGACAACGAATATAGCATCATTGCCATGCTTGGACTTTGGAAACCCAGTCACGAAGTCCATCTCAATGTGGTCAAACTTCCATTCTGGAATGGCAAGAGGTTGGAGGAGACCAGCTGGCCTTTGGTGTTCTGCCTTCACTCTTCTGCAGACATCACATTCATTCACGAACTGAGCAATCTCGCGCTTCATTCGATTCCACCAATAAGCCTGCTTGAGGTCCTGATACATCTTCGTACTCCCAGGGTGGATGGAGAGGAGTGAATTGTGCGCCTCATTCATGATAACTTTACGAAGGTCACCTTTGGGCATAACAATACGATCCTCGAAGAAGAGAGTATCCTTGTCATCAAGGCGGTAGCACTTGTATTTGGATTGACTCTTGGCAATCCCAATCTTCACCTTCTTCACCATAGCATCAAGAAGTTGAGCCTCGCGAATCTGATCTTCCAAGGTAGGAGAGACTTGAAGGTTGGTGAGGAAACCTTGAGGAACAACTTGCAGATTGAGTTTGCGGAAAGCTTCACAAAGCTCGGGTTGGTAAGGCTTGAGAATCAGACTGTTGCAGTAAGCCTTCCTGCTCAATGCGTCATCAATCACATTGGCCTTGCCTGGAGTATACTCGATACTCGGATTATACTCTTGAATCATTTCGACCCAACGAGTCTGCCTGAGGTTGAGATTAGGCTGAGTGAAGATGTACTTGAGACTCTTGTGGTCAGTAAAGATGTCCACTTTTCTTCCCAATAAGAGATGTCTCCAAGTCAAAAGAGCATGCACAACTGCCTCCAACTCGAGGTCATGGGTGGGGTAGTTCTTCTCGTTGGGCTTAAACTGGCGAGAGGTATAAGCCACAACTTTCTTCTCTTGCATCAACACTGCACCAAGACCTTGAAGAGAGGCATCGCAGAAGACGTCAAACTATTTGGATTCATCAGGAGGAGTCAGAACTGGAGCAGTGACCAATTTCTCTTTCAAAGTGTTGAAAGCGATGTCACATTCCGGAGACCAAATGTACTTGACGTGCTTCTAGAGAAGGTTTGAAAGAGGCTTCACAATCTTTGAAAAGTTCTCAACGAACCTTCGACAGTAGCTTGCGAGACCAAGGAAGCTGCGGAGTTGCTTCACGTTCTGAGGTGGTTCCCAATTCACAATTGCAGACACCTTCTCAGGATTCACCGCAATGCCCTTGGTAGAGATGATATGCCCAAGATAAAGAACCTCATCGAGCCAAAACTCGCAATTTGAGAATATGGCGTAGAACTGGTGTTCCCTGAGCTTATCGAGCACCAAACGCAAGTGCTTGGCATGATCTTCCTTGTTCTTTGAAAAGACCAGAATGTCATTGAGATAGACCAAAACGAAGTCATTTGTGTAGGCGTTGAAGATGAAGTTCATCATGCGAGAGAAAGTCGGAGGAGCATTGACGAGGCCAAAAGACATGACAGTGTATTCATATGAACCATAGCTTGTTCTGAAAGCCGTCTTGGGAATATCTTGCTCACGGATTCGAATCTGGTGATAACCCATACGGAGATCAAGCTTGGAGAATACTTGGGCACCTTTGAGTTGTTCGAATAGCTCATTGATGTTGGGAAGTGGGTACTTGTTCTTGATACTCTTCTTGTTCAATGGATGGTAGTCAACACAAAGTCGGTCCGTTCCATCCTTCTTCTTCACAAAAAGTACTCCACAACCCCACGGAGAAGAACTAGGTCGGATGAGAACCATTCTCTCTTGAATATCGAGTTGCTTCTTCAGCTCCTTCAGCTCTTCAGGTCCGAGCTTGTAAGGACGCTTGCAAACCGGTTCCGTGCGAGGCTCAAGATCAATGACGGATTCAACTGGCCGGTGCAGAGGCATTCCTGGAAGCTCTTCTGGAAAGACATCTTGATATTCGCAAACGACTGGAATTTGAGAGATGGCATCCAGTTCACCCTTCTCATTGAGAGAAAATAGACGGATTGTGTCATCACGAGCGGCAAAGACAATTACATCCTTAGACGAATGAGTCAGTTGAATCTGCCTGGCTGCACAATCAAGCTGCGCCTTGTGCTTAGAAAGCCAATCCATTCCGAGAATAAGGTCAACATCCGAGTTTCCAAGAACCACCGGAGAGGACAGAAACTTGTAGTCGCCCAATGTGATAGAGATATCGGGAGCAACCAAACTAGAAGACAAAAGCTTGCCGGGAGAAACAACTTGCATGACTTTGGGCATAACCTCAGTATCAACATTGTGCTTCGATGCAAATGGGCATGACAAGAAAGAATGTGATGCACCAGTATCAAAAAGAACTTTTGCAGGAACATCGTTAACAGGAATGTTACCCATGATGACATCTGACGAGTCCTCTGCCTGAGCTGTATTCATCAAGTTGACCTTAGCGTGCTTGGGGTTATGCTTGACCACAGCTGTACTTGCCAATCTCACAGGAGGAGGAGGAGGGAGACGCCTCTGATTGAAGCATTTGTTGGCATAGTGACCCTTCTGTTGGCACTTATTGCACGTGACCTCTGAAAGCGGACGGTGATACAGAGCACTCGATCTTGGAGCTTGAGACGAAGTCTTGTTTTGAAAGCCAGGGTTGGGTGGGTGGGAAGATCCATTGACACCTTTGATCTTCTGCTAATAAGGCTGATGGAACGGAGGAGGAATAAGCCAATACTTCTGCTGCTTAGCCACTTGAGTTGAGGAAGAAGGAGTAGCATCTCTGACTCGCTTCTTGGAAGCATCGCACTTCAGTTGAGCAGCCTCTTGCTTCAATGCCATGTTGTAAAACTCATCATACCTCATGGGCTCAAAGAGAACAAGAGCTAGCTGGATTTCTTCTCTGAGACCACCCCTGAACTGGTATATCATGCTCTTCTCGTCAGGGACGTCTTGCTTAGCAAAGCGGGCAAGCTTCTGAAACATCTTGTTGTACTCATAGACAGACATAGAGCCTTGCTTCAGGTTGCGGAATTGCTCACGCTTGCTTTCAACCACGCTCTGAGGAATATGATGAGCTTTGAAGTCTTGACAGAATTCATCCCAGGTAATCACACGGCCTCCTCTGGAATCTTTGTACTGCTGAAACCATTCTGCAGCTTGGTCTTTGAGTTGGAAGGAAGCGAACTTGACAAAGTCCTCATGCCTGACGTTACTGTACTCGAAATGCTTGCACAAGTCCACAAGCCAATCATCAGCGTCAGTTGCCTCAATGCAATTGATCAAGGTCTTTGGCTGGTTAGCAAGGAACTGCTTGAGTGTAGCAAAGTGATTCTGATTGTTGCCCTGGTTGCCTTGGTTCGCTTGGTTGCGCTCTTGAAGAATTTGCATGATCAGCTGCGTGTTTGCATTGGTAGCGGCCATCACAGCTTGCCATGCCTCCGGAGGAGGAGGTGGTGGTGGCGGATCAGGATTCGGAGTCTCGTGCATTGGAGGATCCATCCTGAAGAGGTTGACATCCATTAGCACATTGATAGACAAATATTGAAGCTGAATCCAACGGGTAGAAATTGCAACATATAGTCTTCACATCCGAACAAAATGAACGAATGCATTCCAATTGAAATGGTCACATATCCATAAATTGAGAAGCCACTTAGAATTTAGGTAGAGGAATAAAATCAACAAGGTACGGAGCAAGAACGAATACTCGGTAAGGATCACCCAATCTCAAACCAAATATCCATGGAAGAAGAACTAGAGCTACAAGAATTCCCACCTATGAAACTCCCGAACCTTTCCGGTTATGCAATCAGGTGTTGGGGATATAGGGGAAGCACAATATCTCACCCAAATCTAGCAAATCCTACATCCAGCTATATCCATCCTTCAACACATAACCGAGAAAAACTTCGGAAATCGTCTACCTCAACCTTCGAAAAGCATCCGTTATACAAGTTATGGCAATACTCCCGAACTCCCGCCCCAGTACTGGGTGGCGTCGAGGTTATCTCACCAACAACTACATAAAAGAGATTTTCGATGTCGGCGAACTAAACTCAGGTATTCCAGAACTGCAATGATAAAATTGTGACGACAACACCTCGGAGCTCAACTCCCCGGGACACTGCCACAACCTCTAAATGACAGGAGGCACCAAGAACAATGTTCTCGTCACAAATCGATCGGAACGATTCCAAGATACCCGCGTGATCCTAAAATAAATTGTGAAATTTGAGAAGAGAAGAGTCAAAACTCTACGTCAGGATGCCTTACCAGAGCGATGAAGGGACTGGGGAGTAAAAGGAATTCCTAAACTCTCCGATATATAATTCCTAAATGACTCAAAACATTTTTCTAGACTCAACAACGGCAGCAAATTTGATCAAGCAGTGGGGGCTCCTAAGGTCGGGGAAGGCTCTAATTACCAACTTGTAATGCCCTCGATGCGGCTATATCTCCTACGTATCGAAGCACGACTTAGAGGCATAACCACATTGAAAGCAATGTCGCAAGTAAGGTAATCTTCACAACAACCCATGTAAATAGATAATAAGGGAAAAGGTACATAGTTGGCTTACACTCGCCACGTCACACAAAGTACATAAATAGCATTACAATGATCCAATACACTCATGGTCCGACTATGGTACCAAAATAAAAGATCAACCCCAACATGCGACATGGTCCCGATCGCCCCAACTGGCACCACTACTGATCATCAGGGAAAGACACATAGTAACGGCGTGAATCTTCATCAAACTCCCACTTGAGCTCAAGCGCATCATCTGGAACGGAGTCATCGGGCCCTGCATCTGGTTTGGAAGTAATCTGTGAGCCACGGGGACTCAGCAATCTCGCACCCTCGCGATCAAGACTATCTAAGCTTATAGGTAAGGCAAGGTAATATGTGGAGCTGCAGCAAGCGACTAGCATATATGGTGGCTAACCTGTTCGCAAAAGAGAGCGAGAAGAGAAGGCAAAGCACGAATGAATAACTATAGAACAACCTACGACAAACATTACTCCAACACCGTGTTCACTTCCCGGACTCCGCCGAGAAGAGACCATCACGGTTACACACGCAGTTGATTCATTTTAATTAAGTTAAGGTTCATGTTATCTACAATCGGACATTAACAAATTCCCATCTGCCCATAACCGCGGGCACGACTTTCTAAAGTTCAAATCCCTACAGGGGAGTCCCATCTTAGCCCATCACAAGCTCTCACGGTCAATGAAGGATAAACCTTCTCTCGAGACATTTTGATCAGACTCGGCATCCCGGTTCTACAAGACAACTTCGAAAATGGTAAAACAAGTCCAGCAACACCGCCCGAATGTGCCGACAAATCCCGATAGGAGCTGCACATATCTCATTCTCAGGGCACACTCAGATGAACACTACGTACAACTAAAACCAACCCTCAAGTTTCCCCGAGGTGGCACTGCAAGTGGCTCTATTTGGAGCAACACTCAGAGGAGCACTGGCCCGGGGGGTTTAAATAAGATGACCCTCGGGCTCCGGAACCCAAGGGAAAAATTGGCTAGGTGGCAAATGGTAAAACCAAGGTTGGGCATTGCTGGAGGAGTTTTATTCAAGGCGAACTGTCAAGGGGTTCCCATTATCACCCAACCGCGTAAGGAACGCAAAATCCGGGAACATAACACCGATATGACGGAAACTAGGGCGGCAAGAGTGGAACAAAACACTAGGCAAAAGGACGAGCCTTCGACCCTTTACCAAGTATATAGATGCATTAAGATAACAAGATAATATAGTGATATCCCAACAAATAAACAATGTTCCAACAAGGAACGATCTCCAACCTTCACCTGCAACTAGCAACGCTATAAGAGGGGCTGAGCAAAGCGGTAACATAGCCAATCAACGGTTTGCTAGGACATGGTGGGTCAGAGGTTTGACATGGCAATTTAGGAGGCATTATAAACAAGTGGTAGGCATTGTAGCATAGGCATAGCAAAAGAGCAAGCATCTAGCAAAGCAAAGATAGAAGTGATTTCGAGGGTATGATCATCTTGCCTGCAAAGTTGTCAGAGTTGACTTGATCCTCGTAAGCAAACTCAACGGGCTCCTCGTTAGTGAACTCGTCTCCCGGCTCTACCCAAACAAGACAAACAAGCAAAAGGAACACAATCAACCATGTGCAATGCTCCAACAACATGATGCAAACATGGTATGCTATGTGGGATGCGATATGTGATGCATATGCAAGATTTGACAAGGAATGACTGAACCTGGCCTCAACATGGAAATCCAAGAGTGCCACTGGAAAGGTTAGGTGATTTCGGTTGAAATCGATATAAAGAACACCGGAATCAGAGCACGGTTTAGAAATGGCAAGCAAAACAAATATGGCACCGGTCTGCGATAAACAGCAAGTAGCCATCTAAATGCATCGAGATAATTATGCTACAGCACTCAAACATGGCAACAAAATACATGGCATGGATCCATTCATGATGCTTGAAAAAAGGTGAACACTGAGCTATGGCCAATTCATCCATTAGCAGGTTCAAACAAGCATGGCAAAACCGCAAACGATAAACAGGTTTCAGACTTAGTGAAATTAGCACAAGTCTGGAATTTCAGATCAGGTAGCACACTTTGGAGCAAGAAAACTATATGCTACATGAACTTAACATGGCAAAGCAAGCCATGATATGAATCTACTCAAAGCACTTAACAAAAGTCCCTTAGTGACCTTGTGCCAAAAGGGATCAGAAAATACAATTGCAAGCATGTGAACATGGCAAAAACATAATCAGGTTACAGACTTAGAGAAAAACTGGAACATGCAAATCTATTAACGACTAGGCATGTTCACGAGCTCGATGCACTCACTACAGAGCATGGCATGCCAAAATAAGCATGCACCCATCAAGAATACATATTATAGAACCTATAAATGGCAAGAACAACAACATATCATGCACGGATCAACAACAACATCCTCGGCAAAATCGCTAACAAGTAAACAATCTGCCAGGATTCACAGAATAACAAAAGTAGAGCTCGGTTGACTCAAGCTAGGTTGCTCCATAATTGCAAACAAAGACATGGATGGATAGAGCACCCCAATTTTAACAAATCATCCTTACTGATCATCCTCAAAAGAGGCACCGATCACTAGGAAACAATATGAACATATGGCATATTGATAAAAACAGATCAAGGACTTAGTGAAATTCTAAGTCCCTAAAATCAGCATTAATGAATGCACTACTTTGCAAGCTTGTGCTAGTCACCACACATTTCACAAAAATACATGGTAAGGACCTCTGTAAAGATGGCATGGCATATAACAAAACTCATGTAGAGCTCAGGAGCATATCATGCACACATTAATCATGGCAAAAATGACAAATAGCTATTTGGTGCAGCAGATCTGACAATTATCTCAAATAGCTCTCTTCCAACAGCATTTCGGGCATCAAGATGTGCCCAAATGAAAATGATGCAGTGAGCTGTAATGATGTACTCTCTGAGACGAACATTTTGATATGCTACACGCCCAAAACGGAGCAACAGATGTAAAGATATAGCCCGATGAAAAATGCATAAAAATGCTAGGGTTAGGGCAAAAGTCAACCCTCGAGATTTTTGGATCCAGATCTGCACGGACTTCGAGGTGCTCGCTGGAATCTCTGTTCGCCGGAGTTGCGCCGGGGACTTGCCGAGGAGAGGAGGAGGCGACCGGATTGAGCGGGGCCGGCCGGAGCTTGGGCCAGGGAGGTACGGGACGGCGGAGGACGACAAGGGACGGCGTGCGGTGGCCAGCCGGACTTGTGGTAGTCGCCGGACGACGGTGGTCGGCGTTGGCGGCGAAGGGCGGCATCGGGCGGTCAGGGCGGAGTGCGGGCAGCGCGGCGAGGGAGGTAGGTGGCGGCGAGGCGCGGCGTGGTTGGCCGTGCGGGAGGGCCGGCAGCGGGCTCCGCGGGCCGGCTGCGGAGGAGATGCGGCTGGGCCAATGGGGAGGTGACATGTGGCGGCGGCGGGGCAAGTCGGACGCGTCCGTTGGTGGGATGAATTTGTCCGGCGGCGGAGAAAGAAAATGGTTAGGGTTTCGCCCGTGAATTTCGGAGGGGGTTCTTTATATAGGCATAGAGGGATCTAGGAGAGTCCAAATGAGGTGCGGTTTTCGGCCACGCGATCGTGATCGAACGCTCTAGATGATGGAGAGGGTTTTGGTGGGTTTTGGGTCAAATTGGAAGGGTTTTGGGCTGCAACACACACGAGGCCTTCTTAGTTCCTCGGTTAACCATTGGAGTATCAAATGAAGTCCAACGGTACGGAACTTGACAGGAGGTCTATCGGTAGTAAACCAAGGCTGCTTGGCATGTCTCGGTCCAATCCGGAAATGTTTAACCCCCACACACGAAAAGAAGGTAGAAAGGACCACCGGAGGAGATAGGAGCGCCGGAATGCAAAACGGACAACGGGGAAAAAGCTCAGATGCATGAGACGAACACGTATGCAAATGCAATGCACATGATGGCATGATATGAGATGCATGACAACGACAATAACACACGGAGACAAAAACCCGAACCCGAGGAAATAAAATAACTTAGCGCCGGAAATGGCAAGAGTTGGAGTACATATAAGGTAAATTACATCCAGGGTGTTACAGTCTCCCCTCGATCCGGTGCCTCTTGAGACAACAACTCGGTGTTGTTGGCAGGATGAGGGGAGGTGACAGTCGGGACTGGATCGCTATGCATGTCCGACGAACCCATGGAGCCGTCTGATGATACCTCGATGTTGGCTCGTGGCAGCCTGCGTAATTATGTTCGGCGATTAGGGAAAGCAATGCGACAAAGGAATCCTATGGGTTACTTTGGTATCCAAATACTTACGATCTCCCCTAGGGCTTGGCCCTGGGCAACCACTCGTCTTCACTTTCGTTGGCGGCGGTGGAGCTGTCCGGAAGGAGAGTCCTTCCCTTCTTGGACCCTCCGGCCTCCCCAGTTGGGGCGGCCTTCCTTTTCTTGTCTCCCCCAGTCGGTGGGGGAGCCTCTTCTTCCTCTTCCTCGTCTTCAGGGGAAGAGTGCACCGCAGAGTCATCGGACAGTGAGTCCGACGACGCCTGGCGTCAGGAACTCTTTCGAGCTCCCTTGGCCTTCTTGGTCTTCTCCAGCACCTTATAAGGGGCCGGAGTCAACATCTTCGCCAGAAGGGCGTCCGCAGGGCCTTCAGGCAAGGGAGCCGGACAGTCGATTTGTCCGACCATCTTCTACCAGTCCTGTTAACGGCACGGGAGTTTAGATCCCGCATAGAGTCAATCTATATAGAAAACAAGTGTCATGTGAAAGGTAAAACAGCTTACCGCACTGGCTTGGCGCTTCGCGCTGAATCCACGATCCTCAGTAATGGGGGAGGGACCGCGGTGCCCTTGAACAGCACCCTCCAGGCATCTTCATGAGTCATGTCAAAGAGCCTGTTCAGAGTTTGGTGCTGCGCCGGGTTGAACTCCCACAAGGTGAACTCCCGTTGTTGGCACGGGAGTATCCGGTGGATGAGCATAACTTGGACTATGTTGACAAGCTTGAGCTTCTTGTCCACCATGTTTTGAATACATGTCTGGAGTCCGGTCAGCTCTTTTGAATTACCCCAGGACAGGCCCTTCTCTTTCCAGGAGGTGAGCCGCATGGGGATGCCAGATCGGAACTCGGGGGCCGCTACCCATGCGGGGTCGCGCGGCTCGGTGATATAGAACCACCCCGATTGCCACCCCTTTATGGTATCCACAAAGGAGCCCTCGAGCCATGTGATGTTGGGCATCTTTCCCACCATGGCGCCTCCGCACTCCGCCTGGCGGCCGCTCACTATCTTCGGCTTGACATTGAAGGTCTTCAGCCATAAGCCGAAGTGGGGCTTGATGCGGAGGAAGGCCTCGCACACGATGATAAATGCCGAAATGTTGTGGATGAAGTTTGGGGCCAGATCGTGGAAATCCAGGCCATAATAAAACATGAGCCCCTGGACGAAGGGATGGAGAGGGAATCCCAATCCACAGAGGAAATGGGTGAGGAATACCACCCTCTCATGGGGCCTGGGGGTGGGGATGAGCTGCCCCTCATCTAGGAGCCGGTGCGCGATGTCGTTGGGCAGGTATCCGGCTCTCCTTAGTTTCTTGACGTCTCCCTCCGTGACGGAGGAGACCATCCACTTGCCTCCCGCTCCGGACATGGTTGGAGAAGGTTGAGATGGAAGTGAGAGCTTGGGCGCTAGAGCTCGAGTGTGCGGGAGCGGATGAGCAGAGGAGGAAGAAGGCGTGGATAGAAAGGTGAATTAAGCATCCCCACTTGCCTGGTAAAACTCGCTTATCCCCCAAGCGCCGCAATTGATGGCTCGGTTGGGTTACCCACGCCCGTATTGATGAGAATCCCATAATAAGGGGACACGATCTCTGCTTTGACAAGACGTGTTGAAAAACTGCCTCGTGTTATGTGCGGGGCTGGTTAAAAGAAACGGTTCGAATAATCACCGGGCCATGGTGTAACGTCATGCTGCCGAAACAAGCTAGCAAATTAGATCCGCAAAAACATTATTCTCTCTACGTTGGAATGTGGAACTTATTTTGCAGGGTCGGACACTATCCTCGTATTCAAATTCTTCTGTGACGTATTCGGAGAAGGAACCCGCCTTGCAATGCCGAAGACAACTGCGCGCCGGACTCATTGTCATTGAAGCCTAGTTCAGGGGCTACTAAGGGAGTCCTGGATTAGGGGGTCTCACAGCCGGACTATCTCCATTGGCCGGACAGTTAGACTATGAAGATACAAGATTGAAGACTTCGTCTCGTGTCCGGATGGGACTCTACTTGGCGTGGAAGGCAAGCTAGGCAATACGTATATGGATATCACCTCCTTTGTAACCGACCTTGTGTAACCCTAACCCTCTCCGATGTCTATATAAACCGAAGGGTTTTAGTCCGTACGACAACAATCACAACATACAATCATACCATAGGCTAGCTTCTAGGGTTTAGCCTCTCTGATCTCGTGGTAGATCTACTCTTGTAACACCCATATCATCAATATTAATAAAGCAGGACGTAGGGTTTTACCTCCATCAAGAGGGCCTGAACCTGGGTAAAACTTTGTGTCCCTTGCCTCCTGTTACCATCCGGCCTAGACGCACAGTTCGGGACCCCCTACCTGAGATCCGCCAGTTTTGACACCGACACACACCATCATCACCAACTCTGTTTTTTATAATTATGTTATATATGTTCCCCTTGATTTTTCTTATGCTTAAAGTTGTGATATAAAAGATTTTTATATTTGTTTATAGAGGAGTATCTCTCTCTCAAAAATATATTTATGTGTAACTAGTTACTCCTGCCTTTCTACTTCCTTTCACTGATATGTGGGGCATCCGGCAACGGGGTCCACATGTGTCGCGGGATATCCGCGGCCACCTATGGGACCGAGCGGCCCCTTGCTAGTTCGGGGGGGGGGGGAGGGGACGTTGCGTTGCACAAAGAGCAGATCAGTGCATGGCAGCACGACAGAGAGCGCACAAGCAATTTACCCAGGATCGGGCCACCGCGAGGCATAAGACCCTACTCCTGCTTTGGTGGATTAATGGTGGAATGAGTGTGGTGATGGATAGTACACTTGCCCGGAAGGGTTTGCCTCGGGGTCGTAGCGACTACATGCGTATGGTGGCTTGGGTTCCTCAACTTTTCCAACCCCTCCTACGGGTGCCATGGGCCTCCTTTTATAGATTAAGGGGTCACCACAGTGGCAAAGTGGTCATTATCCACTGATATGATAGTGAACAGTGCTATCATACCTAACTATGTGGGCTGACAAGGTGCATTAAATGCACCACTTAGTGTCACATCATTGGTTGCCCGGCAAGGCCTGTCGGGCTATCTTGCTAGCTCTGCATCTATCCTCTCGACATGTCGCAGGACAGGTGTCATCTGCGGGTTTCCTCTGTAGGGAATGGCTACCATGTGGCGAATGGCTTCCACTTAATCACCTTGCGGCTTGACACCGCACAGATTGACAACATGAGTCGTGCTTGAGTGGGTGGCGGGGTGGTTCAGTCCCCGCGAGCCCCGACAGGCTCTGCCGGGGAACCTTGGTTGGTTGCTTCTGGTGGTGGTCTTGTCCCTTGCCGGGCTCGCCTACCCGGCAAGGGAGGCCCTTCTTTGGCTGATGACTTGTTCCTCTGAATTGATCTTGGTCTCTCTGAGCTGCATGTTGTTTCTTCAAATCTCTTGGTTCTTCAATCTCTGGCTTGAGCTGGTGCCTCAATCTTGATCTTGGGCTTGTGCATAGTTGGGCAACAGACCCAGGGTTTTTTGCACCAACAGAAGCCCCCGGGCCTGCCCCGAACAAGTTGCTGAGCGTCATCGGGGTAGGGCCTAATAAGTGCACAGGCAGGGTCGCTAAAGGGGTTGTCCCCTTGTGGTTTCCATTGCTGCTTTCTTTAGCCTTGATTCCAGGATGGTTTCCGATTTCCCCGCGCTCGATGTAAAGCCAATAGTGGTGGGGCCATTGTAGTGATGGCTCGTGAATGACTTTAACGCACGGGGTAGAAACCGCCAATCTAATCATCCCACTGCGTGCCCTTATCCCTAGCCACGTATGTTGCATGCATCGCGCAGGGTACGTAACGGAGGCGCGTGGCGCGGAGGAGCATCTTGGTGTGGGTCCGCCCATCTTGTCAGGCCGTGCCCGGAGGGCCCTGAAGGGACAGGGGTGGGGTGCTCCTTTTCTCGTCTTTTCCTCCTTCCGTCATAGTGCCTGAAGGAGGGAAAACAAAAAGAGGGGATTACGGGGCACTTATCTTTTTCAATCTCAAATCTGTAATCTCTCAAATCCATCTTTGTGTTCTGTAATGCTTGTACTTGTATCATCATATGAAAGAAAAAGATGAACCTTGCCGGGAACCCATGCATGTGTATGTCCATGCAGAGGTGGAGTGCCTCCTTCATAAAAATAAATGAGTTTTTCCTGGCAGGATATCCTGCCGGCACCCTCTTTGTTTGCCGGAGAACCATGTCTGTCGGGGAACAGAAAGAGGAGCCAGCCCCCCGCCAGCTCCTTTTTACCAAAGGGCACTGCGACCATCCTGACCGAAGCAACGTTTGACTCATGGATGGGAGAACCTAAGTTTCAAAAGAGAGGCGAGGTTTTATCATGCAAAGTCATAGCTTTACAGAACACTAATGGACAGGAGGTAAACTTATCTGTTTGGCTTGCCGGGGATCGTTGTGCCGTGCAATCTTCTCATTCCTTGTCGAAGTCAAGTTCTCAGCAGGAACCTGCAACTCCATGTAGATGAGAATGAATGTAGGATGCAATCCTATCTATATGCATATGCAAATGCTCATGAAATGCTTATGCAGTGATCTGGGTGTGCTCGTGCATGCATGCAATCTTAGTTGGGGCCCCCTATAGCGCTTCTTTATTTTCTCTTGCACGGGGTCATCGCCCTGGCTTTGTACAAGGGATTACATGCAGCTGAGCCAAGGCCTATACAAAAAGGTGGCTGCTGAGCAGTGCCCGGCAGCCTCGCGCCCTATGGGTAGTACTTACGGAGATGCTCAATATTCCATGAGTTTTGCAACTGGGTGCCATCTCCAGTCTCCATACAGACTGCGCCGGGTCTGGTGACTCGTACCACCCGGTAAGGGCCTTCCCACTTTGGTGAAAACTTGTTTGTACCATTGGCGGACTGAACGCGCATAAGGACAAAGTCACCTTCTTCAAAACACCAGGCATGAACCATGTGGCTGTGATAGCGATGCAGGGCTTGCAGGTAGCGTGCAGCACGCGTAGCAGCCCGAAGACGTTTCTCCTTGAGTTGCACAGCATCGTCACGCCGGTGCTGATCTTGCGCTACTTCATCGTAGGCAAGCACTCGAGGGGACCCGTAAATGAATTATGTGGGGATAAATGCTTCTGCCCCATAGACCAGGGAGAAGGGAGTCTGTCTGGTATCCCGGTTAGGTGTCGTTCTGAGGGACCAGAGAACTACCGGCAGCTCCTCGATCCACCGCCTGCCGTGCTTCTGCAGCGTATCAAAAGTTATTCTCTTGAGTCCATGAAGCACTTCAGTGTTCACCCTCTCAGCTTGTCCATTGCTCCGGGGGTGTGCCACAGAGGTGAATGAGATCTTGCATCCGAGGGCATGAACGTATTGCATGAAGGCGTGGCTCGTGAACTGGGTGCCGTTGTCAGTGATGATCCTTGCCAGACTCTGAAACGACACACAAATTCTTTCAAGAACTTGATAGCTGACTGAGCAGTCACCTTTCTCACGGCAGTCACTTCCAGCCACTTTGTAAACTTGTCGATGGCAACGAATAAGAATTCAAAGCCCCCAATTGCTTGGGGGAAGGGGCCGAGGAAATCAAGCCCCCAGACTGAAAATGGCCATGATAGAGGGATTGTTTGAAGGGCTTGGGCAGGCAGGTGTGTTCTCTTGGAATGGAACTGGCAGGCTTCACATGTCGTGACGAGCTCGACAACATCTTGGAGGGTTGTGGGCCAATAGAATCCTTGTCGGAATGCTTTACCAACTAATGCCCTGGTCCAATGTGTGAGCCGCACATTCATCTGTGAATCTCAGCCAATAGTTCCTTTCCATCCTCCCGGCAAACACACTTCAATTTCACACCATTGGGCCTCCTTCTGTATAGTGTCATCGATAAACTGATACATACTGGCCCTCCGTGCTACTTTTTCAGCTCCATCTTGGTTGCCGGGGAGTTCTTCGGTTTGGAGGAAGCGGACAATGTGCCTTGCCCAAGTTGGAGCCCAGGGTCGGCAACGAGGACTAGCGGCACCTCCTTTGCTGCGAGAGCACCAGCCTCGTTCGCGGGGTCCATAGGCCCGGCTAGAGGGGGTGGTCCGGCAGGCTGTGAGGAGTTGTTTCCGGCAGGGTCTCTGCCGGGAGCGGACGGCTCGACCGGGAGAGACTTACCGTAGTCCAACTTTCTCCTTTTCTGGGCCATTGTGGCTGGTGCTACAGAGGGCTGAGAGATGGAGAACAAAAGTTCTTGGTTCCACAGGAAGCTTCTGCATAGCACACTTTCATAGGTGATCAGCTATGCTGTTTTCCACACGGGGTACGTGCTCTGTTTGCAGCCCATCAAAGCGATCCTCCAATCTCCTCACTTCCTTGACGTATGCTTCCATCAATGGGCTTTGATAATCCTTGCTGACTTGTCTCACCACAAGCTGTGAATCTCCTCGAATGATCAACTTCTTAATTCCCAATTCTGCTGCAATCCTGAGCCCGGCAAGGAGCCCTTCATACTCAGCTGTATTGTTGGTGGCTTCTTCACGGGCAAAGTGCATTTGGACGACGTACTTAACGTGCTCCTCGGAGGGGGCAACAAGAAGCACAACAGCCCCTGCAACTTGTAGGGAAAAAGCACCATCAAAATACATAATCCATTCTTGGGGTGATTCCTTGCCGGGGAGAGTTGTTTCTGTCACTTCCTCATCAGGGGTTGGTGTCCATTCTACAATAAACTCTGCTAGTGCCATGCTCTGAATAGTTGATGTGCTCTCAAACTTCAAACCAAAGCTAGATAACTCCAAAGCCCACTCCACTATTCTGCCGGTAGCCTCAGGGTTTCGGAGTATCCTTTGCAACGGAAAATGAGTGACAACCGTGATCTCATGGGCTTGGAAGTAGTGGCGCAGTTTCCTTGAGGCCATGATGAGGCCAAAAATCAACTTTTGCACGCCATAGTACCTCGATCTAGCCCCTTGCAACAAGGAGCTGACGAAGTACACCAGGCGCTGCACCACTTTCTTCCTTGCCGCGTCCTTGGGGTTGCTCTCGTTGCCGTGCTCGTTGTTGTCCTGATCCTTTTCTGACTCTGCCATGATCTGTCCACTTTCTGCCTCATCCACTTCTTGCTATGCTACCAAGGCCACACTAACCACTTGGTTGGTTGCCGCCAAGTAAAGTAATAACGGCTCTTGGGGTTTGGGTGCAACCGAGGTAGGCACAGACGATAGGTAGGCCTTCAACTCCTGTAGAGCTGCATCTGCTTCCGGGGTCCAGTTCATAGGCCCTGCCTTCTTCAAAATTTTAAAGAACGGCACGACACGCTCAGCGGACTTGGAAATGAATCTGCTTAGCGCGGTAACGCATCCCGTCAAGCACCTTACATCCTTAGCTGTCCTTGGTGCTTGGATCTTCTCAATGGCCTTGATCTTGTTGGGGTGGCTTTGATCCCCCGATGGGACATGAAGAATCCAAGTAGCTTGCCGGAGGGAACTCCAAATACACACTTCTCCATATTAAGCTTTAAGTTGATCTTGCACAGATTAGCAAATGTCTCCTCCAAATCCTGGATAAGGGTGGCCTTATCCTTGGTTTTGACCATGATGTAATCCATATAGGCTTCTATATTTCTGTGCAACTATGGCTCAAAACCAATCTGGACTGCTCTTGCAAAAGTGGACCCGGCACTCTTCAATCCGAAAGGCATGCGGACAAAGCAGCATGTACCACACAGAGTAATGAACGATGTCTTCTGCTCATCTTCTTTGGACATGAAGATCTGGTGATATCTGGAGTATGCATCCAGAAAGGAGAGCAAATCACAACCTGAAGTGGAATCCACGATCTGGACGATGCGCGGCAAGGGAAACGGGTCCTTCGGGCAAGCCTTGTTGAGATTTGTGAAATCAATGCAAAGCCTCCATTTCCCATTCGCCTTTCGGACCACCACTGGATTTGCTAACCACGTGGGATGCAATACTCCTATGACCAAACCTGCTGCCTCTAGATTCTTGATTTCCTCGGCAATGAACTGCTGCTGCTCCAAGGCCTGCTTCCGGACTTTCTGCTTGACAGGTCGGGCATGTGGGAAGACAGCAAGGTGGTGCTCAATTACCTCCCTGGAAACACCGGGGATATCAGATGGTTTCCAGGCAAACACATCGATATTCGCCCACAGGAAGGCAATGAGCGTGATTTCCTAGTTGTCATCAAGGGTGGCGCTGATAGTGAAAGTACCATCAATGCCTGCCAGCCCTGCCAGGACCTTCTTCACTTGGTGTGCAGCAACCTTGGATCTCTTGCTGTTGGAACACTCTGGCATGCATATCATCAACGGGTGTCGTGCACTCAGAGGGGGCACGCTTCCTGGACTCCTTGCCGGAGGTCCTACAATCCCTCTTCTTTCCTTTGCTTTCCTTGGCGGGAGCTGCTGCTGCCGCAGCCTCTGCCGCGACTGCATCCCGGTACATCTTGTCCACGCAGATAATTGCATCCTTCTCATTTGATGGGATAGTGATGACTCCCAGTGGTCCAAGCATCTTTAAAGTGTTATAAGCATAGTGGGATGCTGCCATGAACTTAGCCAGGGCTGGACGTCCCAGAATCCCATTGTACAGCAGGGGGAGATCAACCACGTTAAACACAATCTTCTCAGTCTGGTAGTTCAGTTCTCCCCCAAACGTCACCGGTAGCATAATCTTCCCCTTAGGATGGCTCCTGCCGGGTTTAACTCCTTGAAATGTGCTGGTAACCTCTAGCTCTTCTTCTCCTATCTAAAGCTTGTTGATGACTGCCGGGGAAATCAGATTCAACCCGGCCCCGCCATCCACTAACATCTTTGTGACCTTGAGGTTGCGAATTGTTGGAGAGACCAACAATGGCAAACACCCTACCGTAGTGGTTCGGACAGGGTGAGCCTCCTCATCAAAGATGATGGGCGTGCGGGACCACTTGAGCGGCTTCCGGGCCTCTGGCGCTGGCTCCACAGCATTGACCTCTCATGGACATCGCTTGAGTTGGCGATGGGAGGTGTGCAAAGATGCACCTCCATCAATGCATAGGGCATCAATGGCCTTTTGAAACTCCTGCTCACTTGTTTCCTCTTCATTCCCTTCATCACTCACTTCATCACAGACTTCCTTCTCTTGGCCCCTAGCGGGTTTTCCTTGGTTCCGAAAGGGTTTGCCGGGGTGATTTGCTTCACCGCCTCGGCCCTTACTACCAGCAGCATTCTGACCTTTTTCCTTATCACGCTTATCATACTCTGCCCTCTGTCTCTTGACGAGCTGCTCAACCTGATAACACTCCTGAAGGTCGTGGCCCTTGGTCTCGTGGATCTTGCAATATGGACCATTACCTTTCCCAACTTTTTCGGTGGCAGCAGCTTCCCGGCAGGCAACGCACGCGGCAGCTTCCTTTCCGGGGGCCTCAGCCTTGGCCTTCTTGCTGGTACTAGGTGTGCCAGAATTTTCTATAGTCATCACTGCCTTATCTCTTGGCTTCTTGCTGCGCTTCTTGTCGTTTCTCTCGCTGGTCGGTTCATCTTCATCCTCTGAATCAACATTGATGCAATCTTCCTCTCCGGGCAAATTCCTCCCTTCCTCCATCTGAGCACACTTATCCACCAGTGCGTACAACTCCTTCACAGTCTTGGGCAACCACACATTCATCTTAGAACGAATGCGACGGTTGCGCATGTTAGACTGGAAGGCTGCTATAACAGCTACCAGCTGTCGGGTCAGACTTGCGCTTGGTCACAACATGATGTTTATGCTGACCTACTCCATTCCCCTTGGAGGTGAAAAGATACTTATTCATGGGTGGTCTCAAATAACGAAGGCCCGTCCATCTTGGAGAATAGGACAGAAGGTTATGTTCATGCTTTTCCATGGCTCTAAAGCGAATATCACTACACCACAACACCTAATTGGGGGCAATTAACTGCCAGGAGAAATAGTAGAATAAGGGCAAACCATATGCCGGGAATTTTCGTACTACCGGTAGAAGTACTTAAGGGCAGAGTTACTGCCGTGAGAAGATGAGCAACGGGGGCACCTAAACTGCCGGCAATGACAAATGCTTCTTAGGTCACTCTATCTGTCGGGAGAAGTACCCCTCGGCCCATTATCTGCCAGGGACTGAGTGGCGCGAGATATTGGGCCTAAACGCGCGCTAGCCCCCAAGCCCAATTTTCCTTCCCCAAATCCCTCCACCCAGACCCGCCGCCGCCACCCAACGACTCCACCGCTATCCCTTCCAAGTTCCAAACCCTAGTCCTGGCCACCCCGTTCTCCCTTTCCCTGTGCACCGCCGCCCCTACCTCTCTTCCTCCGTTGACCTCCAATTCGGTGGAAGCAGCCCAGCCTAATCATGGCCGGATCTAGCCGCACTGGTCATCAGTGCTGCCGGATCTGGCCACCTCCGGGCCTCATCAACGCCGCCTCGGTTGTTCACCTCTCAACCGCCACTTCCCCCATCGCATCTCATCCGCCTCGCCCAGATCCATGAGAGGGTAAGACCTGGAGAGTAGCCGCCTGTCTCCCGAGGAGCTCGTTCCCGGCGAACCCTCCATGGACTTCCTCCACCGTGGCAGATCGACCACGAGCTACATCGACATCGAGCGACATCGAGCGTTCCTCTTCTTCGTGGGGCGTGCACCTTCTGGGGGTGTAGGTGTGCAGCACCTGCTGCTATGGAGGACGGATGGCACGGTGCTTCTATCATCATCATCGGGCTCAAATTCCTGTATGTATGGATCAAGATGCCATCCCCTGTTTTTTTCCTTCCATTTCTATTTATAGAGTAAAGCAAGGACACACTCACATTCAGAAAGCACCAATTAAACCTTGTGTATCAAATAACCATTACTGTAGGAGAATTATGAAGTAATTTTCATTTACAAAATTATCTAGTATTCTGATAACGTAATGGAACTTTTACCTTTAATTAACCAATATACATAGCAGTACGCATGGTTTAAGCCTTGAGCATTAGTTCAGTTATGCGTACATTATGTGAAGCTTTGTTGCTCCAATTTGCCATATGGTGGAGAAACCATATAGTTGAGTTTGTCCTTATCTGCTATAATAGCAAAAGTATATGGTCCTATTTCAGCTCGAATAGCCAGTTCTATTTCAGGTCAAAGAGTCGGTTTTAAAAACAAAACAAGAAAAGGGTCAGGTATAGCATACGAGGTCAGATAGAAGATTCTTAGAATGTAGGCCATATTTCATTTAAAAAAGAAGGCTATGCTACTGATATTTACTTTCAGTTCTTATCCATCTATCAAAGATAAATATTGCGGGTGAGATTGCCGCCCAAATATGAACAGTTCGGAACCTTCGAACTTGTGCAATGTTCTTCTGCTAACAAAATCTCGAGATTTGGCAATTTTCATCTGTTGTTTCTATTATGCTACCTTATTCAATATTTTTGCCTTTGTGATATGTAATCTCGCACCTCATCGGCTTTCTTATGATACAGAATGGCATGTATTTATATGTGTCTTTGAGAAAAATATTGCATCATCGTTATTATATCAGTATATGCCATCAGAGAAAACATAAGGTGCAGTTGAGAATTAAAACAAATATTTTAAATTTTGTATTGTGTTCGGTTGTCGAAAACTAAAAGTATAAATACCAACTACACTTTACTCGTTCTGTTGCTAACCAAGTAACCATCACTATAGAAGCTGGCATGTTCATTTGAAAAATAGATAAAAGAGGAAAAGGGGATACCAGAAGATACAAGCATGTAAGCAATAGTTCTTGTGATTATATTTACCAATGAACATTATGGTTGATTGCTTAAAAATCTTTGCTTCTAATGAAGTTGGAAGTGAATTCTGAGTGTATGGCAGAAGCAACAATGCGACCAGAAGCAAGGTGGGGAAATAAGCCTTGTTGTCGGGACCCCGATCCTAAGTCACACCGATCTAGCATGTAACACTTCATATCACTTTGCGGCCTCATGCACGGTATTTCCACGGGTGCCACCTTACCTGGCCCGGGACCGTTTGCGCCTTTTGGCCCACGTATATGATAGTGTTGCTAGCATCCATATGCTAGAGAACCCGGGGCGACATAACTAGTCGTGAACCCAAAGTAGCACTAACTTACAGGAACATGCATACATGAATCAACCTCGAGCATGTCGGTCAACAGCGTATGAATCCGGGCTGTAGCACTGGGCTAACAGGACTCCGGATGTCACCGCGTGACATTTCCCCGAAGGGACAGACACAGGAACGAAGTGAATCACATGCCGGCCAGTCAAGTGTTCCAGAGCAGTAGTGCTGGGCTAGCAGGACTCCGATGAACCAGGCTGTAGTGGACTACTATGGCACATGGAAGCACAAGACTACATTTCCCCATAAGAGAGGCTATGAGAGGTAAACAACTAGGTTGCCGGATCCCACACATAGCAATACACGTTACACATACGCATAACATGCAAGTATGTGATGTACATCATGGCATCACAACATAACTCAAACTCATATAGATAAAGGCCCAGAAGAGCCACATAGCAATCAATACAAACAGGGGTCTCATGACCCATCATTCAGAGCATACAAGCAACGGAAGCATTACATGTCTGAGTACAGACAACTACAAAAGGAAAAGACTAAGAAGCCTGACTAAACACGACCCTCCCAAGGGTACAAGATCGTAGCTGGGATACAAGCTACTCGTCGAAGTCACTAGCGTAACCAACTACAAAACATAAATAAGCAAACGTGAGTACAAAGGTACTCAGCAAGTCTTACATCAGAACTAACTACATATGCAACATTATCAACAAAGGGGGTAGTGGAGTTTAATTGTAGCAAGCCAGCTTTGACTTAGTGGCTAACCTATACTACGAGTATCAGAAACTTCTTGAGGTGAGAAGATGCACACGAGTCCACATATTCACCATATCAATACTCCAGTATGGATCCGTTCCCGTCTCCCTACGAGAAGGCCATCCATAGCACTCACGCTTATCTTGCGTATTTTAGAGTATCCACTTCCAGTTGTCTATGTACTACATAAGTTCTCCAAGTTTCCATATCCGAGGAAAACGGCTATTTGAATAGATAATGTTGACCCTGCAGGGGTGTACTTCGTCACACACGCTCTTGCCACTTATAGCCCTGTACATGTCATGTACCTCGGCAACCTTCAAGCGGAAGCTGGGCGAGGGTGTCGGCCACGACCTGACTAACCACACAAGTCTATCATCCAGGTTTATCGCCTATTCAGGTTCCATCCGCAAGGAGATCCGGCCGGGGTGTCGCGCACGGCCCCAAACGATGTGTGCAGGGTTCCCAAGCCCACCATCCGGGTGCCACTTGGTACACCGTGCCATGGTGCCTAGTCTGTCCCAAGCCCGTCCCGTCGGACACCACCTAGTAGACAAATAGCACTACCTACAAACTCCAGAAACTAGTTGCAACTCCTGGACAGAGATCAAGTGGATTAATAAGCCGAGAGGGGCCGGATAACCGGAACCCAGTGTGTGGTAGTAACTGGACTTGGATAACATACACAAAACTTAGTGCTTAAGGACGGTTCCAATGAGACAACCCACCATGTACTCCTACATGCCCTCTCATCTCTACCTTTACCAAAACGTGTTCACACACTTAGCCTTTACCGGTAGGACATGTTCACCACTCCGATTCATTCCCAATGAATCATACCTGACACAATTCTAAGCATAGCTGGCATAAGAAAAACAAGCATGGATGAGCAGGCACATCAAGGCTCAAGCAACTCCTACTCATGCTAGTGGGTTTCAACTATTTACTGTGGCAATGACTGGTCATGCAGAGGAATGGTTTCAGCTACCGCAGCAGAAAGTAGCATTTTTGAATCGTTGTTGTCCTAATGTAGCAGAAAGTGCATAGACTACGGCTGCAAGCTCTAGATCATGTGTAGGATAATTTTCCTCATGTGGATGCAACTGTCGAGATGCATAGGCAATCACATGACGATCCTGCATAAGAATGCAACCTAGTCCTTGACGCGAACCGTCGCAATAGATAACAAAGTCTTTAGTGAAACCCGGTGGCACGAGTATGGGCGCAGAAGTCAGGCGTCTTTTCAGTTCCTGAAAACTGTGCTCACACTATGGGGTCCACTCAAACCTTTTACCTTTCTTGAGAAGCTCCGTGAGGAGTTTGGCCACTTTGGAGAAGTTTTCAATGAAGCGGCAACAATAACTGGCTAGACCAAGGAAACTCCTGACTTGTTTGACCGTTTCGGGTGGAGTCCAATCGAGAACGGCTTTGACTCTCTCGGGATTGACAACAATGCCCTTACCAGAGATCACGTGGCCCAGATAGGTCACTTCTGGCAACCAAAATTCACACTTGGAGAACTTGGCATAAAGGCGATGCACTCTGAGTTTTTCTAACACAAGCCTAAGATGTTCGGCATGCTCTTCCTCGTTCTTCGAGTAAATAAGAATATCATCAAGATAAACCACGACGAACCTATCTAAGTACTCCATAAAGATCGAGTTCATCAAGCGGGAGAAAGTAGCTCGAGCATTGGTTAGGCCGAAAGACATCACGGTGTACTCGTATTGACCATAACGAGTGACAAAGGCTGTTTTGGGGATGTCCCCGTTTCTGATCTTGATTTGGTGGTAGCCTAACCTCAAAACCATCTTGGAAAAGACTGAGGATCCAGCGAGCTGATCATACAGGTTGTTGATCCTGGGGAGCGGATACTTGTTCTTTATCGTGACCAAATTAACGGGACGATAATCTACAACCATCTGATCCGTACCATCCCTCTTCTTGACGAAGAGGACAGGACAAGCCCAAGGAGAAGAACTGGGATGGATGAAACCCTTTTGCAAGGACTCATCAAGCTGTTTCTTAAGCTCGGCTAACTCCAAAGGTGCCATCTTGTATGGTCTCCTAGAGATTGGAACAGTTCCTGGGATAAGTTCTATGACAAACTCTACATCTCTGTCAGGTGGGACACCTGGCAGTTCTTCTGGAAAGACATCCGGGAAGTCACGAACTACCGGAATATCTTCAAGATCTGGAAGAGGGCTGGCATTAAGGGAATAGAGTTGACGCCTTGCAACTCTAGTAGAGACAGTGACTATTTTGTCAGATGGATGTGTAAGTTGAATAGATCTGGTGTAACAATCGATCTTGGCATGATGAGCTGTCATCTAGTCCATACCCAAGATGATGTTAATATCTGAAGACTTGAGAGATATCAAAGAAGCAAGGAATACCAGTCTGTCAACAAGGATTTCATTACCATGGCTTACCTTGGAGGTTTGCCATTTGGAACCGGGAGTCTGGATTATTAGTGGAGTCGGCATATCGCAAAATGACATGTCGTGCAACCGAGCGTAACCTTCGGACATGAAGGAGTGGGATGCTCCAGTATCAAACAGAACTGAAGCTGGGTGACAATTTACAAGAAGCGTACCCAGTATGACGTCGGGATCATCTTGAACTTCTGAAGCTGAGACATGGTGCACACATGCTCGTTCAATGGAGGCTGGCTTGGTACTGATCATCTTGCCTGATGGCTTTTCACGGCCAATAGACCTCTCAGACTAGGGTGGAGTATAACTGGACTGAGGGCAGTCGCGTGCATAGTGTCCTGGTTCTCCGCAGGTAAAGCAAGTTCCTGGGGTAGGACATGGACCTACATTGGCAAGTGGTCCACTAATAGGCCTGGGTGGAGCACGTTGCTGAGTTGGGTGAGGCGCCACATAGGATGGCCTCGGTGCATATCGAGGTGGAAGAGCTGAGTTCAGAATCCAAATCTATCGCTTCTAAGAGCCAGAGCGGGAGGAAGAACCCAGATCACGGTTGTGCTTTCGAGACTCCTTGTAAGTGAGTTGAGCTGTCTCTGCATTAATGGCCTTGTTCACAAGAGCCTGGAAAGTATCACAATGATGCAGGTGGAGATCATGACGCAACTTAGGGTTGAGACCCTTCCGGAACATAGCCTGCTTCTTAGCGTCCGTGGACACTTCTTCTGTAGCATAGCGGGCGAGGTTTCCAAACTCTCTACTGTAAGCATCAACAGGCAGCTTACCCTGGGTAAAACTACAGAACTCTTCACTCTTGCGGTCAATGAGAGCCTGAGGAATGTGGTGCTCATGAAAAGCCTCGGTGAAATCCTTCCAGGTAGGAATCTGACCAGCTGGAAGCATAGCCTCATAGCTCTGCCACCAAATACTAGCAGGACCTTCTAGGTGATAGGTAGCATAGGTGACCTTGTCACCTTCAGCCACGTTCGCAGAAAGCAACTTGTGAGTGATGCTTCGGAGCCAGTCATCTGCATCGAGTGGCTCAATGGAATGATGGAAGGTGGGTGGTTTCAGACCAATGAAGTCAGTGATGGAAACCAACTTCTTACGCTGATGTGCGGTGTTCTGCTCAATCTGTGCCAGCAAGCGGTTAGTCTCACGCTTGTTCCTCTCAGACGTTAACAAGAACTCTGTCATCAAAGGCTGGTCAGGAGGATCCTCGTCCCTACCATCTCCGTGATTCTTGCTATGAGCAACTGAACCTCGGTTAGTAGACGACATCCTGGCACAGGATCCATGGAAACAAGGATGGAATTAGCATCGACATAAGGATGCGAAATGTAATGCAAAAGCATTAGAAACTCTTGAAATCCTAGGACAATTTCGGCAGCATAACGGCTGTAAATGCTCAAAAGGGATTTTGAGACATTCATCAGAGGAATAGCATAATCAATCAGCATCATAAAATCAAGGTTCTGGGTCAAACTGAGGACACACGGAAGTAGTAGAATTGTACGGTGACACAACCCAACAATCCTAAGACTTTACGGTTTAGTAACGCGTCATGCTAAGAGATAGAGGAGAAGCCTAGGCCTTAACCCTCGTAGAAAAGAAGAGGCTGACTCAGAAAGAATGACATGAGGTAAAGGAGTAAAAGAGCCTTACGTTCCCTTCCACCATCAATTCCCTTATATAACTAAAGCATTACTAGACTCAATTTCGACCAGTTTGGCTTGGTAATCCTATAGTCAGTCAGGCTCTGATACCAATGCTGTCGGGACCCTGATCCTAAGTCACACCGATCTAGCATGTAACACTTCATATCACTTTGCGGCCTCATGCACGGTATTTCCACGGGTGCCACCTTACCTGGCCCGGGACCGTTTGCGCCTTTTGGCCCACGTATATGATAGTGTTGCTAGCATCCATATGCTAGAGAACCCGGGCCGACATGACTAGTCGTGAACCCAAAGTAGCACTAACTTACAGGAACAGGCATACATGAATCAACCTCGAGCATGTCGGTCAACAGCGTATGAATACGGGCTGTAGCACTGGGCTAACAGGACTCCGGATGTCACCGCGTGACATTTCCCCGAAGGGACAGACACATGAACGAAGTGAATCACATGCCGGCCAGTCAAGTGTTCCGGAGCAGTAGTGCTGGGCTAGCAGGACTCCGGTGAACCGGGCTGTAGCGGACTACTATGGCACATGGAAGCACAAGACTACATTTCCCCATAAGAGAGGCTATCAGAGGTAAACAATTAGGTTGTCGGATCCCACACATAGAAATACACGGTACACGTACGCATAACATGCAAGTATGTGTTGTACATCATGGCATCACAACATAACTCAAACTCATATAGATAAAGGCCCAGAAGAGCCACATAGCAATCAATACAAACAGGGGTCTCATGACCCATCATTCAGAGCATACAAGCAACGGAAGCATTACATGTCTGAGTACAGACAACTACAAAAGGAAAAGACTAAGAAGCCTGACTAAACACGACCCTCCCAAGGGTACAAGATCGTAGCTGGGATACAAGCTACTTATCGAAGTCACTAGCGTAACCAACTGCAAAACATAAATAAGCAAACGTGAGTACAAAGGTACTCAGCAAGTCTTACATCAGAACTAACTACATATGCGACATTATCAACAAAGGGGGTGGTGGAGTTTAACAGCAGCAGGCCAGCTTTAACTTAGTGGCTAACCTATACTACGAGTATCAGAAACTTCTTGAGGTGAGAAGACGCACACGAGTCCACATATTCACCATATCAATACTCCAGTATGGATCCGTTCACGTCTCCCTACGAGAAGGCCATCCATAGCACTCATGCTTATCTTGCGTATTTTAGAGTATCCACTTCCAGTTGTCTATGTACTACATAAGTTCTCCAAGTTTCCATATCCGAGGAAAACGGCTATTCGAATAGATAATGTTGACCCTGCAGGGGTGTACTTTGTCACACACGCTCTCGCCACTTATAGCCCTGTACACGTCATGTACCTCGGCAACCTTCAAGCGGAAGCTGAGCGAGGGTGTCGGCCACGACCTGACTAACCACACAAGTCTCTCATCCAGGTTTATCGCCTATTCGGGTTCCATCCGCAAGGAGATCCAGCCGGGGTGTCGCTCACGGCCCTAAACGATGTGTGCAGGATTCCCAAGCCCACCATCCGGGTGCCACTTGGTACACCGTGCCACGGTGCCTAGTCTGTCCCAAGCCCGTCCCGTCGGACACCACCTGGTAGACAAATAGCACTACCTACAAACGCCAGAAACTAGTTGCAACTCCTGGACAAAGATCAAGTGGATTAATAAGCCGAGAGGGGCCGGATAACCGGAACCCAATGTGTGGTAGTAACTGGACTTGGATAACATACACAGAACTCAGTGCTTAAGGACGGTTCCAATGAGACAACCCACCATGTACTCCTACATGGCCTCTCATCGCTACCTTTACCAAAACGTGTTCAGACACTTAGCCTTTACCGGTAGGACATGTTCACCACTCCGGTTCATTCCTGATGAATCAGACCTGACACAATTCTAAGCATAGCTGGCATAAGAAAAACAAGCATGGATGAGCAGGCACATCAAGGCTCAAGCAACTCCTACTCATGCTAGTGGGTTTCAACTATTTACTATGGCAATGACAGGTCATGCAGAGGAATGGTTTCAGCTACCGCAGCAGAAAGTAGCAGTTTTGAATCGTTGTTGTTCTAATGCAGTAAATGGAGCAGGAGCGAGAGAGTGGGATTTATCGAGATGCTCAAGGGGGTTTGCTTGCCTGATAGATCCACGAAGAAGCACTGCTCCTTAGACAGGTACTTGGGACACCTTCCGAAGCAGAACCTATCGAGAGGGAACGGTGCCGGCAATCAATAAACAACCATATGCAACAGTATGATGCATGAAGATGACATTTCAAAGATGCTATGATTTGCCCTAATGCATGTAGCATCAATTTGGTTGAAGTCCATATGAACCAAGGATTCATATGCAAACCTCAAATTAAGTATATAACATGCCATTATTACGTTTTCACTTATACAGCAAGTATAAGTTGGTTTTCATGCATGAAACTGGCATAAATGGATTCCTTGCATTTTTCTGATAATTTTTCATATATAATTTATTTGATTTGGAGTTACGGTTGAATTACTATGATTTTTAGAAGTTTTAACTATTTTCTGGAATTTCCTGATTGAAATTAATACCAGAAAATGATATAATGCGTCAGCACAGCGTCATGCTTACGTCAGCAGGTCAAAGGCGGCTAACCAGGTCAAACCTCACGTGTGGGGTCCACACGTCAGTGTCTGTGGTTAATCCTAATTTAAAATAAACCTAAACTGGTTTAGTTAATGGGGTTGGGCCCACGCGTCAGTGACCCAATTAGCTAAACAAGGTTTAGTTAGTTGTTAAACTAATCCTAAGTAAAACTTAACAGGGCCGGGGCCCACATATCAATCACCCAAGGGAGGTCAAACCCCTGGTCAAAGGCCCAACACGCCGGCGGCTCGTCGCCGGCGACAGCACGCACAGCGGAAGCTCGGGTTTGGCCCTCAGGCGACCAAAAGGACGGCGGAGAGGCTCTGCGTGGAGCTGGGCGTGCGCCGCATCAGGGGAGCACACGAGAGGGTCTAGGGTGGCCGGAGTCATCACCGGCGTCGACCTTGGTGGTCGCCGGAGCACGGGCGAGCTCGGGATCGATGCTACGGTGGCCGGGGAGTGGCGTGCTTAGCTCCTACGGAACCTACGCGGCGCGGTGAGCACGTGGGTGTGCTCAGTTGGGAGCTACGACGGCTGTGGCCATGGCGGCGAGAAGCTCGGGCGGCGGCGTGGTTCGGTCTCTGGCGGAGCGACGGCTACAACGTGCAAACGGAGCGCAAGGAGGGGGGTTCGGGTCAGTGGCTCACGGCAAGTCGGACGAGCAGGTCGGCGAGGCCGGAGGAGCGTCGGAGCGAGCGGGGCGGCGAGGCGGATCTTCGGCGACCCGAGGAGGATGAAGGGGTCGGGGACGATGCTTCGAGGCGTCTGGCACCGCGTGGCCCGGCGGAGAGGACTAGGGCGACGAGGCGGACCTCGTTGGCACGTCGGAGAGGCGAGGGGAAGGCGGTGGTCGCGGTGGCGCATGGCGGTGCTCTCCGCTGCGCTCGGGACAGAGGGGGGAGAGCGAGACAGAGGATGGGAAGGAGCTCGGGGAGAATGGAGAGAGACCAGGGGGCTCGGTGGAGCTCTCGGGGGTGGACAGCGCCAAGGAGGGAGAGGAAGCAGCAAGTAGCTGCCTGGCGGGCATGCACGCTCACTGTGCTCCCTTTCGCCGCTGCCTCCTGGCGAGGAAGACGACTGGCAACGGCCGTTGGGCCGGGCCACTGTTGGGCCGTGGTGGGGCGCCAGGTAAGCGTCAGGTAAGTGTTATCTTATTTCCTGTTTTCTTTTTCTATTTCTGACATTTGTTCTCTATCTAAAAGAAATGTTAAAACACTTCCATAAATGCTAAAAATATTTGTGGCATCTAGATATAATATTCCAGAGGCCCTTACCAATTCCCAACATTTTTGGAGCCATTAAAATATTTATATAATTTAAACAGCTCCAAATCAAATATTTATGCATTGATTCAAAAATCCAAAATGTGTAGTAAAAATGTGCATCACCTCTGGTTGTTGTTCCCAACATTATCCAAAGAGCATGAACATTTTTGAATAGCATTTTGGGTTCATTGAAAATCCATTTTAAAGTTGAACCTATTTGAATTTGCTTTGGTGCTAGGGTTTGAAACATCCCCATTTCAAATTCATTTGAAAATTTAAACATGATGCACAAAGCAAGCCTAGGACCATACCAGAACTAGGGATGTGACACTTGTACTCACTTACCTCTTTACATTGTTTAGATATGTGGCTGTCTCACCCCTTGTAAAGTAGTAATTTTTGAAACCGGTTTTCTCCAAGGCATTAGTTGCACCTTTCTTGTACATGTGTATCCTGTATATTAGCAAATACTGTGAAATAGCATAATGTCGTGTTGGAAACTTGGAATTCACGATTGCACTTAAAATGGCCGTTATCTTCATGATAGCTCCAAGCTTTACTCTAGAAGCATAGTTTAGTTAGATACTGTCAGCTCATGTTGATTCGGAACTTGAGTGTAGCATGATGAAAAATCGGAAGTAGTATGCTGCCTTTGCTTGGTAGAAACATGACTTGTCCTCTTGGCACAGTATACATCTCATTGTAGTGTCAGTGCATTTAATTGATTGATTCATTCCAAGGCATTCCTAGTAAATAGTATAGCAAAGCTTAATCACCAAATTGGCACACTGGCGATCAATGTTGATTATGAAGGTAGATTTATTTCAATCTGAAAGAAGAATCTTGCATTAATTGAGGCATAATATGCAGCCTCTGAACTATGGAAAAGTTTGCATTTTTATTTATGCCTACACTAGAAAATGACTTCACTGGTTATACACCATCAAACCATAATACAGTTATATCTTGCAACAATACTTATATCAGTAATGACATCACTCGGAATTAAGTGATGGCTATATGCCTTGTGACAGGTTTGACTATGACCTCAAGATCAGCAATATGCTCCTGAACTGATACCTTATGCATGATTCATAAGTAACATAGATTGGCATTAACCAACACAGGTGGTCAATTCTTTGCTCGATGAACTTCTCGTGCCTACTTTGTTATTTCTTTGCAATTTCACCCTTCTTAATGTAATCAGATTGGTATTGTATATGAGCCAAAGTTGAAAATTGTTTTTAGTCATAAACAGAGTTGATATATTTGCTTTTACTTCTCCGAGTTACTTTGATGTCAGCTTTCATAGTACTAATTGATCTATTTCTTTGCATAACTATATCATGTATAATACTCCCTATGTCCCATAATATAAGAGTTTTTTGACCTCTTATATTATGGGATGGAGGGAGTAGCTTATAATATGCATTGATTTATGTTCTTGTAGCCAGCTATGACCAATGTATGCATAGGTCCAGAATTTACAAGATTATATATTGTAATTCTTATGTATATTGTTGCAGGTTTCTCAAATATACACAAGTTGCTGGAGGTTTGAAGATCTACAAGTTGCTGGATGTTTGGACGATCTAACAAGTTGGTGGAGTGATAATATATATTACCTTCATCCCAAATTACTTGTCTTAGACTATAACGTGTCTAGATACATCCGTATCTAGACAAACAATTTGGGACAGAGGGAGTATGTAATATGCCTTGTTGTTGAGCCTGGAGATGTTGTTAAGTTTCACTTTGCCATTTTGGTGGTTGTTTTGGCACATAAGCCAGGGAATGCTCATTTTGATCGTGCGACAATTTCTTTTCCTAGAAACTGATGTACTTTGCATTGTGGCACAATGTTATGTATTTGATTCGTTAATGTTATTGAATGAGACCTTGCATGTAACATTGATTAAAGTGTATGTATAGCTTTTGTGATCTGTACTGATTTGCCTCAACATACTGATTGTGTATTAAAATATCAGGGATATGTTGCACTGCTTGTGAAGCAACACGTGTGATGGCAGAATACACTGGTCATGGCAGGCAAATTGCCGGGTAAACGTCTTTGCATAGGCAATCAAACTGCCGGTAAGATGTAGTTCCTACTATGTGAATAACATGCCGGGAAAAAACAAACTTCCGGCAAATACACTGGCCACGGCAGACAAACTGCCGGGAACTGTTTATCTACCGGGAGAAGTAATCCCCGGTAGCCGTTCTTGTGGCAGTTCTATCTGCCGGGAGAACCACTGTCCCGGCAGTTTGCCTGCCCTTTAAAGAGCCTTATCTCGGCAGTTTTACTGTCCTTACATCAGTGTTGTGGTGTAGTGTACCCTATTTATTGACCACATTGCAAGATGAAGCCGCTTTCAGAAGGTTGTGGATACGCGGGGTGGTGCCTGGGCCTTGTCTTGGGGCTTGGCGGCCTCACCCTTGGTTAACTGTAGGAAAAGTAGCATTGTTCGAGGCGTGCTTTGTACGGTTGAACCTGTATAAGTACTCATACTGCTTTCAGCTATGGTTGTTAAGTGCCCCTGCTGGTTTCAATTAAGGTTGTTAAGTACTCCTACTACTTTTACAGTCTGTCATGTTTCTTCAGTCTTGTCTTCCTCCATCCGCCAAAACCAAACCAGCGCCGGCGGGGCCGCCTGCTTCCACCTTGCACAGCTGGCTGCGCCTCAGCGCATGCATCACCGCCCCACCGTCTCAAAAATCGTTAACACCGATGTCTGAGGCCTCGCCATCGTCCTCTGTGCGCTTTTGTGCGCTGGTCACGGCGCTGCCCTCTCGCGTTGTCAACATGGTCAACAAACATGAGGAATCGGGAGAGGACTGTACGTGGAGAGGATGACAGTAGGGGCCCACCATGTCCATGGCCGTATGCAAGGAAGTTCCTCATTCTTTGTTATATATACTACATTGTCAGCGTATGGAAAAAGAAAATGCTTCCTCCTAGTGGTTTCCTGACATCTAGGACCCACGACATTGTCAGCGTATATAGTCAATAGACAAGAGAACAACACAAGATCGGCTAACACCTAGGACATAGCTGCTCGAGTAGTATTTTTTTGTTATTGTTGAGACGGAGCAGGGTTTCAGCTGGGTTGTGGCCCGTTTAGCCCAGGCTTATAATTTATGTTCACCACATGACTAGCCCAGCTATTTTTTCTTTGTGAAAATGAGCCTAGTTTATTTTTTTCTGAAGAATACCCAATCTAGGCCTACTTATTTTTCTACGCCCCGATGGGCTGCAACTCTTCCAAGTCGCCTGCAAATCTTGAAAGTAATATGAAATGAGCTATAAATATAAAAAAACAGATGACAAATTGGCAATTACTTTATAATTTCTAAAATTTTCACATTTTTAGATTCCAATTTCACTGGGCGTTAACCTAATTTAAATATATCTTCAAAGTGCTTTAAATCTGGCTCGACAGTTCAGTATTAAAAATAGTTTGGAACCCACAGCAATATGCAAAATTTTGTTTAAATTTTTAACCCTTGCCCTGGCCAACAAAAAAATGGACTGCAATAAATTGCATAAGAAGTTGCAATGAGCTATAAATTATTAAAAAATAGGGAATGGTCTGACTTGTGGGCCTATTAAGTTGAGGCGTATGCAAGATTTTTTTACTTATTGCTAGCAAAAAGGTCCATGCGTTGCAACGAGAGAAAAAAAATCCAATCATATCTCTAGCTTGGTCAGTTGGACAAACTGTGCGTGGCCGGTTGGCACGTTATGAGATCAAACCCTCTCATCGACAATTTTATTTTCCTTCGGACCTGGGCCACAGTACGCCGTCAGATGGGCTTCCTCTGTTGGGCCAAAATGGGTGGCAAGGAACGAAATCAAATAGCGTACGTGAAAATAATTAAAGTGGGACCAAGCGAAGCGGGACGAAACCAAGAATATCACCTCCCTTTAATAGTAGGTATAGATATAGATATAGATATACATCAACAAACGATTCGAGCAGACGTAACCATTTGATGTCAATCCAACTGCCGTCGTGTTTCTTCAATCTCTAATCTTCTTGCTCCAGCCGCCAAATCCAGTGCCGGCGAGACCGCCTGCTCCCGCCTCCTGTGGCCGGCTGTGCTACCGCGCAGGCCTCACCGCCCCCTACTACTCCCACCGCTGGCCAGACCATCCCTCTACTCACCCACATCCCTCCACTGTTGTGGCTTCACTGCCTTCGGGTCATTCCCTTCCTGGGTCTCACCGTCGTCCATCACGCTGGTGTTCTCGGCATGGCGCGGTCAACGTTGTCAACAAACGACAACATCGGAAGAGGGATGTACATGGAGAGGCTGACAGTTGGGACCCACATGGTCCACGGCCGCACACAATCAAGTACCTCCTTATTACGCCAAAAAGAATGAATACTCCCAATGGTAGCTCGGACCCATCAGCTATATCTTTGCACGCAGGGAAGTGCCTCCTTATTACGCACAAAAAATGAATACTCCCCCTGCTAGCTGGGACCCACCATAGTGGGAGGCTAACCTGTGGGCCTACTAAGTTGACGCGGACGGAGGGCTTTGTCAACTTACTCAACAAACGATTCTATCACCAGTGACTGTTGGGCTGTTAACATCCAACAGTCGTCCTGCCGTCCAAACAACCGTGTGCTCTAGCCTCCCGTGGCCGACTGTGCTGCTGCGGAGGCCTCACCGCCCCCTACTACTCCCACCATTGGCCAGGCCATCCCTCTACTCACCCACACCCCCTGTTATTCTGCAGCGACGACAGCCTCACACCACAGCCGAACCAGTCAACCCTCCTACTCCTCTCCGCGTGGGCATCCACTGTCGCGTCTTCCCCGGCTCCGCATCGTCCCCTTCCTAGGCCTCGCCGTCGTCCACCGCCTTGGTGCTCTCGGTGCGGCATGGTCAATGTGGTCAAGGAACGACTTCCATCGGAAGAGTACTGTACATGGAGAGGTTGACAGCTGGGTCCACGGCCAAAGCAAGGAAGTGCAACCTTATTACGCGCAAAATAATGATTCCTCCACCTGATAGCAGGGACCCACCGGACAGGCCACCGTATTTCGCAAAAAAAACGTTTCCCCCCTGACTGCTGGGACCCACCAGCTACATCTTCGCACGCAAGGAAGTGTCTCCTTATCCTCCCTGACAGTTGGGACCCACCTGGTCGAAGCATACGTAGCGTTGTCATTCTGTCCGCGAACGTGTATATACATACTGGTCGATAGGTCTGTCTGTAAGCTGCAGCGATGAACTGTGGCCGAGTAAGGATGGGCATGTGTCGTAGTAGAGACGCGCACGTAGCATGTCACGCAGTCCAGTTAATATCGTGTACACGTACATACAGCCAGGGTGCAATAAACTAAATACGGCCACGTACGTACATATGGGCGAGGTCTCGAACGCTTACTCGCACATACGTATGGCCAGGGCTCGTGTACATGGAGAGGCAGTGACGACGTCCTGTTAATTGACAGCCAACCGGCTGGGTCAGAACAGAGGAAACAACGTCGTGTTCACCGAGAGCCAAGTGACTAGGTCAGAACGTGTCCTGTTCATCGGGAGGCAATAGACTGGGTCAGAATGGATCGTGTTCAATGGGATCCTACTGGCTTGGATGGAACAGCCGGAACGGGGTCTGGCGTACCGCAAAACGAAGGAAACGGCCTTTTGTTCAAACGCCTACAGTTAAAACGGGGTCCTGTTCATCGGGAAGGGTCTGGCGTACCGTAAAACGGAGGAAACGGACTTGTGTTCGAGCTCCTACGGTCGAAACGGGGTGCTGTTGATCGGGAGGGGTGTGGCGTACCGCAAAATAGAGGAAACGGACTTGTGTTGGAGCGCCTACAGTCGAAATGGGGGTCCTGTTCATCAAGAGGGGTGTGGCGTACCGCAAAACGGGACTCCACGGGCTATTGTTCATCCACCGTCTACTGCCTCGCTCCAGCCTCCACGGGCTACTGTTCATCCACCGTCGACCTCGTTCAACCTCCACTTACGACTGTTCATCCATGGTGTCTCCCTCCTGCCTCCACTAGCTACTGTTCATCCACGGGCTCCTGTTCATCCAGCCTCCACCAGCTACTGTTCAACCAGCCCTCTCCACAGGATCCTGTTCAACCACCCCTCCATGGGCTACTATTCATCCATCCCTCCACCGACTACTATTCAACCAGCCCTCCATGGGGTCCTCTTCATCCAGCCCTCCACGGGGTCCTCTTCATCCAGCCCCAACTGGCTCGATCGGGGTCATGTTCATCCAGCGGCAACAGCCTCTACTACCACGCGGTCCTGTTCATCCAACTCCCACCGGGAACTGTTCATCCAACCCCCCAACAACGCTAATTGTTCATCAAGAGGCAGGAGGTTCGATCGGCTTCAAGTAGCAGTAGTAGTAAAGGAATCACTCGATCGGGTTCAGTTAACAGCCAGATCGATTGAACGATCGGGTTCAGTAACGCGTAGCTTGCAGTGCAATTTCTCGGGTTCAGTAGGCGAACGCCTCACTCGGGTTCAGTCAGAGAGCAATGCCGCACACACATGCATGTACGTATACGAGAGAAATGTGCAAACCTCCGTGCATCGTTCAGCCCCGACCACCCACCATAAACGGGAACTCCCCAATATTTTCCTCGCCCTTGTTTCTACCATGGTTTTTTCCGTCATGGATGGCCCAAAGAATGTCAAGCAGTTGCGTCTCTGGCCCGCCCAGGATGAAAAGCCAATTTTCTGTCATGATTTTTTGTCATAGAAGTAGGAGCCCATCACATCTATGATGATACTGGGTTTTGTCACAATTATCATCATAGAAATGTCATAAGCATGACAGGAAAAAAATTCGTTCGGCCCAAAATGTCATGGATGTATCTTTTTTTAGTGTGCTTTGGTGGATTCATGGTGGAAAAATGGTGGTGGTCGCAGCACGTTTGCCTGGCAGGGTTGCCTCAGGGAGAAACGGCTACGTGCGTATGAAATATGAGGGGGTGGATTCGCTAATACAGGGTCCAACCCTTTCTAAGTTTTCCTTGCGGCTCCTTTTATAGAAAAAGGGGTCACCACGGTGGTAGATTAGTCATTATACAGTGATAGGATAGCAAACAGTGCTATCATACCTAACTCTGGAGGTTGACATAGCGCATTATATGCGCCGCTCAACGGCACATTGTCGCTTGCCCAGCAAGCCTTGCCGGGCTGTTTTGCCAGCTTCGCGCCTGCTCGCTCGACACGTTGCAGGATGGGTGTCATCTGTAGGTATTTCCCGTAGAAAGAGGCTGACATGTGGTGAATGGCTGCCACTTAGTCACTTTGCGGCTCGACACCGCATTGACCGATGACGTGCATCGTGGTGAAGTGGTTTGGTGAGGTTGCTCCACACCCACGAATCCCGACAAGCCCTGCCGGGACGTCTTGGAGGTTTCCTTTCGGGGCGACCCCGTCCTTGCCAGGCTCGCCTGCCCAGCAAGGGAGGCTTTTCTCCTGGTGGTTTCTTACTTCTCTGGCTTGGTCTTGGTCCTCTGGCACTTTGGCTTGATCTTGGCGATGTAATCTTGCTCCCGTGCCTGTGCACAGTCTTGGCAATGGACCCAGGGTATGTTGCACCGACAGAAGCCGCCGGGCCTGCCCCCAACGCGCTGCCGAGCATCGTCGGGGTAGGCCCTAATAAGTGCACATGCAGGGGCGCGGAAGAGGCTGGCCCCTTGGGGTCTTCTTTACTTCTTTGTTAATCTTGAGCCCGGGCTAGTTTCTGGTTTTCCCGCGTGTCGTGAGTAACGTTACGAGAAAATCTCAGATCGTGGCCCGCGGATTGCCCATGCCCCACGATCACGGGGCAAAAACCGCCATCCCACTTGTTCCCCGTGTTACGCACACCCGCCACGTGTTCCTCATGCATTGGGATGGGTAGGTGGTGGACGCGGGGAGTGCGGGGGCGAATGCCATGGAAAAAAACAGGCGTTGATGGTTGGAGTAGAGGGTCGGCCTTGATTCCTAGAGCCACTGAAGGCGCGGGGAGGCCGTATTGGGGGCGCGGGGTGGACGCTTCCTTTGTGAGAGGGCAGCCCCTTCCCTCGCCCCTTTATAAAAGGGGGCGGGAATGGTGCATTTGCCCACACACATTTCTTCTTCCCTTTCCTTAATCTTCCTTTTGCTCGCCATGGTGAGGGGGCAAGGGCGCGCTGGCACCCAAGTGGTGGCGACAAGAGTTTCTACTCGATAGCGTATCCCTCCCCCTCCGAAACACGCAGTGGCGGAGCCCGCTGCAAGAGGAGGAGAGAGGGGGCGAGGTCATGGTCGCCGTGGTGCTCGAGGAAGAGGAGGACAAGTGGTGCTTTGGCCGCGCCTCCGCTGGTGGCTCTTCCTCCAATGGAAGGCCATGTCGGAGATCAGCCTCGAGAGTTCATCATCATATTGTACAAACCTCCGTGCGGCCACCTCCGTCTCCCTACTCCATTCGCATGGGAAATGGAACTCGATCAGCCACGCGCTCTGAGGTTGCACCTAAGGGGCTGTGGGAATGGTGGCATGTGGGTTGATGTTGACTTCCCAGCTCCTCATGTTATGTACCTCCGTTGTGGTTGGAAGACCTTTGCCCGAGCCCATAGCTTGTCGGAGGGGCACGTTCTCCAGTTTAAATTAATGGAGAGCGGCCTGCTTTTCGTCAAGATTTTAGGCTCTCGGGAGCTCACTTAGGGTGCTACGCGGAGAGCTATACCAACGACGAAAGCTCCTCCTCAAGCGAGAGTGACAAGGAGGACAGTGACGACGATGATGACGGCAGTGGGTGGGAGGGCGACAACTCTGACTCCGACTGAGTGTCACCCACACCATCTTCATCAGGTGGCAGCACCATCATCTGCACCTACATCTCCTTCCCGGCAAGGCGATTTGCCAGGGATTTAGATGCAGAGGTGGGGATGGTGCTTCCCGGCTTCCTCCAGCAGCCTTCTAGCTAGACGTCGGCAGGCTTCCTCTGGGGCTGCAGCTCTATTAGCCTTGCCACGTCCTGCTGGCCCTGGTGGTGGCGGTTGATGGGTTCCCTCCGCCATGCTCTCCATCGACTTGTTCGCCGACATCTTCATATCCCCGCAAGGCTACCTCTCCTGGAACCCGACGGGGTCAGGCTTGGCTTCTGCTCAGGCGCTCCTTTTGCCCCCCTTTGCCTTCTATCGCCGTGCCTAGGAGGAGAGAGACAAGAAAGGGCATTACGGGGCACTTATCTTTTTTCAATCTTAAATCTGTAGGCACTTGCCAAATTTTAGTTCAAATAATGTAATCTCCCGAGTCCATGTTTGTGTTCTGTAAGGTTTCTACTTGTATGATAAGCATATTAATGAAAAAGATGAACCTTGGTGGGAACCCATGCATGTATATGTCCATGCAGAGGAGGAATGCCCCTTTATTTTAAATAAACAAGATTTCCCCGGCAGGCTATCCTGCTGGTACCCTTTTATTTTGTTGCCGGAGAACTGAGCCTACCGAGACAAAAATAAAGGGACCAGCCCCCCGCCATTCTCTTTTCACCAAAGGCCACTGCGACCATCCTGGCTGAAGCAACGTTCGAGTCCAGGGATGGGAGCACCTAAGTTTCAAAGAGCGGCGAGGTTTCCTCATGCACAAGTTTCAACTTACAGAACACTTATGGACTAGAGGTAGAACTTATCTGTTTGGCTTGCCGGAGATCACAGTGCTGGTCCATCTTCCCAACTCCCCACAGAGGCCAAACTCATGGCAAGAACCTGCAACCTTATGCATATGGGAATGATGCAAGATGCGACCTTATCTATATGCATATGCATATGCAATGCTCATGAAATGCTTATGAAATGCTCTTAAAAAGCTCATGCATGCATGCAACTCAGTCGGGGGCCCCCAGTGCTTCGTTTACTTCTCTGTTGCTTAGGGTCTGCGTCTGGCTTTGTACAAGGGGTTACATGCAACTGAGGCAAGGCATGTACAAAAGGGTGGCTACCGGGCAGGGCCCGACAACCGCGCCTTACGGGTAGAACTTGCGGAGATGCTCAATATTCCATGAGTTTTGCAATTGAATGCCATCTCCGGTCTCCAGACGGACTGCGCTAGGTCTGGTAACTCGAACTACCCGGTAAGGGCCTTCCCACTTTGGCGTCAACTTGTTTGTACCCTGGGCAGACTGAACGCGCCTAAGGACAAGGTCACCTTCCTCAAAACACCGGGCATGAACCCTATGGCTGTGATAGCGACGCAGGGCTTGTTGATAGCATGCAACACACGTAGCAGCCCTGAGATGGTTCTCCTCGAGTAGCACAGCATCATCACGCCGGTGCTGATCTTGCACTACTTGATCGTAGGCAAGCACTCGAGATGACCCGTAAATGAGTTCCGTGGGGATAACTGCTTTTGCCCCATAGACTAGGGAGAAAGGAGTCTGCCCGGTAGCTCGATTTGGTGTCGTTCTGAGGGAACAGAGAACTACGCTACAAAAAATGACACATCCGTGACATTTTGGGCCGAACGAAAAAAATTTCTGTCATACATATGACACTTCTATGACGATAATTATGACAAAACCCGGCATCATAGATGTGGTGGGCTCCTACTTCTATGACAAAAAATCATGACAGAAAATGGGCTTTTCGTCCTGGGCGGGCCGGTGACACAGCTGCATGACATTCTTTGGGCCGTCCATGACGGAAAACCCGTGGTAGAAGCAAGGGCGAGGAAAGTTTCGGGGAGTTCCCGGTTACGGTGGGAGGTCAGGGGCCGAGCGATGCGCGCTTCTCTCGTACACGTATGCGCATGTGTGCGAGGCATTGGCTCTAACTGAACCGAGCAAGGAATTGGGCTCTAACTGAACCCGAGCGATTGCACTGCAGGCTACGCGTTACTGAACCCGAGCAATCAATCGATGGCTGTTAACTGAACCCGATCGAGCGATTCCTTCGCTACTGCTGCTAACTGAAGTCGATCGATGCTGCCTCTGGATGAACAGTGAGCGTTGCGG
>NC_041382.1:642190349-642227186 GCF_002162155.2 Triticum dicoccoides
AGACGGTGGAGGGGTGCCCGTGGAGTGGTGGTTGAACAGGCCCCCGTGGTGTGGAGGGCTGGATGAACAGTAGACGATGGAGGGGTGGTTGAACAGTAGCCGGTGGAGTAGCGCACGGTGGAGGCTGGATGAACAGGAGCCCGTGGAGGCTGGAGGAGGTCGACGGTGGAGATGAATAGTATCTCGTGGAGTCCCGTTTTGCGGTACGCCACACCCCTCCCGATGAACAGGACCCCCGTTTCGACCATAGCGCTCCAACACAAGTCTGTTTCCTTCGTTTTTCGGTATGCCACACCCCTCCCGATCAACAGGACCGCCGTTTCGACCGTAGGAGGTCCATTTCCTCCGTTTTGTGGTACGCCACACCCCTCTCGATCAACAGGACCCCCATTTCGATCGTAGAAGGTCTGTTTCCTCCGTTTTGCAGTACGCCAGACCCCCCCCCCCGATGAACAGGATCCCGTTTCGAACGTTGCCGGTCGAACACAAGGCCGTTTCCTCCGTTCTGCGGTACGCCAGGCCTTGTTTCCATCGCATGTTCCGTCCAAGCCCTCCTGATGAACACAACGCATTTTGTTGCCTCCCCATGAACACGACACATTCCGTTGCCTCCCCATGAACACGACGCATTCCGTTGCCTCCCTATGAACACGACGACGACGCTGTTTCTCCGTTCCGACCCAGCCATGTACACGAGCCCTGCCCGTACGTATGCGCGAGTAAGTGTTCGAGACCCCGCCTGCATGTACACATACATGGCCGTATTTTCTTTCTTGCACCCTGGCCACCTCTACTGCGACACGTGCGCGCCTCTACATCCACCAGTATGTATGTACATACACGTTCGCGACCAGAATGACAACGCTACATACGCTTCGACCAGGTGGGTCCCGACTGTTAGGCACTTCCTTGAGTGCGAAGATGTAGCTGGTGGGTCCCAGCAGTCAGGGGGGCGAAATACGGTGGCCCGTCCGGTGGGTCCCGCTGTCAGGTGGAGGAATAATTATTTAGCACGTAATAAGGAGGCACTTCTTTGCTACGGCCGTGGACCCAGCTGCCTGCCTCTCCACGTACAGTCCATGTCCGATGGAAGCCGTTCCTTGACCACGTTGACCATGCCGCGTCAAGAACACCAGGGCGGTGGACGACGGCGATGCCTAGGAAGGGGACGACGCAGAGCCGGGGAAGACGCGACAGTGGATGCCCACGCGTAGAGGAGTACGAGGGTTCACTTGTTCGCTGCGGTGTGAGGCTGCCGTCACCGCAGAATAACAGGGGGTGTGGGTGAGTAGAGGGATGGCCTGGCCAGCGGTGGGAGTAGTAGGAGCGGTGAGGCCTCCACCGCATCGCAGTCGGCCACGGTAGGCAGGAGCACGAGGCACGACCGGCGCTGGTTTGGGCGGCTGGAGCAAGAAGACCAGAGGTTGAAGAAGCACTACGGACGTTGGATGGACATCGTACGGTCACTGGAGCTAGAATCGTGCATATTGACTAAGTTGACAAAGCCCTCTGTCCCCGTCAACTTAGTAGGCCCACAAGTCAGCCTGCCACTATACTGGGTCCCAGCTAACAGGGGGAGTATTCATTTTTTTGTGCGTAATAAGGAGGCACTTCCTTGCGTGTGAAGATATAGCTGGTGGGTCCGAGCTGTCAGTGGTGGTAACATTTTTTCGCTAAATACATAGGCCCTTTCGGTGGGTCCCTGATGTCAGCTGGCGGAATCATTATTTTGCTCTTAATAAGGAGGCATTTCCTTGCGTGCGGCCGTGGACCCAGCTGTCTGCCTCTCCACGTAAAGTCCACTTCAGATGCATGTCGGTCGTTGACCACGCTGACCAGGATGCGCTGAGAGCACCAGGGCGGTGGACGACGGCGAGGCCTAGGAAGGGAATGACACGGAGGCAGGGAAGACTCGGCAGTTGTTTCCCACGCGGAGGGGACTACGACTGTACGAGGGTTTACTGGTTCGTCTGTCGTCGCCGGAGAATAACAACAGGTGTGGGTGAGTAGAGGGATGGCTAGGCCAGCGATGGGAGTACGGTGGGGCAGTGAGGCCTGCGCGGCAGCAGAGCCAGCCGCGGGGAGGAGGGAGCAGGCAGTCCCGCCGGCGCCTGTTTGAGCAGCTGGAGCAGGAAGAGCAGAGATTGAAGAAGCACGTTAGCCGTTGGATGGCCATCCAAGAGTCACTGCCTGTGTGTCAACCTTTTTTTAGGAAAGCCTCAATCTGTGGAAAATAGCATACAACCCATCTGCCATTATTTCTAATAATTTACAGCCCATTTGCTAATTATTAAGGTTTTTTTGGAGCCCATATTCTTTTTGTTAGCATTATAGACCATATTGTGGCCACGGTTAAAAATTTATACGAAATTTTGCATATTTCGGTGCGGTCCGAACTGTTTTTAATCCCGAAATTTCAACTCACATTCAAACTGATTTTAAAAATAATTGTATATCAATATAAAATCCAACAAATTCTCCACGCATAAAAATTAATGTAATTTCAAATCTCAAAATGAAAAAAAGATATTTGAAACTAATTGCCGGTTTGATGTGTTTTAAAAATTTACAGCCCATTTCTCATTACTGATGGGCCATTTTCTCGGCCAGCCGAATGAAAGCTCGCCTCGTCTTGAAAGATTTGCAGCCCAACAGGCCTGACAAAGCGACTTACTTGGCAAATCACAAAAAAATTGGGCTGTGGCCGTGGACCCAGCTGTCAGCCTCTCCACGTACAGTACTCTTCCGATGGAATGTCGTTGACCACGTTGACCACGCCACGCCGAGAGCACCAAGGCAGTGGACGACGGCGAGGCCTATGAAGGGGACGACGCAGAGCCGGGGAAGACGCGGCAGTGGATGCCCACGCGGAGAGGAGTACGAGGGTTCACTGGTTCACCTGCGGTGTGAGGCTACCGTCGCCGCAGGGCCTGGGAATTTTTGAAAATTCGCAAATTTTTGCTGGGAACGAAATATTCTTAATCCAAAAATTAATAGCCATACTAAAACAAATTTAAAAATAAATTAGTATTGTGTCATGTTAAATCCAATGAAATACGTATAAGATATCAGTGAAGAACAAAAACAAAAAAAGAAACTTATATCCCATTTGCTATAAATTTTTTGGAATTTTCAACCCCTTTTGATATTACTTTTAACAGATATTGACCATACTCTTAAGCCAGGCCGGAATGCATCCCTCCTCGTCTTGAAAGATTTGCAGCCCAGTAATTCGGAGAAAACAAATAGGCCTAGCTTGGGCATTCTTCAAAAAGAAATACTGGGCTACCTATTTTCCCAAAGAACTGGTGCATGAGCATTTAGCTTTATTTATTTATTTACTTATTTATGTTTAGGGGACCATGAGCATCTACCTGGGCCGGATTCATGTGAGAGCCTCCCTTCCAGTTAATTATGGGATTCTCTATTGGGCCTTCATCAGTGGGCTGCATGTTATCAACAAGTGGAAAATGTGTTCTGAGTTTCAAAAAAAATGTGTTTTGTACGATAAATAGTATGCGCTATGTACGGTACGGGGCACTAAAGGATCGAACCGTGCAACGACTTCCAAAACATTGTGTTTTTCATTCTAACAACACATTTATTCAACCAACAGATGAAATATACTACTGATTGTACATTGAAAACAGCAGCAGCAGCAGCAACCAGGGCTGGGGGTGCAACAGAAGCAATAAGCAGGCCAGAAGAGTGAAGACGCGGCTCTCTCTTCCAAACCAAACTTCAGCCATCATTACAAAAGGGCTACCAAAAAAGAACAAGTATATGCATCAAACTAAATAAAGATCCTACTACAGCCAGTGTACGCATCTAACTAACTGGCTTAGTTAGACGTTACTATTTATTAAGCTGTGGAGATTGGCTGACAGCTTGAACAAGATGGGTGCCTGACGAGGGAAACTCTAGCCGGCAGGTCGAAGTCTGATACTTGTGACCCTCTCTCCTACTTTGGGCTGTAGAGCGTGGCGGCACATATCAGGGTATGGTGCATGCAGAGACGCATGGTACGCTGTGTACACACAGTTTTTCCTGATGAACGAAATCGCGCTGCCATCATGATCCTTGTCGTCGGTTATCTCCTGGTTAATCGGATAATTCAGTCTGACAAACTGAGAGCGTGTACCAAGGCTACTTACCAGCCTCCAGTCAAAAATTCCTGAAGGCCCAGAGAAGCTGGGGTCCTGCTCAAAGACCTTGCAGTGACTGTGATTGTATTCCGCGAAACAACACGTCCGGTATGTGCGAACGATCATCAATATTTCTCCGTCGTCTGATCGAGCCAGGAACCACCTGCAACTACCATGCTGCTTTTCTTTGAAAGGTTCTGGGATTAGGAAGGGTAGGGACACCAGGCGGCCTACAACATCATATCAAGTTGGAGTCAAATAAAAAAGGGCTCTTGGTTTAGTCAATCTTAAGAACAGCATGTTATGAGCATGAATATTTTTTCAGCAAATGTTGACAGTAATATAAGCAAGCCATCATGATATCATAGGAAAGCAACATACTGCTGTAACAGCCGTTTTTAGGGATGACTGGAGTAGGCCAGCAATACGTCCAGCCATAAAAGGAGTCGATAGCGTAAATGAAGCCCTTGTGTTCAATGGCATCAGAGAACCATGGAGGATGTATGATCCTGCCATGGACGTGCAGATTTATCCACTTACCACAGTGACCTATCAGATAGGCGAGACCGCGGTTGAAGAACGCAATTAGCCTGAAGTCTTTATAATTCGCAGATCTTGTGGGAACTTGGCATATTACAACCTTGAGCAAATCAAACTTGGTATCATGTTGGCTACTGTAAGATTCCGAGTATTCTGGGCCGCGGTGCCAAAGCAGTGCAGTGATAATCGAAGGAAGGGGGATCAATCATCGGGTGTAGACCTCCACGAGCATCCAGCTGCCGCGACCATCGACGAGCACCATCCAAGATGTGTTCATGCCGACCCAGTACATACCGTTAATGTAGTTGAGGCTGACGGGGATCGGATCGCAGTCAAGGGGGTTGATGCTCGCCACCCTATGATCGTTATGCTGCGTGATACGCCATTTCTGAAGATCATGCGGCATCAGCAATCAAGGAGCTGGCTTGAAAAGCTCCGGCCTGAGGGCTTTGAGTAAACGGTACAGCCCCGACGAGCACGCAGCGAGCGGCATGGTACTGAGATTGTCCACACGCGAAACAATGAGCTTGATTACCTCTGTGGGGAGCAAATTCTAGCCACTCTTTCGATGGATGTTGCTAGGTTCTTCCATTGGTAGTGCTTGGGTTTCGGACAAGGGGGGAGGCGCCTTAGCGGGGATGGAAGATTGGACGAGATTATGTGCGGACAAATATGGAGAAGAGAATATGTGCTGCGGGAAGTGGACAGGTGATGATGACTACAGCATGCCGCTTGACTTACGAGACACATACCAACAGCGTAGGGTCATGTCGATGCCAGACAACTTGCTTGAGTGATCACAGTACTGGTACTCCCTACAGTGCTATGCCCTAACTTGCTTGAGTAGAGTAGTAGAGTAGGACTCTGCTCTACTACTAGCACCGGAGGAGTAGTATATTCTAATCTAAAATAGTTACAAACTTCAATGCCCGAGCGTGGAATGACTATGAACCGTGCTCAAAGACCGTGTCTACGTGGTGTTTGGACATGGGCGACAACCTCAACGCCAACGGTGCTACTCCCGTTGCACCGTATGTGTTTCTGTCCTTCCTGTTCGAAATTGTGGTAGAATTCATGTTTCTACTCTGTATCCTACTACTATGCTAGTCCACATGATTAGTTTCATCTCTGTTATAGCCGTCATGATTTATTTTGTGCTTATTCGGATTAAATCTCATAGTAACTTGCTCATATATTCAACTGGCGCAACGTCCCCTACAGCCACTCCCGTTTCATGGACAGCCTGGTCGATGTTGGAATTTTGCTAGTAGGCCTTTATAAGGTGAGCACTTCTACCACTTGTATGAGCATGAGAATAGGAGACCTACACGCGCACTCCTCCTCCTCGCTCGCCTCGCCACGCCACGCCTCGTCACGACGCGCCACGGGTTGCGGGATTGAGCCGAGCCGAGGACAGAGCTATACTCCCACGACCTACCCGGCCCGCACTATATAGTTTATCACCACCGTTCCAGATCATTGCGCCGCCAAGCAAGTCTTCTCCATCCCTCCTTTTGATGTGCACCGGGAGAAGGGACAGCAGGCCTCCGAAACCCCGCCTCTCGTGATCCTATACGGGAGAGGGGCGATCAGGTTTTTGGGGAGCACACTCGTGCGACTGCTGGCAGCGATGACTTCACGAATGACGACTTCTTCCCTGACCTCGGCAACCTCATCCTTGACGACATGGGCGACAATGTCAACGCCGGCGGTGCTGCTCCCGCTGCATCGTATGTGATTCTATCCTTCCTGTTCGAGATCGTGGTAGAATTCATGTTTCTAGTATGTGATCTGTTCATCTGCTATGCTAGTTCGCATGATTAGTTTAATCTCCGTCAATGCTGTCATGATCTATTTCCTATTTATTCGGATTAAATATCATAGTAATTTGCTCATATTTCCAACAATCCAAAAACCTGATAATAGGCCCTTCGTCCACTGCTATGAGTGCCTGATGTCGTTTTGTGGCTCGCCGGCGGACATGGTGCATCACCTCAAGGATGCGTGCAGCGGTCACTGCTGGCCCTTGGCGGAGAACATCAAGTACGAGACGTGCTACCCGTTCACCATGCCGGAGTCGCTGGAGGATCACCGCCGCCTGCTAGTCTTGGAGGAGGACGGCAATGTCTTCCTCTTGATCATGGGCACCGGCGAGGCCAACACAGGCCGCCGCCCCGTCTTTGTAATGTGCGTCAGGGGTGACGCTGCTGATGCTAACACTGACACGAGGCCGATGTACGGGTGTGTGGTCAGTGTTAATACCCCTCGGCGTCGCGTGGGCGGCGGCACCGGCCTCATCGAACTGACTTGGACTCTGGGGAGCTGGGACTATCCCTCCAATGTGGACTTGGAAAACCCATGACATCCTTTACCCGCCCATGCGGTGCACGGGGACTCCAAGGAGGTTCACCTGGACATACGCATTATCAAGTTAAATGTTGATCATTAGTCTTCGCTCAATGTAATCCGCTGTCTAAGCATGTGGAGACTTCCATGCAGGATCTTGCTCTATTGGAGTATCGCGCATGAATAAAAGTGTATCCGCTTATGGTTTAGTCTAGAATATTCCACGTATGAATTTTTACTACAGTACTGGTGAAAGACTTACGATGAACCATTTTCTTACATCTCCTCTACCCGCTTGAAAGTCATCCTGATTTAATCCCTCTGTCTAGGTGTATAAGGGCATGGTTAATATTACTTAATAGTATAGCCAACTGTTGACTATAAGAAAGTGCCATGTCATCTGTAGCCAACATGTATAACAATCGATACTCAAAAACTAATTCTTAAAGATCATTCCTTGCAAAGCACAATAAGTGTTATTTCTTCACATGTTTTGGATGCAGGTTGAACAGTTGAACGCTTTTGTTTGCAAAAGATACCTTTTATCTATTTCACCCGGATGTTTGTGAGCTCTAGAGATGAAATAATATCCGAAGAAACCTATCGATCGTCAGGACCCCGATTCTAAGTCACACCAATCTAGCCTGTAACACCTCATTTCACTCTGCGGCCTCACGCACGGTATTCCCACGGTGTCGCCTTACCATGGCCCGGGACCGTTTGCGCCTTTTGGCTCACGTATATAATAGTGTCGCTAGTACCCATATGACAGAGAACCCGGGCCGACATGACTAGTCGTGAACCCAAAGTGGCACTAACTTACGGGGACAGGCATACATGAATCAACATCGAGCATGTCGGTCAGCAGCATGTGAATCCGGGCTGTAGCACTGGGTAACAGGACTCCGGGAACCCGGGCTGTAGCAGGCTAGGCAGGACTCCGGATGTCACCGCGTGACATTTCCCTGAAGGGACAGACACAGGAATGAAGTGAATCACATGCTGGCTAGTCAAGTGTTCTGGAGAAGTAGTGCTGGGCTAGCAGGACTTTGGTGAACCGGGCTGTAGCGGACTACTATGGCTCATGGAAGCACTAGACTATGTTTCCCCATAAGAGAGGCTGCCAAGGATAAACAACTAGATTGTCGGATCCACACATACCAAGCATTTCAATCATACACACAATATGCTCGATATGTGTAAATACAACATGGCATCACAACATAACTCTACGACTCAAGTATTTATTCATTAGGCTCCGAGGAGTGAGATATTACAAACATGGGTCTCATGACCCAACATTCAGAGCATACAAGTCAAAGCACATGCGGAAGCTTAACATCTCTGAGTATAGACATCTACAAATGAAAAAGGCTGAGAAGCCTGACTATCTACCAGATCCTGCCAAGGGCACAAGATCGTAGCTGAGGGATCAAGCTAAACGTCGAAGTCCACACGGAACTACTAGCGAGACTGAAGTCTCTCTACAAAAACATAAATTAAGAAAACGTGAGTACAAATGTACCCAACAAGAATTACATCAGAACTAACTACATATGCATCGGTATCAACAAGGGGGTGGTGGAGTTTAACTGCAACAAGCCAGCTTTGACTCGGTGGCTATCTGTAACACCCCGGATGTAACTTTCCCAATTTGTACTCCAACTCTTGCCGTTTCCGGCGTTAAGTTATATTTATTTTCCTCGGGTTCAGGTGCATCGCATTGCTTCATTTCCAAACCTTTTGCATCAAAGTATGAGTGTGATTATCAGTATCTGCAAAGTTCCTTGCAAATTGTGTCACCGGGCAAGCAGATGACAGCTAACACCTGCGTCCCTGAGGTTACTATCACATTGGGTGACTACAAGTTCCTTTCTTCCCCAATTGTTCTTGGTAACTCGGATATTGATCTTATTCTCGGAATGGATTGGCTTTCTAAGCACAAGGCTCAGCTTGATTGTGCAGCCAGGCAGATTCAATTGACTCATTCGTCTGAGGATGTAATTGTATTTGCCGCTCGTTATGATACTATCCGTCTGTTTTCTCTCAATGAAAAGGGTGAATTGGATGCCATCTCTCATATTCCAGTCGTTTGCGAATATCAAGACGTCTTTCCAGAAGAGCTTCCAGGAATGCCTCCGCACCGGCCAGTTGAATTCGTTATTGATCTTGAGCCTGGCACGGAACTTGTGTGCAAACGTCCTTACAAGCTCGGACCTGAAGAGTTGAAAGAGCTGAAGAAGCAACTCGATATGCAAGAGAAAATGGGTATCATCCGGCCTAGTTCTTCTCCGTGGGGTTGTGGTGTTCTTTTTGTGAAGAAGAAGGATGGAACGGACCGACTTTGTGTTGATTACCGTCCAGTGAACAAGAAGACCATCAAGAACAAATACCGACTTCCCAACATCAATGAGCTGTTCGAACAACTCAAAGGTGCCCAAGTATTCTCCAAGCTTGATCTCCGTATGGGTTATCACCAGATTCGCATTCGTGAAGAAGATATTCCCAAGACAGCATTCAGAACAAGCTTTGGTTCATATGAATACACTGTCATGTCTTTTGGCCTCGCCAACGCTCCTCCGACGTTCTCTCGCATGATGAACTTCATCTTCAACGCCTACACCAATGACTTCGTTTTGGTCTATCTCGACGACATTCTAGTTTTCTCGAAGAACAAGGAAGATCATGCCAAACACTTGCGTTTGGTGCTTGATAAGCTCAGAGAACATCAGTTCTACGCCAAGTTCTCCAAGTGTGACTTTTGGATTGATGAGGTTCTTTATCTTGGTCATATCATCTCTGCCAAGGGCATTGCCGTGAATCCTGAGAAGGTGTCTGCAATTGTGAATTGGGAACCTCCTCAAAACGTGAAGCAACTCCGCAGTTTTCTCGATCTCGCAAGCTATTGCCGAAGATTCGTTGAAAACTTTTCTAAGATCGCGAAGCCTCTCTCTAATCTTCTCCATAAGCACGTCAAGTACATTTGGTCTTCGGAGTGTGATATTGCTTTCAACACTTTGAAAGAGAAATTGATCACTGCTCCAGTTCTGACTCCGCCTAATGAATCCAAGCCGTACGAGGTCTTTTGTGATACCTCTCTCCAAGGTCTTGGCGCAGTATTGATGCAAGAGAAGAAAGTTGTTGCGTATACATCTCGCCAGGTCAAGCCTAATGAGAAGAACTACCCCACTCATGATCTCGAGTTGGCGGCAGTTGTGCATGCTCTTTTGACTTGGAGACATCTTCTATTGGGAAGAAAAGTGGACATTTTCACTGATCACAAGAGTCTCAAGTACATCTTCACTCAGCCTAATCTCAATCTCAGGCAAACTCGATGGGTCGAAATGATTCAAGAGTATAATCCGAGTATTGTGTATACTCCAGGCAAGGCCAATGTGATTGCTGACGCATTGAGAAGAAAGGCCTACTGCAACAGTCTGATTCTCAAGCCTTATCAACCCGAGCTTTGTGAAGTTTTCCGCAAACTTAATCTGCAAGTTGTTCCTCAAGGTTTCCTCACCAACCTTCAAGTCTCTCCTACCTTGGAAGACCAGATCCGCCAAGCCCAGCTTCTTGATGCTATGGTGAAAAAGGTGAAGATTGGGATTGCCAAGAGTCAACCCAAGTACAAGTGCTACCATCTTGATGAGAAGGTCACTCTTTTCTTCGAGGATCGTATTGTGGTACCCAAAGGTGACCTTCATAAAGTGATCATGAACGAGGCTCACAATTCTCTCCTCTCCATCCACCCTGGGAGCACGAAGATGTATCACGAAGTTTTGGGATTCTTTTCAGAAGGCCATGGGCACCAACATCCGCTTCGGCACAGCTTTCCATCCTCAAACTAGCGGTCAAGTCGAGCATGTCAACCAGATTCTTGAAGATATGCTCAGGGCTTGTGTGATCTCCTTCGGCATGAAGTGCGAGGATTGTCTTCCTTATGCTGAATTCCCCTACAACAACGGTTTTCAAGCAAGTTCGGTCAAGGCCCCATTCGAAATTCTGTATGGCAGGAAGTGACGTACCCCTCTCAACTGGTCTGAAACCGGTGAACGTCAGCTTTTGGGTAATGACTTAATCACAGAGGCAGAAGAAATGTGCAAAGTTATTCGAGATAACCTCAAAGCAGCCCAATCCCATCAGAAGAGCTACTATGATAGTAAGCACCGTGATTTGGCTTTCGAGATCGGAGATCATGTTTACCTCCGTGTCTCTCCTATGAAAGGTACTCGTCGCTTCGGTATCAAAGGGAAGCTTGCCCCTAGATACCTGGGACCTTTCAAGATTGTCAGCAAGAGAGGCGACCTCGCCTATCAACTCGAGCTTCCTTCAAACTTTGCAAATGTTCATGACGTGTTCCATGTCTCTCAGCTTCGAAAGTGCTTCAAGACTCCTGACCGCACCATCAACTTCGAGGACATTGAGCTCCAAGAAGATCTCTCTTATCGTGAGCACCCAGTTGCTATTCTTGAAGAGACTGAACGCAAGACTCCCAACAAGTCGATCAAATTTCTCAAAGTCAAGTAGTCACACCATTCCGACCGTGAAGCTACCTGGGAACGCGAGGATCACCTCCGTCCTGAGTACCCGGCGTTCTTTCATTCCTAGATCTCAGGACGAGATCCTTTCGTAGTGGTGGAGTGTTGTAACACCCCGGATGTAACTTTCCCAATTTGTACTCCAACACTTGCCGTCTCCGGCGTTAAGTTATATTTATTTTCCTCGGGTTCGGGTCTTTGTCTCTGTGTGTTGTTGTCGTTGTCATGCATCTCATATCATGTCATCATGTGCATTGCATTTGCATACGTGTTCATCTCATGCATTCGAGCATTTTCCCCGTTGTCCGTTTTGCATTCCGGCGCTTCGTTCTCCTCCGGTGGTCAATTCTACTTTTCTTTCGTGTGTAGGGATTAAACATTTCCGTATTGGACCGAGACTTGCCAAGCGGCCTTGGTTTACTACCGGTAGACCGCCTGTCAAGTTTCGTACCATTTGGACTTCGTTTGGTACTCCAACGGTTAACCGAGGGACCAAAAAGGCCTCGTGTGTGTTGCATCCCAACACCCCTCCAATTTGGCCCAAAACCCACCAAACTCTGCTCCATGTCCTAGAGCGTTCGATCACGATCGCGTGGCCGAAAACCGCACTTCATTTGGACTCTCCTATCTCCCTCTATGCCTATATAAAGACCCCTCCGAATCCGGATCTTCCTCTCCCCCCGAAACCCTAATTTTCCCCTCGCGCGCCCAGACACGTCCGACTGTCACCGGACAAAGCCGTTGCCGCCCGCCCGCGCCTATCGGGCGCCGCCACGTGGCACAAAGCCGCCGCCATCGCTCCGGCCCGGGAGGCCCAGCCGGGGCCCCCGAGGCCCATCTCCTCCGCGCCTCCTCGCCCGCGAGCCGGCCGCCGCCGCTCGCCGCCACCGACCTCACCCGCGAGCCGGCCGCCGCCCGCCACCACCGGCCGCACCGACCCCGTCCGGCGCCACCACCAGCCGTGCCGTCCCGCCGCGCTCGGAGCCCGCGCCGGCGCCACTCCGGCGGGTCCTCTCCGGCGAGCTCTGAGGATTCTGGCGAACTTCATAATCCGTGCCCGGATCTCAGATCTGAAATCCTAACCCTAGGTCTTTTTTTTCACTAAGTCCCAGAATTCCTGATCCAAGTTGCCATGTTCGTGGCTCCGTAACTTTGCATCCGTAGCTCCGATTTGGGCGTATATCAGATCAAAATGTTCATCTCAGAGAGTACATCATTTCATTCCATTGCATAATTTTCATTTGAGTTCATCTTGATGCCCGAAATGCTGTTAGAAGAGGGCTACTTAAGTTAATTATCAGATCTGTTACTCCGTTTAGCACTTTTGTCATTTTTGCCATGATTAATGTGTGCATGCTATGCCCGTGAGTTCTTCATATGTTTTGTTAAGGGTTTTGTCATCTTTCCAGAGGTGCAACCCATGTATTTTTAGGATGTATGTGGTGACTTGTGCAAGCTTGCAAAGTGGTGCACTTGCTAATTCTGTTTTCAGGGACTTGGTGATTTCACTAAGTCCTCGGATTGTTTATCTCATAATGCCATATGTTCATGTTGTTTCCTAGTGATCCGTGCCTCTTTTGAGGATGATCAATAAAGGAGTTTTGTTAATATTGTAGTGATATACCCATCCATGTCTTTGTTTGCAATTATGGAGCACCCTAGCTTGAGTCAATCGAGCTCTACTTTTGCTTCGTTGCGAATCTGGGCAGATCGTCAACTTGTTTGCGATTTTGCCGATGTTATTGTAGTTGATCCGTGCATGCTATGCCATTGTTCTTGCCATGTCTAGCTTGCATTTTGTGCCTTCTTAAGGGATGTATGCTTGTCTTGCCATGACTTGCAATGTAGTGAGTGCATCGAGCTCGTGAACATGCCTTCGTGAGTTATGTTTCAGCATGTCCCAGTTTTCACTAAGTCTGAAAACTGATTATGTTTTTGCTATGTTCGTGTGCTTGTTAGTATATTTTGTGTTCCCTTTTGGCTCAAGGTCACTAAGGGATTTTTGTTAAGCTTGTTGAGTAGCTCCATGCCATGTCTTTCTTTGTCATGTTCACGTCCAGTAGCATGTTGTTTTGTTGCTCCGAAGAGGGCTATATGATCTGAAATTCCAGACAAGTGGTAATTTCACCAAGTCTGAGATCTGTTTTACCATTTGCTTTTTTGCCATGCTTGTTTGAACCACCTAATGGATGAATTAGCCGTAGCTCAGTGGTAGACTTTTGTTAAGCATCTTGTGTGCATCCCTGCCATGTATTTTGTTGTCATGTTTGGGTGCTGTAGCATGTTCATCTCATTGCATTTAGATGCCTACTTGCTGTAAATCGCAGACCGGTGTCATATTTGAATCGCTTGCCATTTCCAAACCGTAACTCCGATTCCGGCGTTCTTTATATCATTTTCAAGCGATTTCATCTCATCTTTCCAGTGGCACACTTGGTTTTCCAAGTTGAGGCCAGGTTCATGTATTTCCTGTCATATCTTGCATTTTGCATCCCGCATCGCATCCCGCTTAGCATATCATCTTTGCATCGTGTTGTTTGAGTTTGCACGTGGTTGATTGTATCCTTGTTGCTTGTTATCTTGTTTGGGTAGAGCCGGGAGACGAGTTCGCTAACGAGGAGCCCGTTGAGTTTGCTTTCGAGGATCCAGTCAACTCTGACAACTGTGCAGGCAAGATGATCATACCCTCGAAATCACTACTATCTTTGCTATGCTAGTTTGCTCGCTCTTTTGCTATGACATTGCTACGATGCCTAACATTTGCTTGCAAGCCTCCCAAATTGCCATGTCAAACCTCTAACCCACCATTGTCCTAGCAAACCGTTGATTGGCTATGTTACCGCTTTACTCAGCCCCCCTCTTATAGCGTTGTTAGTTGCAGGTGAAGATTGGAGGCCGTTCCTTCTTGGAACATCTTTTATTTAATTGTTGGGATATCATTATATTGCTATGTTATCTTAAATGCATCTATATACTTGGTAAAGGGTGGAAGGCTCGGCCTCTCGCCTAGTGTTTTGTTCCACTCTTGCCGCCCTAGTTTCCGTCATATCGGTGTTATGTTCCCGGATTTTTGCGTTCCTTACGCGGTTGGGTTATAATGGGAACCCCTTGATATTTCGCCTTGATTAAAGCTTTTCCAGCAATGCCCAACCTTGGACTTACCATTTGCCACCTAGCCTCTTTTTCCCTCGGGTTTTCGGAGCCCGCGGGTCATCTTATTTTAAACCCCCCCGGGCCAGTGCTCCTCTGAGTGTTGGTCCAAACTAGAGTCCTGTGCAGCGCCCCCTCGGGGAAACTCGAGGTTTGGTTTTAGTTGTATGGAGCGCTCATCTGAGTGTGCCCTGAGAAAGAGATATGTGCAGCTCCTATCGGGATTTGTCGGCACATTCGGGCGGTGTTGATGGTCTTGTTTTAACCTGTCGAAGTGTCTTGAATTACCGAGATACAGAGTCTGATCGGAACGTCTTGGGAGGAGGTCTATTCCTTCGTTGACCGTGAGAGCTTGTCATGGGCTAAGTTGGGACTCCCCTGCAGGGATTGAACTTTCGAAAGCTGTGCACGATGTTATGGGCAGATGGGAATTTGTTAATGTCCGGTTGTAGATAACTTGAACCTTAACTTAATTAAAATGAATCAACTGAGTGTGTTGCCGTGATGGCCTCTTCTCGGCGGAGTCCGGGAAGTGGACACAGTGTTGGAGTAATGTTTGCGCTGGTTGTTCTCTAGTTTCTCGCTCGCGCTTTGCCTCCTCTTCTCGCTCTCTTTTGCGAATAAGTTAGCCACCATACTTGCTAGTCGCTTGCTGCAGCTCCACTCATATTTTACCTTGCCATACCTATAAGCTTAAATAGTCTTAATCGTGAGGGTGCGAGATTGTTGAGTCCCTGGGGCTCACAGATTACTATTACACCAGATGCAGGGCCTGATGATTCCGCTCCAGGAGACGCGTATGAGCTCAAGTGGGAGTTCGAGGAAGATCTCAACGTTACTATGTTTCCTTTCCCGATGATCAGTAGTGGTGCCCAGTTGGGGGTGATTGGGACCGTGTCGCATGTTGGGTTCTCTTTTATTTTGGCGCCGTAGTCGGGCCATGAGTGTTTGGATGATGTAATGTTATTTATGCACTTGATTGACGTGGCGAGTGTAAGCCAACTATGTTATCTCCCTTTTTATTATCATATTACATGGGATGTTGTGAAGATTGCCTAACTTGCGACATATGCCTTCAATGCGATTATATCTCTAAGTCGTGCCTCGACACGTGGGAGCTATAGTCGCATCGAGGGTGTTACACTATCCTAAACTACGACTGCAAGTAACTCTTTTGAGGTGGCGCACACGAGTCCACATATTCACCATATCAATACACCACTATGGATCCGCTCCCGTCTACCTACGAGAATGCCATCCATAGCACTCACGCTTATCTTGCGCATTTTAGAGAATCCACTTTCACTTGTCTATGAACTGTACAGGCAACCCAGAAGTCCTTTACCGCGGACACGGCTATTCGAATAGATGATGTTAACCCTGCAGGGGTGTACTTCTTCACACACGCTCTCGCCACTTACCACCATGTACATGTCGTGTATCGCGGCAACCTTCAAGCGGAAGCCTGGCGAGGGAGTCGGCCACGACCTGACTAACCACACAAGTCTCTAGTCCAGGTTTATCGCCTATTTGGGTTCCATCCGCAAGGAGATCCGGCCGGAGTTTCGCTCACAGCCCCAAACGATGTGTGTAGGGTTCCCGAGACACCAAACGGGCGCTCGGTACACCGGGCCATGGTGTATCTACCGCATCATAGCCCACCCCTAGGGTCAGTGCTACGCACGGCCTCCAACACATATCCTACAAACACCAGAAACTAGTTGCAAATCCTGGACAGAGATCAAGGCGATTAATAAGTTGAGAGAGTCAATTAAGGATCCCAATGTGTGGTAGTAGTTGTTCATGGATCACAAACACAGAACTCAGTTCCTGAGGACGGCTTCAATGAGACAAACCACCATGTACTCCTACATGGCCTCTCACCAATACCTTTACCAAAACATGTTCACACACTTAGCTCTCAACAGCAGGACTTGTTCACACACCTCTGAATCATCCCCGATGAATCAGACCTGACTCAACTCTAAGAAGTAGCAGGCATGACAAACAAGCATAGATGAGTAGGCACATCATGGCTCAAACAACTCCTACTCATACTAGTGGGTTTCATCTATTTACTGTGGCAATGACAGGTCATGCAGAGGAAAGGGGTTCAACTACCGCAGCAAGTAACAGTTGAATCGATGTTGTCCTAATGCAGTAAAAGAGAGCAGGAGCGAGAGAGTGGGATTGTATCGGAATGAACAAAGGGGTTTTGCTTGCTTGGCACTTCTGAAGATAGTATAGTTCTTCATCAGTGTCATCGAATAATCATCTGAACATCGTCTACTGAGAGGGGACAGTCACCGGCAACAGAGAAAGAACACAATCAATGCAATGCGACAATATGATGCATGATCATGACATGGCAATATGATGTGAGTTGAGCTAATGCAGCTAGCAATGATGTAAATGAAGTTGGTTTGAACCCAAGGTTCAAATTCAAACTCCATGTAAGGCATTTCAAATGCCATTTATTCAAATTGTCTTATACAGGAACTTTAAGTTGTTCAAACATGCATGAAAATTGTATAGATGGATAGATTAGATTTTTCTAATCATTTTTCATATATAAATTATTTCATTCTGAGCTACGGTTAAATTTCTATAACTTTTAGAAGTTTAGGAAATTTTCTGGATTTTCTAATTATTCAGAAATAAACTAATTCTAGAAAATGCATTACTGCGTCAGCACTACGTTAGCATGTCGTAAGCGAGTCAACGGGGCAGCCTAGGTCAAACTGACCAGTGGGTCCCGCGTGTCAGTGCCATTAGTCTAACTAGTTTTTAGTTAGTCTTAATCCTAACTTAATTAGCAGGCGGGTCCCATTTGTCATCGACCCAGAGGGGTCAAACTGGGCCCACCCGGGGTCAGCTTGGTCAGCGGGGTCAAACCCGCCGGCAACTCGACACCGGCAAGGCCGAGACGGCGAAGAGCGTCGGAAACGCTGCTCCGGCCACGGTTCAAGGCGCGGATGGCACCGTTGGAACCCTGAGCCTCATGCGCGTCGGCTGATGTTAGTGGGGTCGCCGGAGACGACCTAGATCGACGGCGGTGTCCACTTCCGCGGCGGCCGGAGTTCGGGTGACGACAGATTCGTCGCTACGATGGACGAATGGAGCAGCGGTTGGTCGAGTTAGAATCCTAGGGTCGCCCTGAGCACGTTAGGGTGCTCGGCTGCGAGCTTGTGTGGCCGTGGTCACAGTGGCGGCATGGAAGGTGGAGCCAAGCTCTCAGGCTCGACGGGAACGGCGGCTAGAGAGGGAAATAGAGCACAGGGAGAAGGGGAAAAGGCGGAGGAGCTCACATGGATTCCAATGGAGGGCTCAGCAGGCTCGGGGAGGCATCGTGGACGACGGATGGGCACCGGAGATCTCGGTTGCCCGAGGTAGAAGACGATCGCGGTGACGATGTTCGGGGAAGTCCGGTGCCGCGTGGCTCGGCGGAGAGGTCTAGGGCGACGAGGCGGAGCTCTTGAGCTGGTCAGGGAAGCGAGGGCGAGGCGGTGGCCGCGGTGGTGCTCGGTGGCGTGTTGCGGTGCGCTCGGGCGCGAAAGAGAGGGATCCATGGAAGGGGGTGAGAGCGAGGGAGAGTGAGAGAGAGAAGCAGGAAGGTGCGTTGCACCATCTGGAGTCGTCCAGGGCGTCGGCAGAAGCAGGAGGTGGCCGGGGCGTGTGCTTGCGCATGGTGGCCACGCGCTCTCGTCCTTCTGGCTGGAGGAGGACGATGACTGGCAGATGCCGCGTGGGCTGGGCCGCTAGCTGGGCCAGGCCAGGTGGGCGCCAGGTAAAACCCTCTCTCTCTGCTTTCTGTTTTTCTTTTTATTTGTTTCTGTTCTGTGTTTTGAAATAGTAGAAATACTATTCCATTTAGAAAAACCTGAAAATATTCAGAGGCACATTTGAAAATATTCTCAACAGCCTAAAAATACCTTCAAGATTATTTGGGCATTTTAAAATATTTATAGGATTTAAATTTCCCAAATGCAAATACTTATGGCTTGGTGCAAAAATCTAGAATAGCCTCCAAAAATATGAAACCATTTTTGGGAGAGGGTTTAGCTAGGACCAAAGATGCTGAACATTTATGAAGGGCATTTTGTGTTCACTGAAATAATTTTAGTAAACCCTAGTTGGTTTCAGGGGGTGCTGGGAGTTCTTGTTGGAAATATGCCCTAGAGGCAATAATAAAATGGTTATTATTATACTTCCTTGTTCATGATAATTGTCTATTGTTCATGCTATAATTGTGTTATCCGGAAATCGTAATACATGTGTGAATACATAGACCACAACATGTCCCTAGTGAGCCTCTAGTTGACTAGCTCGTTGATCAACAGATAGTCATGGTTTCCTAACTATGGACATTAGATGTCATTGATAACGGGATCACATCATTAGGAGAATGATGTGATGGACAAGACCCAATCCTAAGCATAGCACAAGATCGTGTAGTTTGTCTGCTAGAGCTTTTCCAATGTCAGGTATCATTTCCTTAGACCATGAGATTGTGCAACTCCCGGATACCGTAGGAGTGCTTTGGGTGTGCCAAATGTCACAACGTAACTGGGTGGCTATAAAGGTGCACTACGGGTATCTCCGAAAGTGTCTGTTGGTTTGGCACGAATCGAGACTGGGATTTCTCACTTCGTATGACGGAGAGGTATCTCTAGGCCCACTCGGTAATGCATCATCATAATGAGCTCAATGTGACCAAGTGTTTGGTCACGGGATCATGCATTATGGTACGAGTAAAGTGACTTGCCGGTAACGAGATTGAACGAGGTATTGGGATACCGACGATCGAATCTCGGGCAAGTAACGTACCGATTGACAAAGGGAATTGTATACGGGATTGATTGAATCCTTGACATCGTGGTTCATCCGATGAGATCATCAAGGAGCATGTGGGAGCCAACATGGGTATCCAGATCCCGCTGTTGGTTATTGACCGGAGAGTCATCTCGGTCATGTCTGTGTGTCTCCCGAACCTGTAGGGTCTACACACTTAAGGTTCGGTGACGCTAGGGTTGTAGAGATATTAGTATGCGGTAACCCGAAAGTTGTTCGGCGTCCCGGACGTCACGAGGAGTTCCGGAATGGTCTGGAGGTGAAGATTTATATATAGGAAGTCCAGTTTCGGCCATCGCGAAAGTTTCGAGGGTAATCGGTATTGTACCGGGACCACCGGAAGGGTCCCGGGGGTCCATCGGGTGGGGCCACCTATCCCGGAGGGCCCCATGGGCTGAAGTGGGAGGGGAACCAGCCCCTGGTAGGCTGGTGCACCCCCCTTGGGCCTCCCCCTGTGCCTAGGGTTGGAAACCCTAGGGGTGGGGCGGCCCACTTGGCTTGGGGGGCAAGTCCACCCCTTGGCCGCCCCCCCCCCTTGAGATGGATCTCTAGGGGGCCGGCGCCACCCCCTCCCGGACCCCTATATAAAGAGGGGGAGGGACGGCTGCGCACCCTAGCCCCTGGCGCCTCCCTCTCCCCTCGTAACACCTCTCCCTCTCGTTGGAGCTTGGCGAAGCCTTGCCGAGATCACCGCTGCTTCCACCACCACGCCGTCGTGCTGCTGGATCTCCATCAACCTCTCCTCCCCACTTGCTGGATCAAGAAGGAGGAGACGTCTTCCCCAACTGTACGTGTGTTGAACGCAGAGGTGCCGTCCATTCGGCGCTCGGTCATCGGTGATTTGGATCATGACAAGTACGACTCCATCAACCCCGTTCTCTTGAACGCTTTCGCTCGCGATCTACAAGGGTATGTAGATGCACTCCTTTCCCTCTCATTGCTAGAAGACTCCATAGATTGATCTTGGTGATGCATAGAAAATTTTAAAATTCTGCTACGTTCCCCAACAGTGGCATCATGAGCTAGGTCTATGCGTAGTTTCTATGCACGAGTAGAACACAATATGTTCTGGGTGTCGATTTTGCCAATTTACTTGCCGTTACTAGTCTTATCTTGATTAGGCGGCATCATGGGATGAAGCGGCCCGGATCGACCTTACACGTACGCTTACGTGAGACAGGTTCCACCGGCTGACATGCACTAGTTGCATAAGGTGGCTAGCGGGTGTCTGTCTCTCCCACTTTAGTCGGATCGGATTCGATGAAAAGGGTCCTTATGAAGGGTAAATAGAAATTGGCATATCACGTTGTGGTTTTGGCGTAGGTAAGAAACGTTCTTGCTAAAAAACCTATAGCAGCCACATAAAAATTTGCAACAACAATTAGAGGATGTCTAACTTGTTTTTGCAGCATATGCCGTGTGATGTGATATGGCCAAAAGGATGTGATGAATGATAAATGATATACGTGATGTATGAGATTGATCATGTTCTTGTAATAGGAATCACGACTTGCATGTCGTTGAGTATGACAACCGGCAAGAGCCATAGGAGTTGTCTTAATTTATTCATGACCTACGTGTCAACATAGACGTCATGTAATTACTTTACTTTATTGCTAAACCGTTAGCCATAGTAGTAGAAGTAATAGATGACGAGACAACTTCATGAAGACACAATGATGGATATCATGGTGTCATGCCGGTGATGATAATGATCATGGCGCCCCGAAGATGGAGATCAAAAGGAGCAAATGATATTGGCCATATCATGTCACTATTTGATTGCATGTGATGTTTATCATGTTTTGCTTCTTATTTGCTTAGTACGATGGTAGTAAATAAGATGATCCCTCGTAATAATTTGAAGAAAGTGTTCCCCCTAACTGTGCGCCGTTACGGAAGTTCGTTGTCTCGAAGCACCACGTGATGATCGGGTGTGATAGATTCTAACGTTCACATACAACGGGTGTAAGCCAGATTTACACATGCAAAACACTTAGGTTGACTTGACGAGCCTAGCATGTACAGACATGGCCTCGGAACACAAGAGACCGAAAGGTCGAACATGAGTCATATGGAAGATACGATCAACATGAAGATGTTCACCAATGATGACTAGTCCGTCTCACGTGATGTTTGGACACGGTCTAGTTGAGTCGGATCATGTATCACTAAGATGACTAGAGGGATGTCTAATCTAAGTGGGAGTTCATTAAATAATTTGATTAGATGAACTTAATTATCATGAACTTAGTCTAAAATCTTTACAATATGTCTTGTAGATCAAATGGCCCACGCTAATGTCAACCTCAACTTCAACGCGTTCCTAGAGAAAACCAAGCTGAAAGACAATGGTAGCAACTATACGGACTGGGTCCGGAACTTCAGGATCATGCTCATAGCTTCCAAGAAACAATATGTCCTTGAAGCACCGCTAGGTGATGCACCCATCCCAGAGAACCAAGACGTTATGAACGCTTGGCAGCAGCATGCTGATGATTACTCCCTCGTTCAGTGCGGCATGCTTTACAGCTTAGAACCGGGGCTCCAAAAGCATTTTGAGCAACACGGAGCATATGAGATGTTCGAAAAGCTGAAAATGGTTTTCCAAGCTCATGCCCGGGTCGAGAGATATGAAGTCTCCGACAAGTTCTACAGTTGTAAGATGGAGGAGAATAGTTCCGTCAGCGAACACATACTCAAAATGTCTGGGTTGCACAACCGCTTGACTCAGCTGGGAGTTAATCTCCCAGATGACGCGGTCGTTGACAGAATCCTTCAGTCGCTCCCACCGAGCTACAAGAGCTTTGTGATGAACTTCAATATGCAGGGGATGGAAAAGACCATTCCTGAGGTATATTCAATGCTGAAATCAGCGGAGGTGGAAATCAAAAAGGAACATCAAGTGTTGATGGTCAATAAAACCACTAGTTTCAAGAAAGGCAAGGGTAAGAAGAACTTCAAGAAGGACGGCAAGGGAGTTGCCACACCCGGTAAACCAGTTGCCGGGAAGAAGCCAAAGAATGGACCCAAACCTGAGACTGAGTGCTTTTATTGCAAGGGAAAGGGACACTGGAAGCGGAACTGCCCCAAATACTTAGCGGACAAGAAGGCCGGCAACACTAAAGGTATATGTGATATACATGTAATTGATGTGTACCTTACCAGTACTCGTAGTAGCTCTTGGGTATTTGATACCGGTGCGGTTGCTCATATTTGTAACTCAAAACAGGAGATGCGGAATAAGCGGAGACTGGTGAAGGACGAGGTGACGATGCGCGTCGGGAATGGTTCCAAGGTCGATGTGATCGCCGTCGGCACGCTACCTCTACATTTACCTACGAGATTAGTTTTAAACCTCAATAATTGTTATTTAGTGCCAGCTTTGAGCATGAACATTGTATCGGGATCTCATTTAATTCGAGATGGCTACTCATTTAAATCCGAGAATAATGGTTGTTCTATTTATATGAGAGATATGTTTTATGGTCATGCCCCACTGGTGAATGGTTTATTCTTAATGAATCTCGAACGTGATGTTACACATATTCATAGTGTGAATACCAAAAGATGTAAGATTGATAATGATAGTCCCACATATCTGTGGCACTGCCGCCTTGGTCACATCGGTGTCAAACGCATGAAGAAGCTCCATACATATGGACTTTTGGAGTCTCTTGGTTTCGAATCATTTGACACGTGCAAACCATGCCTCATGGGTAAAATGACCCAGAATCCATTCTTTGGAACAATGGAGCGAGCAACCAACCTATTGGAAATTATACATACTGATGTGTGCGGTCCAATGAGCGTTGAGGCACGCGGTGGCTATCGTTATGTTCTCACTCTCACTGATGACTTAAGTAGATATGGGTATGTCTATTTGATGAAACACAAGTCTGAGACCTTTGAAAAGTTCAAGGAATTTCAGAATGAGGTAGAGAATCAATGTGACCGAAAGATAAAATTCTTACGATCAGATCGTGGGGGAGAATATTTAAGTCACGAATTTGGTACGCACTTAAGGAAATGTGGAATCGTTTCACAACTCACGCCGCCTGGAACACCTCAGCGTAACGGTGTGTCCGAATGTCGTAATCGCACTCTATTGGATATGGTGCGATCTATGATGTCACTCACTAATTTACCGCTATCATTTTGGGGATACGCTCTAGAGGTAGCTACATTCACTTTAAATAGGGCACCGTCTAAATCTGTTGAGACGACACCGTATGAATTATGGTTTGGGAAGAAACCTAAGCTGTCGTTTCTAAAAGTTTGGGGATGCGATGCTTATGTCAAGAAACTTCAACCTGAAAAGATCAAACCCAAGTCAGAAAAATGCATCTTCATAGGATACCCTAAGGAAACCATTGGGTATACCTTCTACCTTAGATCGGAAGGCAAGACCTTTGTTGCCAAGAACGGGTCCTTTCTGGAGAAAGAGTTTCTCTCGAGAGAAGTAAGTGGGAGGAAAGTAGAACTCGATGAAGTACTGCCTCTTGAACCGGAAAGTAGCGCAGCTCAGGAAGATATTCCTGTGGTACCTGCATCGACTAGAGAGGAAGTTAATGATGATGATCAAGGTACTTCGGATCAAGTTGCTACTGGACTACGAAGGTCCACAAGGACACGTTCCACACAAAAGTGGTATGGCAATCCTGTCCTGGAAATCATGTTGTTAGACAACGGTGAACCTTCGAACTATGAAGAAGCAATGGCGGGCCCAGATTCCAACAAATGGCTTGAAGCCATGCAATCCGAGATAGGATCCATGTAACACCCCGGATGTAACTTTCCCAATTTGTACTCCAACTCTTGCCGTTTCCGGCGTTAAGTTATATTTATTTCCTCGGGTTCGGGTTTTGTCTCCGTGTTTTGTTGTCGTTGTCATGCATCTCATATCATGTCATCATGTGCATTGCATTTGCATATGTGTTCGTCTCATGCATTCAAGCTTTTTCCCCGTTGTCCGTTTTGCATTCCGGCGCTTCGTTCTTCTCCGGTGGTCATTTCTAGCTTTCTTTTGTGTGTGGGGATTAAACATTTCCGGATTGGACTGAGACTTGCCAAGCGGACTTGGTTTACTACCGGTAGACCGCCTATCAAGTTTCACATCATTTGGACTTCGTTTGATACTCCAACGGTTAACCAAGGGACCGAAAAGGCCTCGTGTGAGTTGCAGCCCAACACCCCTCCAATTTGGCCCAAAATCCACCTAACTCTGCTCCATCATCTAGGGCGTTCGATCACGATCGCGTGGCCGAAAACCACACCTCATTTGGACTCTCCTAGCTCCTCATATGCCTATAAATAGGTCCCCCTCGAAATGTCCCGAATCCCCTCTCCCCGAAACCCTAGAAAAGCCACTGCGCCGCGCCGAACATTGTCCGATCCGGCCAGACATCGCCGCTGCCCAACCAGGAGCTGCCAATGGGCTGCGCCCACATCCCCGCCGCCTCGCCCACACCGGCCCGCCTGGCCCGCGCACGGCCCTCCCCGCCGCCGAGCCGGGCCCGCGCCTCCCCGCCGCCTGCCGCATCCCTCCACGGCGACGCGTTCGTAGCCTCGCCGCCTCGCCGCCCATCCTCCGCCGGCCGCCGTGGTCGCCTTCGCCGGCCGCACCGCCGCATCGCCCGGTCGCCGCGCCGCCCGGCCGTCGTGCCACCTCCGCCGCCCCGCGCCGTCCACTCCTCCGGCAAGCTCCGGCCACCAAGTCTCCAAGTCCGGCGTCTCCTCCGGTGGACCTCGGCGTCCGTGCCCCGGCGAGATCCGATCCAGATCTGTGAACAGTGAAACCCTAGGTCGTTTTTTTTCTCTAAGTCCCGAAATTCTCAGTCCATATGCACATGTTCATAGCCCCGTAACTTTGCATCCGTAGCTCCGATTCATGCATATAGCATATAAAAATATTCACCTCAGAGAGTACATCATTTTATTCCATTGCATCATTTTCATTTGAGCTCATCTTGATGCCCGAAATGCTGTTAGAAGAGGGCTACTTGAGTTAATTGTCAGATCTGCTATTCCATTTAGCTTTTTGTCATTTTTGCCATGATTATTGTGTGCATGATATGCCCATGAGTTCTACATATGTTTTGTTAAGGGTTTTGTCATATTTCCAGAGGTGCAACCCATGTATTTTTGTGATGTCTGTGGTGACTTGTGCAAGCTTGCAAAGTGGTGCACTTGCTAATTCTGTTTTCAGGGACTTAGTGATTTCACTAAGTCCTGGAGCTATTTATCTCATGATGCCATATGTTCTTGTTGTTTCCTAGTGATCCGTGCCTCTTTTGAGGATGATCAGTAAGGATGTTTTGTTAATATTGTAGTTCTCTATCTATCCATGTCTTTTCTTGCAATTATGGAGCACCCTAGATTGAGTCAATCGAGCTCTACTTTTGCTACTTTGTGAATCTGGGCAGATTGTAAACTTGTTTGCAATTTTGCCGGTGATGTTGTTGTTGATCCATGCATGCTATACTATTGTTCTTGCCATGTCTAGCTTGCATTTTGTGCCTTATTGCTGGATGTATGCTTGTATTGCCATGACTTGCTATGTAGTGAGTGCATCGAGCTCGTAAACATGCCTACTTGAGTTATATTTCAGCATGTGTCAGTTTTCACTAAGTCTGAAAACTGATTATGCTTTTGCTATGTTCACATGCTTGCAATTGTATTTTCTGATCCCTTTTGGTTCCAGGTCACTAAGGGACTTTTGTTAAGATCTTTGAGTAGCTCCATGCCGTGCTTTACTTTGCCATGATCAGATCATGTAGCATGTAGTTTTGTTGCTCCGAAGAGTGCTACCTGATCTGAAATTCCAGACAAGTGTTAATTTCACTGTCTGAGATCTGTTTGTCATATGCATTTTTGCCATGCTTGTTTGAACCTGTTAATGGATGAATTGGCCGTAGCTCAGTGCTAGACTTTTGTTAAGCATCTTGTGTGCATCCCTGCCATGTATTTTGTTGTCATGTTTGGGTGCTAAAGCATGTTCACTTCGTTGCATTTAGATGCCTACTTGCTATAAATCGCAGACCGGTGTCATTTTTGAATCGCTTGCAATTTCCAAACCGTAACTCCGATTCCGGCGTTCTTTATATCGTTTTCAAGCGATTTCATCTCATCTTTCCAGTGGCACACTTGGTTTTCCAAGTTGAGGCCAGGTTCATGCATTTCCTGTCATATCTTGCATTTTGCATCCCGCATCGCATGCCGCTTAGCATATCATCTTTGCATCATGTTGTTTGAGTTTGCACGTGGGTGATTGTATCCTTGTTGCTTGTTATCTTGTTTGGGTAGAGCCGGGAGACAAGTTCCCTAACGAGGAGCCCGTTGAGTTTGCTTTCGAGGATCCAGTCAACTCTGACAACTCTGCAGGCAAGATGATCATACCCTCGAAATCACTACTATCTTTGCTATGCTAGTTTGCTCGCTCTTTTGCTATGCCATTGCTATGATGCCTACCACTTGTTTTCAAGCCTCCCAAATTTCCATGTCAAACCTCTAACCCACCTTGTCCTAGCAAATAGTTGATTGGCTATGTTACCGCTTTGCTCAGCCCCTCTTATAGCGTTGCTAGTTGCAGGTGAAGATTGATGGCCGTTCCTTGTTGGAACCTTTATTCATTTGTTGGGATATCATTATATTATCTTGCTATCTTAATGCATCTATATACTTGGTAAAGGGTGGAAGGCTCGGCCTCTCGCCTAGTGTTTTGTTCCACTCTTGCCGCCCTAGTTTCCGTCATATCGGTGTTATGTTCCCGGATTTTGCGTTCCTTACGTGGTTGGGTTATAATGGGAACCCCTTGATATTTCGCCTTGATTAAAGCTTTTCCAGCAATGCCCAACATTGGTCTTACCATTTGCCACCTAGCCTCTTTTCCCTTGGGTTTCCGGAGCACGAGGGTCATCTTATTTTAACCCCCCCCCCGGGCCAGTGCTCCTCTGAGTGTTGGTCCGACCAAGTAGACTGCGGGGCCACCTCGGGGCAACTTGAGGGTTGGTTTTACTCGTAGGATGTCTCATCTGAGTGTGCCCTGAGAACGAGATATGTGCAGCTCCTATCGGGATTTGTCGGCACATTCGGGCGGTGTTGCTGGTCTTGTTTTAACCTGTCGAAGTGTTTTGAGTAACCGAGATACCGAGTCTGATCGGAACGTCTTGGGAGGAGGTCTATTCCTTCATTGACCTTGAGAGCTTGTCATGGGCTAAGTTGGGACTCCCCTGCAGGGATTTGAACTTTTGAAAGACGTGCCCGCGGTTATGGGCAGATGGTAATTTGTTAATGTCCGGTTGTAGATAACTTGAACCTTAATTTAATTAAAATGAATCAACTGAGTGTGTTACCGTGATGGCCTCTTCTCGGCGGAGTCCGGGAAGTGGACACGGTGTTGGAGTAATGTTTGCGCAGGTTGTTCTCTAGTTTCTCGCTCGCACTTTGCCTCCTCTTCTCGCTCTCTTTTACGAATAAGTTAGCCACCATATTTGCTAGTCGCTTGCTGCAGCTCCACACATTTTTACCTTGCCTTACCTACAAGCTTAAATAGTCTTGATCGCGAGGGTGCGAGATTGCTGAGTCCCTTTGGCTCACAGATTACTATTACACCAGATGCAAGGCCTGATGATTCCGCTCCAGGAGACGCGTATGAGCTCAAGTGGGAGTTCGACGAAGACTCTCAACGTTACTATGTTTCCTTTCCCGATGATCAGTAGTGGTGCCCAGTTGGGGGTGATTGGGACCGTTGTCGCATGTTGGGTTCTCTTTTATTTTGGCGCCGTAGTCGGGCCATGAGTGTTTGGATGATGTAATGTTATTTATGTACTTGATTGACGTGGCGAGTGTAAGCCAACTACGTTATCTCCCCTTTATTATTTACATTACATGGGATGTTGTGAAGATTGCCTAACTTGCGACATATGCCTTCAATGTGATTATGTCTCTAAGTCGTGCCTCGACACGTGGGAGCTATAGTCGCATCGAGGGTGTTACAAGTTGGTAATCAGAGCCTTCCCCGACCTTAGGAGCCCCATTGCTTGATCGTTTTTAGCGGCCGAGTTGTGTCTAGAAAAATGTTTTGAGTCATTTAGGAATTATATATCGGGGAGTTGAGCTCTGAGGTGTTGTCATCATAATTTTATCGTTGAAGTTCTGGAATACCTGAGTTTAGTACGCCGACATCGAAAATCTCTTTTATGCAGTTCGTTGGTGAGATAACCTCGACGCCACCCAGTACTGGGGCGGGAGTTCGGGAGTATCGCCATAACTTGTATAACGGATGCTTTTCGAAGGTTGAGGTAGATGGTTTTTGAAGGTTTCTGGGTTATGTGATGGATACAGCTGGATGTAGGATTTGCTAGTTTGGGTGAGATATTATGATTCCCCTGTATGCCCAACACCTGATTGCATAACCGAAAAGGTTCGGGAGTTTCATAGGTGGGAATTCTAGTAGCTCTAGTTCTTCTTCCACGGATATTGGTTTGAGATTGGGATTTCCTACCGATTATCCGTTCCTAATCCGTACCTTGTTGATTTATTTCCCTACCTTAATTCTACGTGGCTTCTTAATTTATGGATATGTGACCATTTCAAGAGGAATGCATTCGTTCATTTTGTTCGGATGTGAAGACTATATATTGCAATTTTCATTCCATTGGATTCAGCTTCAATAATTGTCTATCAATGTGCTAATGGTGGTCAACCTCTTCAGGATGGCTCCTCCAACGCGCACGACTCCGAATCCTGACCCGCCACCACCTCCACCTCCTCCGGAGGCATGGCAAGCTGTGATGGCCGCAACCAATGCAAACACACAGTTGATCATGCAAATTCTCCAAGAGCGCAATCAAGGCAGTCAAGGGAATCAAGGTAGCAATCAGAATCACTTTGCTTCACTCAACCAGTTCCTTGCTAACGGGCCAAAGACTTTCAGCAATTGTGTTGAGGCAACCGATGATGACGATTGGCTTGTGGATCTGTGCAAGCATTTCAAGTGCAGTAACGTCAGGCCTGAGGACTTTGTCAAGTTCGCTTCCTTCCAACTCAAAGATCAAGCTGCAGAATGGTTCCAGCAGTACAAGGATTCCCGAGGTGGACGTGTTATCACTTGGGATGATTTCCGTCGAGATTTCCGAGCTCATCATATCCCTCAGAGCGAGGTTGAAAGCAAGCGTGAGGAATTCCGCAACTTGAAGCAAGGCTCTTTGCCTGTCTATGACTACAACAAGTTGTTTAGGAAGCTCGCCCGCTTTGCCAAGCAGGACGTGCCTGATGAGAAGAGCATGATATACCAGTTCAGGGGTGGTCTCAGAGAAGGAATTCAGCTAGCTCTTGTTCTCTTCGAGCCCTTGAGATACGATGAGTTCTACAACATGGCACTTAAGCAAGAGGCTACTCAGTTGAGGTGTGATGCTTCCAAGAAGCGAGTCAGAGATGTTACTCCTTCTTCCTCTACTCAAGTGGCCAAGCAGCAGAAGTATTGGCTTCCTCCTCCTCCGTTCCGTCAGCCGTATCAGCAGAAGAGAAAAGGTGGCAGTGGTTCTTCCCACCCACCCAACCCTGGCTTTCAGAACAAGACTTCGTCTCAAGATCCAAGATCGAGTGCTCCGTATCACCGTCCTCTTTCAGAGGTCATGTGCAACAAGTGCCAACAGAAGGGTCACTATGCCAACAAGTGTTTCAACCAGAGGCGTCTTCCTCCTCCTCCTGTCAGATCGGCAAGTACAGCTGTGGTCAAGCATAACCCCAAGCACGCCAAGGTCAACTTGATGAATGCAGCTCAGGCAGAGGACTCGTCAGATGTGATCATGGGTAACCTTCCTGTTAACGATGTTCCTGCAAAAGTTCTTTTTGACACTGGTGCATCGCATTCCTTTTTGTCATGTCCTTTTGCATCGAAGCACAATGTTGATACCGAGATCATGCCCAAAGTCATGCAAGTTGTTTCTCCCGGCAAGCTTTTGACTTCTAGTTTGGTTGCTCCTGATATCTCTATCACATTGGGTGATTACAAGTTTCTCTCTTCTCCGGTCGTTCTTGGTAACTCGGATATTGATCTTATTCTAAGAATGGATTGGCTTTCTAAGCACAAGGCTCAGCTTGATTGTGCTGCCAGGCAGATTCAATTGACTCATTCGTCTGAGGATGTAATTGTCTTTGCTGCTCGTGATGATACCATCCGTCTGTTTTCTCTCAATGAGAAGGGTGAACTCGATGCCATCTCAAAAATTTCAGTCGTTTGAGAATATCAAGACGTATTTCCAGAAGAGCTTCCAGGAATGCCTCTGCACCGGCCAGTTGAAGTCGTTATTGATCTTGAGCCTGGTACGGAACCTGTGTGCAAGCGTCCTTACAAGCTCGGACCTGAGGAGTTGAAGGAGCTGAAGAAGCAACTCGATATTCAAGAGAAATGGGTCTCATCCGGCCTAGTTCTTCTCCGTGGGGTTGTGGTGTTCTTTTTGTGAAGAAGAAGGATGGAACGGACCGACTTTGTGTTGATTACCGTCCAGTGAACAAGAAGACCATCAAGAACAAATACCCACTTCCCAACATCAATGAGTTGTTTGAACAACTCAAAGGTGCTCGAGTATTCTCCAAGCTTGATCTCCGTATGGGTTATCATCAGATTCGAATCCGTGAGCAAGATATTCCCAAGACGGCTTTCAGGACAAGCTTTGGTTCATATGAATACACTGTCATGTCTTTTGGCCTCGTCAACGCTCCTCCGATGTTCTCTCGCATGATGAACTTCATCTTCAACGCCTACACCAATGACTTCGTTTTGGTCTATCTCGACGACATTCTAGTTTTCTCCAAGAACAAGGAAGATCATGCCAAGCATTTGCGTTTGGTTCTTGATAAGCTAAGGGAACATCAGTTCTACGCCAACTTCTCCAAGTGTGAATTTTGGCTTGATGAGGTTCTTTATCTTGGTCATATCATCTCTGCCAAGGGCATTGCCGTGAATCCTGAGAAGTTGTATGAAATTGTGAATTGGGAACCTCCTCAGAACGTGAAGCAACTCCGTAGCTTCCTCGGTCTCGCAAGCTATTGCCTAAGATTCGTTGAAAACTTTTCTAAGATCATGAAGCCTCTCTCTAATCTTCTCCAGAAGCACGTCAAGTACGTTTGGTCTCCGGAGTGTGATATTTCTTTCAACACTTTGAAAGAGAAATTGATCACTGCTCTACTTGTGACTCCGCCTAATGAATCCAAGCCATACGAGGTCTTTTGTGATGCCTCTCTCCAAGGTCTTGGCGCAGTATTGATGCAAGAGAAGAAAGTTGTTGCTTATACATCTCGCCAGTTGAAGCCTGATGAGAAGAACTACCCCACTCATGATCTCGAGTTGGCGGCAGTTGTGCATGCTCTTTTGACTTGGAGACATCTTCTATTGGGAAGAAAAGTGGACATTTTCACTGATCACAAGAGTCTCAAGTACATCTTCACTCAGCCTAATCTCAATCTCAGGCAAACTCGATGGGTCGAAATGATTCAAGAGTATAATCCGAGTATTCAGTATACTCCAGGCAAGGCCAATGTGATTGCTGACGCATTGAGCAGAAAGGTCTACTGCAATAGTCTGATTCTCAAGCCTTATCAACCCGAGCTTTGTGAAGTTTTCCGCAAACTTAATCTACAAGTTGTTCCTCAAGGTTTCCTCGCCAACCTTCAAGTCTCTCCTACCTTGGAAGACCAGATTCGCCAAGCCCAACTTCTTGATGCTATGGTGAAAAAGGTGAAGATTGGGATTGCCAAGAGTCAACCCAAGTACAAGTGCTACCGTCTTGATGACAAGGACACTCTTTTCTTCGAGGATCGTATTGTGGTACCCAAAGGTGACCTTCGTAAAGTGATCATGAACGGGGCTCACAATTCTCTCCTCTCCATTCACCCTAGGAGCACGAAGATGTATCAGGACCTTAAGCAAGCTTATTGGTGGACTCGAATGAAGCGCGAGATTGCTCAATTCGTGAATGAATGTGATGTCTGCAGAAGAGTGAAGGCAGAACACCAAAGGCCAGCAGGTCTCCTCCAACCTCTTGCCATTCCAGAATGGAAGTTTGACCACATTGAAATGGACTTCGTAACTGGGTTTCCAAAGTCCAAGCGTGGCAATGATGCTATATTCATTGTCATCGACAAACTCACCCAAGTGGCTCATTTTCTGCCTATCAAAGAGTCGATCACTACAGCTCAATTGGCGGAACTCTATACCTCTCGTATTGTCTCTCTGCACGGTATCCCACAAGTGATCTCTTCAGACCATGGCAGCATCTTTACCTCGAAGTTTTGGGATTCTTTTCAGAAGGCCATGGGCACCAACATCCGCTTCGGCACAGCTTTCCATCCTCAAACTAGCGTTCAAGTTGAGCGTGTCAACCAGATTCTTGAAGATATGCTTAGGGCTTGTGTGATCTCCTTCGGCATGAAGTGGGAGGATTTTCTTCCTTATGCTGAATTCAACTACAACAACAGTTTTCAAGCAAGTTCGGGCAAGGCCCCATTCGATATTCTGTATGGTAGGAAGTGCCGTACCCCTCTCAACTGGTCTGAAACCGGTGAATGTCAGCTTTTGGGTAATTACTTAATCACAGAGGCAGAAGAAATGCGCAAAGTCATTCGAGATAACCTCAAAGCAGCCCAATCCCGTCAGAAGAGCTACTATGATAGTAAGCACCGTGATTTGGCTTTTGAGATCGGAGATCATGTTTACCTCCGTGTCTCTCCTATGAAAGGTACTCATCGCTTCGGTATCAAAGGGAAGCTTGCCCCTAGATACGTGGGACCTTTCAAGATTGTCAGCAAGAGAGGCGACCTCGCCTATCAACTCGAGCTTCCTTCAAACTTTGCAAATGTTCATGACGTGCTCCATGTCTCTCAGCTTCGAAAGTGCTTCAAGACTCCTGACCGCACCGTCAACTTCGAGGACATTGAGCTCCAAGAAGATCTCTCCTATCGTGAGCACCCAATTGCTATTCTTGAAAAGACTGAACGCAAGACTCGCAACAAGTCAATCAAATTTCTCAAAGTCTAGTGGTCACACCATTCCGACCGTGAAGCTACCTGGGAACGCGAGGATCACCTCCGTTCTGAGTACCCGGCGTTCTTTCAGTCCTAGATCTCGGGACGAGATCCTTTCGTAGTGGTGGAGTGTTGTAACACCCCGGATGTAACTTTCCCAATTTGTACTCCAACTCTTGCTGTTTCCGGCGTTAAGTTATATTTATTTCCTCGGGTTCGGGTTTTGTATCCGTGTTTTGTTGTCGTTGTCATGCATTTCATATCATGTCATCATGTGCATTGCATTTGCATACGTGTTCGTCTCATGCATTCGAGCTTTTTCCCCGTTGTCCATTTTGCATTCCGGCGCTTCGTTCTTCTCCGGTGGTCATTTATAGCTTTCTTTTGTGTGTGGGGATTAAACATTTCCGTATTGGACCGATACTTGCCAAGCGGCCTTGATTTACTACCGGTAGACCGCCTGTCAAGTTTCGTATCATTTGGACTTCGTTTGATACTCCAACGGTTAACCGAGGGACCGGAAAGGCCTCGTGTGTGTTGCAGCCCAACATCCCTCCAATTTGGCCCAAAATCCACCTAACTCTGCTCCATCATCTAGGGCGTTCGATCACGATCGCGTGGCCGAAAACCACACCTTATTTGGACTCTCCTAGCTCCTCCTATGCCTATAAATAGGTCCCCCTCGAAAAGTCCCGGATCCCCTCTCCCCGAAACCCTAGAAAAGCCACCGCGCCGCGCCGGACATTGTCCGATCCGGTTGGACATCGCCGCCGCCCAACCAGGAGCTGCCACGTGGGCTGCGCCCACATCCCCGCCGCCTCACCCGCGCCAGCCTGCCTCGCCCGCGCGCGGCCCTCCCCGCCGCCGAGCCGGGCCCGCGCCTCCCCGCCGCCTGCCGCATCCCTCCACGGCGACGCACTCGTAGCCGAGCCGCCTAGCCGTCCTTCCTCCGCCGGCCGCCGTGGTCGCCTTCGCCGGCCACGCCGCCGCATCGCCCGGTCGCCGCGCCGCCCGGCCGCCGTGCCACCTCCACCGCCCCGCGCCGTCCACTCCTCCGGCAAGCTCCGGCCGCCAAGTCTCCAACTCCGGCGACTCCTCCGGTGGACCTCGGCGTCCGTGCCCCGGCGAGATCCGATCCAGATCTGTGAACAGTGAAACCCTAGGTCGTTTTTTTCTCTAAGTCCCGAAATTCTCAGTCCATATGCACATGTTCGTAGCCCCGTAACTTTGCATCCGTAGCTCCGATTCATGCATATAGCATATCAAAATGTTCATCTCAGAGAGTACATCATTTCATTCCATCGCATCATTTTCATTTGAGGTCATCTTGATGCCCGAAATGCTGTTAGAAGAGGGCTACTTGAGTTAATTGTCAGATCTGCTATTCCATTTAGCTTTTTGTCATTTTTGCCATGATTATTGTGTGCATTATATGCCCATGAGTTCTACATATGTTTTGTTAAGGGTTTTGTCATATTTCCAGAGGTGCAACCCATGTATTTTTGTGATGTGTGTGATGACTTGTGCAAGCTTGCAAAGTGGTGCACTTGCTAATTCTGTTTTCAGGGACTTAGTGATTTCACTAAGTCCTGGAGCTGTTTATCTCATGATGCCATATGTTCTTGTTGTTTCCTAAAGATCCGTGCCTCTTTTGAGGATGATCAGTAAGGATGTTTTGTTAATATTGTAGTGCTCTATCCATCCATGTCTTTTCTTGCAATTATGGAGCACCCTAGCTTGAGTCAATCGAGCTCTACTTTTGCTACTTTGTGAATCTGGGCAGATTGTAAACTTGTTTGCAATTTTGCCGGTGATGTTGTTGTTGATCCATGCATGCTATACTATTGTTCTTGTCATGTCTAGCTTGCATTTTGTGCCTTATTGCTGGATGTATGCTTGTATTGCCATGACTTGCTTTGTAGTGAGTGCATCGAGCTCGTAAACATGCCTACTTGAGTTATATTTCAGCATGTGTCAGTTTTCACTAAGTCTGAAAACGGATTATGCGTTTGCTACGTTCACATGCTTGCAATTGTATTTTCTGATCCCTTTTGGTTCCAGGTCACTAAGGGACTTTTGTTAAGATCTTTGAGTAGCTCCATGACGTGCTTTACTTTGCCATGATCAGATCATGTAGCATGTAGTTTTGTTGCTTCGAAGAGTGCTACCTGATCTGAAATTCCAGACAAGTGTTAATTTCACTGTCTGAGATCTGTTTGTCATATGCATTTTTGCCATGCTTGTTTGAACCTGTTAATGGATGAGTTGGCCGTAGCTCAGTGCTAGACTTTTGTTAAGCATCTTGTGTGCATCCCTGCCATGTATTTTGTTTTCATGTTTGGGTGTTGTAGCATGTTCATTTTGTTGCATTTAGATGCCTACTTGCGGTAAATCGCAGACCGGTGTCATTTTTGAATCGCTTGCCATTTCCAAACCATAACTACGATTCCGGCGTTCTTTATATCGTTTTCAAGCGATTTCACCTCATCTTTCCAGTGGCACACTTGGTTTTCCAAGTTGAGGCCAGGTTCATGCATTTCCTGTCATATCTTGCATTTTGCATCCCGCATCGCATCCCGCTTAGCATATCATCTTTGCATCGTGTTGTTTGAGTTTGCACGTGGTTGATTGTATCCTTGTTGCTTGTTATCTTGTTTGGGTAGAGCCGGGAGACGAGTTCGCTAACGAGGAGCCCGTTGAGTTTGCTTTCGAGGATCCAGTCAACTCTGACAACTGTGCAGGCAAGATGATCATACCCTCGAAATCACTACTATCTTTGCTATGCTAGTTTGCTCGCTCTTTTGCTATGCCATTGCTACGATGCCTACCACTTGTTTTCAAGCCTCCCAAATTGCCATGTCAAACCTCTAACCCACCTTGTCCTAGCAAACAGTTGATTGGCTATGTTATCGCTTTGCTCAGCCCCTCTTATAGCGTTGCTAGTTGCAGGTGAAGATTGATGGTCGTTCTTTGTTGGAACCTTTATTCATTTGTTGGGATATCATTATATTATCTTGCTATCTTAATGCATCTATATACTTGGTAAAGGGTGGAAGGCTCGGCCTCTCGCCTAGTGTTTTGTTCCACTCTTGCCGCCCTAGTTTCCGTCATATCAGTGTTATGTTCCCGAATTTTGCGTTCCTTACGCGGTTGGGTTATAATGGGAACCCCTTGATATTTCGCCTTGATTAAAGCTTTTCCAGCAATGCCCAACATTGGTCTTACCATTTTCCACCTAG
>NC_041382.1:642227492-642234670 GCF_002162155.2 Triticum dicoccoides
CCGCAGGCCAGTGCTCCTCTGAGTGTTGGTCCGACCGAGTAGACTGCGGGGCCACCTCGGGGCAACTTGAGGGTTGGTTTTACTCCTAAGATGTCTCATCTGAGTGTTCCCTGAGAACGAGATATGTGCAGCTCCTATCGGGATTTGTCGGCACATTCGGGCGGTGTTGCTGGTATTGTTTTAACCTATCGAAGTGTTTTGAGTAACCGAGATACCAAGTCTGATCGGAACGTCTTGGGAGGAGGACTATTCCTTCATTGACCATGAGAGCTTGTCATGGGCTAAGTTGGGACTCCCCTGCAGGGATTTGAACTTTCGAAAGCCATGCCCGCGGTTGTGGGTAGATGGGAATTTGTTAATGTCCAGTTGTAGATAACTTGAACCTTATTTTAATTAAAATGAATCGACTGAGTGTGTTACCGTGATGGCCTCTTCTCGGCGGAGTCCGGGAAGTGGACACGGTGTTGGAGTAATGTTTGCGCAGGTTGTTCTCTAGTTTCTCGCTCGCGCTTTGCCTCCTCTTCTCGCTCTCTTTTACGAATAAGTTAGCCACCATATTTGCTAGTCACTTGCTGCAGCTCCACACATTTTTACCTTGCCTTACCTACAAGCTTAAATAGTCTTGATCCCGAGGGTGCGAGATTGCTGAGTCCCTGTGGCTCACAAATTACTATTACACCAGATGCAGGGCCTGATGATTCCGCTCCAGGAGACGCGTATGAGCTCAAGTGGGAGTTCGACGAAGACTCTCAACGTTACTATGTTTCCTTTCCCGATGATCAGTAGTGGTGCCCAGTTGGGGGTGATTGGGACCGTTGTCGCATGTTGGGTTCTCTTTTATTATGGCGCAGTAGTCGGGCCATGAGTGTTTGGATGATTTAATGTTATTTATGTACTTGATTGACGTGGCGAGTGTAAGCCAACTACGTTATCTCCCCTTTATTATTTACATTACATGGGATGTTGTGAAGATTGCCTAACTTGCGACATATGCCTTCAATGCGATTATGTCTCTAAGTCGTGCCTCGACACGTGGGAGCTATAGTCGCATTGAGGGTGTTACAAGTTGGTAATCAGAGCCTTCCCCGACCTTAGGAGCCCCATTGCTTGATCGTTTTTAGCGGCCGAGTTGTGTCTAGAAAAATGTTTTGAGTCATTTAGGAATTATATATCGGAGAGTTTAGGAATTCTTTTTACTCCCCAGTTTCCTCATCGCTCTAGTAAGGCATCCTGATGTAGAGTTTTGACTCTTCTCTTCTCAAATTTCACTAAAAAAAATTTAGGATCATGCGGGTATCTTGGAATCGTTCCGATGGTTTTATGATGAGAACATTGTCTTGGTGCCTCCTGTCAGGGGTTTAGTGGAAGTGTCCCAGGGAGTTGAGCTCTGAGGTGTTGTCATCATAATTTTATCGTTGCAGTTCTGGAATACCTGAGTTTAGTACGCCGACATCGAAAATCTCTTTTATGCAGTTCGTTGGTGAGATAACCTCGACGCCACCCAGTACTGGGGCGGGAGTTCGGGAGTATCTCCATAACTTGTATAACATATGCTTTTCGAAGGTTGAGGTAGATGGTTTCCGAAGGTTTCTTGGCTATGTGTTGAAGGATGGATACAACTGGATGTAGGATTTGCTAGTTTGGGTGAGATATTATGATTCCCCTGTATCCCCAACACCTGACTGCATAACCGAAAAGGTTCGGGAGTTTCATAGGTGGGAATTCTAGTTGCTCTAGTTCTTCTTCCACGGATATTGGTTTGAGATTGGGATTTCTTACCGATTATCCGTTCCTAATCCGTACCTTGTTGATTTATTTCCCTACCTTAATTCTACGTGGCTTCTCAATTTATGGATATGTGACCATTTCAAGAGGAATGCATTCGTTCATTTTGTTCCGATGTGAAGACTATATATTGCAATTTTCATTCCGTTGGATTCAGCTTCAATAATTGTCTATCAATGTGCTAATGGTGGTCAACCTCTTCAGGATGGCTCCTCCAACGTGCACGACTCCGAATCCTGACCCGCCACCACCTCCACCTCCTCCGGAGGCATGGCAAGTTGTGATGGCCGCAACCAATGCAAACACACAGTTGATCATGCAAATTCTCCAAGAGCGCAATCAAGGCAGTCAAGGGAATCAAGGCAGCAATCAGAATCACTTTGCTTCACTCAACCAGTTCCTTGCTAACGGGCCAAAGACTTTCAGCAATTGTGTTGAGGCAACAGATGCTGACGATTGGCTTGTGGATCTGTGCAAGCATTTCAAGTGCAGTAGCGTCAGGCCTAAGGACTTTGTCAAGTTCGCTTCCTTCCAACTCAAAGATCAATCTGCAGAATGGTTCTAGCAGTACAAGGATTCCCGAGGTGGACGTGTTATCACTCGGGATGATTTTCGTCGAGATTTCCGTGCTCATCATATCCCTCAGAGCGTGGTTGAAAGCAAGCGTGAGGAATTCCGCAACTTGAAGCAAGGCTCTTTGCCTGTCTATGACTACAACAAGTTGTTCCAGAAGCTCGCCCGCTTTGCCAAGCAGGACGTGCCTGATGAGAAGAGCATGATATACCAGTTCAGGGGTGGTCTCAGAGAAGGAATTCAGCTAGCTCTTGTTCTCTTCGAGCCCTTGAGATACGATGAGTTCTACAACATGGCACTCAGTTGAGGTGTGATGCTTCCAAGAAGCGAGTCAGAGATGTTACTCCTTCTTCCTCTACTCAAGTGGCCAAGCAGCAGAAGTATTGGCTTGCTCCTCCTCCGTTCCATCAGCCGTATCAGCAGAAGAGAAAAGGTGGCAGTGGTTCTTCCCACCCACCCAACCCTGGCTTTCAGAACAAGACTTCGTCTCAAGCTCCAAGATTGAGTGCTCCATATCACCGTCCGCTTTCAGAGGTCACGTGCAACAAGTGCCAACAGAAGGGTCACTATGCCAACAAGTGTTTCAACCAGAGGCGTCTTCCTCCTCCTCCTGTCAGATCGGCAAGTACAGCTGTGGTCAAGCATAACCCCAAGCACGCCAAGGTCAACTTGATGAATGCATCTCAGGCAGAGGACTCGTCAGATGTGATCATGGGTAACCTTCCTGTTAACGATGTTCCTGCAAAAGTTCTTTTTGACACTGGTGAATCGCATTCCTATTTCTCATGTCCTTTTGCATCGAAGCACAATGTTGATACCGAGATCATGCCCAAAGTCATGCAAGTTGTTTCTCCCGGCAATCTTTTGACTTCTAGTTTCGTTGCTCCCGTTATCTCTATCACATTGGGTGATTACAAGTTTCTATCTTCTCCGGTGGTTCTTGGTAACTCGGATATTGATCTTATTCTCAGAATGGATTGGCTTTCTAAGCACAAGGCTCAGCTTGATTGTGCTGCTAGGCAGATTCAATTGACTCATTCGTCTGAGGATGTAATTGTCTTTGCTGCTCATGATGATACCATCCGTCTGTTTTCTCTCAATGAGAAGGGTGAACTCGATGCCATCTCAAAAATTCCAGTCGTTTGCGAATATCAAGACGTCTTTCCAGAAGAGCTTCCAGGAATGCCTCTGCACCGGCCAGTTGAATTCGTTATTGATCTTGAGCCTGGTACAGAACCTGTGTGCAAGCGTCCTTACAAGCTCGGACGTGAGGAGTTGAAGGAGCTGAAGAAGCAACTCGATATTCAAGAGAAATGGGTCTCATCCGGCCTAGTTCTTCTCCGTGGGGTTGTGGTGTTCTTTTTGTGAAGAAGAAGGATGGAATGGACCGACTTTGTGTTGATTACCGTCCAGTGAACAAGAAGACCATCAAGAACAAATACCCACTTCCCAACATCAATGAGTTGTTCGAACAACTCAAAGGTGCTCGAGTATTCTCCAAGCTTGATCTCCGTATGGGTTATCATCAGATTTGAATCTGTGAGAAAGATATTCCCAAGACGGCTTTCAGGACAAGCTTTGGTTCATATGAATACACTGTCATGTCTTTTAGCCTCGTCAACGCTCCTCCGACGTTCTCTCGCATGATGAACTTCATCTTCAACGCCTACACCAATGACTTCATTTTGGTCTATCTCGACGACATTCTAGTTTTCTCCAAGAACAAGCAAGATCATGACAAGCATTTGCGTTTGGTTCTTGATAAGCTAAGGGAACATCAGTTCTACGCCAAGTTCTCCAAGTGTGAATTTTGGCTTGATGAGGTTCTTTATCTTGGTCATATCATCTCTGCCAAGGGCATTGCCATGAATCCTGAGAAGGTGTCTGCAATTGTGAATTGGGAACCTCCTCAGAACGTGAAGCAACTCCGTAGCTTCCTCGGTCTCGCAAGCTATTGCCGAAGATTCATTGAAAACTTTTGTAAGATCGAGAAGCCTCTCTCTAATCTTCTCCAGAAACACGTCAAGTACGTTTGGTCTCCGGAGTGTGATATTGCTTTCAACACTTGAGAAATTGATCACTGCTCCAGTTTTGACTCCGCCTGATGAATCCAAGCCGTACGAGGTCTTTTGTGATGCCTCTCTCCAAGGTCTTGGTGCAGTATTGATGCAAGAGAAGAAAGTTGTTGCTTATACATCTCGCCAGTTGAAGCCTAATGAGAAGAACTACCCCACTCATGATCTCGAGTTGGCGGCAGTTGTGCATGCTCTTTTGACTTGGAGACATCTTCTATTGGGAAGAAAAGTGGACATTTTCACTGATCACAAGAGTCTCAAGTACATCTTCACTCAGCCTAATCTCAATCTCAGGCAAACTCGATGGGTCGAAATGATTCAAGAGTATAATCCGAGTATTGTGTATACTCCAGGCAAGGCCAATGTGATTGCTGACGCATTGAGAAGAAAGGCCTACTGCAACAGTCTGATTCTCAAGCCTTATCAACCCGAGCTTTGTGAAGTTTTCCGCAAACTTAATCTGCAAGTTGTTCCTCAAGGTTTCCTCGCCAACCTTCAAGTCTCTCCTACCTTGGAAGACCAGATCCGCCAAGCCCAGCTTCTTGATGCTATGGTGAAAAAGGTGAAGATTGGGATTGCCAAGAGTCAACCCAAGTACAAGTGCTACCGTCTTGATGAGAAGGTCACTCTTTTCTTCGAGGATCGTATTGTGGTACCCAAAGGTGACCTTCATAAAGTGATCATGAACGAGGCTCACAATTCTCTCCTCTCCATCCACCCTGGGAGCACGAAGATGTATCAGGACCTTAAGAAAGCTTATTGGTGGACTCGAATGAAGCGCCAGATTGCTCAATTCGTGAATGAATGTGATGTCTGCAGAAGAGTGAAGGTAGAACACCAAAGGCCAGCATGTCTCCTCCAACCTCTTGCCATTCCAGAATGGAAGTTTTACCACATTGAAATGGACTTTGTAACTGGGTTTCCAAAGTCCAAGCATGGCAATGATGCTATATTCGTTGTCATCGACAAACTCACCAAAGTGGCTCATTTTCTGCCTATCAAAGAGTCGATCACTGCAGCTCAATTGGAGGAACTCTATACCTCTCGTATTGTCTCTCTGCACGGTATCCCACAAGTGATCTCTTTAGACCATGGCAGCATCTTTACCTCGAAGTTTTGGGATTCTTTTCAGAAGGCCATGGGCACCAACATCCGCTTCGGCACAGCTTTCCATCCTCAAACTAGCGGTCAAGTCGAGCATGTCAACCAGATTCTTGAAGATATGCTCAGGGCTTGTGTGATCTCCTTCGGCATGAAGTGGGAGGATTGTCTTCCTTATGCTGAATTCCCCTACAACAACGGTTTTCAAGCAAGTTCGGGCAAGGCCCCATTCGAAATTCTGTATGGCAGGAAGTGACGTACCCCTCTCAACTGGTCTGAAACCGGTGAACGTCAGCTTTTGGGTAATGACTTAATCACAGAGGCAGAAGAAATGTGCAAACTTATTCGAGATAACCTCAAAGCAGCCCAATCCCATCAGAAGAGCTACTATGATAGTAAGCACCGTGATTTTGCTTTCGAGATCGGAAATCATGTTTACCTCCGTGTCTCTCCTATGAAAGGTACTCGTCGCTTCGGTATCAAAGGGAAGCTTGCCCCTAGATACGTGGGACCTTTCAAGATTGTCAGCAAGAGAGGCGACCTCGCCTATCAACTCGAGCTTCCTTCAAACTTTGCAAATGTTCATGACGTGTTCCATGTCTCTCAGCTTCGAAAGTGCCTCAAGACTCCTGACCGCACCGTCAACTTCGAGGACATTGAGCTCCAAGAAGATCTCTCCTATCGTGAGCACCCAATTGCTATTCTTGAAAAGACTGAACGCAAGACTCGCAACAAGTCAATCAAATTTCTCAAAGTCAAGTGGTCACACCATTCTGACCGTGAAGCTACCTGGGAACGCGAGGATCACCTCCGTTCTGAGTACCCGGTGTTCTTTCAGTCCTAGATCTCGGGACGAGATCCTTTCGTAGTGGTGGAGTGTTGTAACACCCCGGATGTAACTTTCCCAATTTGTACTCCAACTCTTGCCGTTTCCGGCGTTAAGTTATATTTATTTCCTCGGGTTCGGGTTTTGTCTCCGTGTTTTGTTGTCGTTGTCATGCATCTCATATCATGTCATCATGTGCATTGCATTTGCATACGTGTTCGTCTCATGCATTCGAGCTTTTTCCCCGTTGTCCGTTTTGCATTCCGGCGCTTCGTTCTTCTCCGGTAGTCATTTCTAGCTTTCTTTCGTGTGTGGGGATTAAAAATTTCCGGATTGGACCGATACTTGCCAAGCAGCCTTGGTTTACTACCGGTAGACCGCCTGTCAAGTTTCGTATCATTTGGATTTCGTTTGATACTCCAACGGTTAACCGAGGGACCGAAAAGGCCTCGTGTGTGTTTCAGCCCAACACCCCTCCAATTTGGACCAAAACCCACCTAACTCTGCTCCATCATCTAGGGCGTTCGATCACGATCGCGTGGCCGAAAACCGCACCTCATTTGGACTCTCCTACCTCCTCCTATGCCTATAAATAGGTCCCCCTCGAAATGTCCCGGATCCCCTCTCCCCGAAACCCTAGAAAAGCCATCGCGCCGCGCCGGACATTGTCCGATCCGGCCGGACATCGCCGCCGCCCAACCAGGAGCTGCCACATGGGCTGCGCCCACATCCCCACCGCCTCGCCCACGCCGGCCCGCCTGGCCCGCGCGCGGCCCTCCTTGCCGCCGAGCCGGGCCCGCGCCTCCCCGCCGCCTGCC
>NC_041382.1:642235422-642317432 GCF_002162155.2 Triticum dicoccoides
CATCGCCCGGTCGCCACGCCGCCCGGCCGCCGTGCCACCTCCGCCGCCCCGCGCCGTCCACTCCTCCGGCAAGCTCCGGACGCCAAGTCTCCAACTTCGGCGACTCCTCCGATGGACCTCGGCGTCCGTGGCCTGGCGAGATCCGATCCAGATCTGTGAATAGTGAAACCCTAGGTCGTTTTTTTTTCAAAGTCCCGAAATTCTCAGTCCATATGCACATGTTCGTAGCCCCGTAACTTTGCATCTGTAGCTTCGATTCGTGCATATAGCATATCAAAATGTTCATCTCAGAGAGTACATCATTTCATTCCATTGCATCATTTTCATTTGAGCTCATCTTGATGCACGAAATGCTGTTAGAAGAGGGCTACTTGAGTTAATTGTCAGATCTGCTATTCCATTTAGTTTTTTGTCATTTTTGCCATGATTATTGTGTGCATGATATGCCCATGAGTTCTACATATGTTTTGTTAAGGGTTTTGTCATCTTTCCATAGGTGCAACCCATGTATTTTTGTGATGTGTGTGGTGACTTGTGCAAGCTTGCAAACTGGTGCACTTGCTAATTCTGTTTTTAGGGACTTAGTGATTTCACTAAGTCCTGGAGCTGTTTATCTCATGATGCCATATGTTCTTGTTGTTTCCTAGTGATCCGTGCCTCTTTTGAGGATGATCAGTAAGGATGTTTTGTTAATATTGTAGTGCTCTATCCATCCATGTCTTTGCTTGCAATTATGGAGCACCCTAGCTGGAGTCAATCAAGCTCTACTTTTGCTACTTCGTGAATCTGGGCAGATTGTCAACTTGTTTGCAATTTTGCCGGTGATGTTGTTGTTGATCCATGCATGCTATACTATTGTTCTTGCCATGTCTAGCTTGCATTTTGTGCCTTCTTGCTGGATGTATGCTTATCTTGCCATGACTTGCTCTGTAGTGAGTGCATCGAGCTCGTAAACATGCCTACTTGAGTTATATTTCAGCATGTGTCAGTTTTCACTAAGTCTGAAAACTGATTATGCTTTTGCTATGTTCACATGCTTGCAATTGTATTTTCTGATCCCTTTTGGTTCAGGGTTACTAAGGGACTTTTGTTAAGCTCTTTGAGTAGCTCCATGCCGTGCTTTACTTTGCCATGATTAGATCCTGTAGCATGTAGTTTTGTTGCTCCGAAGAGTGCTACCAGATCTCAAATTCCAGACAAGTGTTAATTTCACTAAGTCTGAGATCTGTTTGTCATATGCATTTTTGCCATGCTTGTTTGAACCTGTTAATGGATGAATTGGCCGTAGCTCAGTGCTAGACTTTTGTTAAGCATCTTGTGTGCATCCCTGCCATGTATTTTTTTGTCATGTTTGGGTGCTGTAGCATTTTCATTTCGTTGCATTTAGATGCCTACTTGCTGTAAATCGCAGACCGGTGTCATTTTTGAATCGCTTGCCATTTCCAAACCGTAACTCCGATTCCAGCGTTCTTTATATCGTCTTCAAGCAATTTCATCTCATATTTCCAGTAGCACACTTGGTTTTCCAAGTTGAGGCCAGGTTCATGCATTTCCTGTCATATCTTGCATTTTGCATCCCGCATCGCATCCCGCTTAGCATATCATCTTTGCATCGTGTTGTTTGAGTTTGCACGTGGTTGATTGTATCCTTGTTGCTTGTTATCTTGTTTGGGTAGAGCCGGGAGACGAGTTCGCTAACGAGGAGCCCGTTGAGTTTGCTTTCGAGGATCCAGTCAACTCTGACAACTGTGCGGGCAAGATGATCATACCCTCGAAATCACTACTATCTTTGCTATGCTAGTTTGCTCGCTCTTTTGCTATGCCATTGCTACGATGCCTACCTCTTGTTTTCAAGCCTCCCAAATTTCCATGTCAAACCTCTAACCCACCTTGTCCTAGCAAACAGTTGATTGGCTATGTTACCGCTTTGCTCAGCCCCTCTTATAGCGTTGCTAGTTGCAGGTGAAGATTGATGGTCGTTCCTTGTTGGAACCTTTATTCATTTGTTGGGATATCATTATATTATCTAGCTATCTTAATGCATCTATATACTTGGTAAAGGATGGAAGGCTCGGCCTCTCGCCTAGTGTTTTGTTCCACTCTTGCCTCCCTAGTTTCCGTCATATCGGTGTTATGTTCCCGGATTTTGCGTTCCTTACGCGGTTGGGTTATAATGGGAACCCCTTGATATTTCGCCTTGATTAAAGCTTTTCCAGCAATGCCCAACATTGGTCTTACCATTTGCCATGTAGCCTCTTTTCCCTTGGGTTTCCGGAGCCCGAGGGTCATCTTATTTTAACCCCCCCCCCCGGGGCCAGTGCTCCTCTGAGTGTTGGTCCGACCGAGTAGACTGCGGGGCCACCCCGGGGCAACTTGAGGGTTGGTTTTACTTGTAGTATGTCTCATCTGAGTGTGCCTTGAGAACGAGATATGTGCAGCTCCTATCGGGATTTGTTGGCACATTCGGGCGGTGTTGCTGGTCTTGTTTTAACCTATCGAAGTGTTTTGAGTAACCGAGATACCGAGTCTGATCGAAACATCTTGGGAGGAGGTCTATTCCTTCGTTGACCGTGAGAGCTTGTCATGGGCTAAGTTGGGACTCCCCTGCAGGGATTTGAACTTTCGAAAGCCGTGCCCGCGGTTATGGGCAGATGGGAATTTGTTAATGTCCGGTTGTAGATAACTTGAACCTTAATTTAATTAAAATGAATCAACTGAGTGTGTTACCGTGATGGCCTCTTCTCGGCGGAGTCCGGGAAGTGGACACGGTGTTGGAGTAATGTTTGCGCAGGTTGTTCTCTAGTTTCTCGCTCGCGCTTTGCCTCCTCTTCTCGCTCTGTTTTACGAATAAGTTAGCCACCATATTTGCTAGTCGCTTGCTTCAGCTCCATGTTGGAAATATGCCCTAGAGGCAATAATAAATTGATTATTATTATATTTCCTTGTTCATGATAATCGTTTATTATCCATGCTAGAATTGTATTGATAGGAAACTCAGATACATGTGTGGATACATAGACACCACCATGTCCCTAGTAAGCCTCTAGTTGACTAGCTCGTTAATCAATAGATGGTTACGGTTTCCTGGCCATGGACATTGGATGTCGTTGATAACGGGATCACATCATTAGGAGAATGATGTGATGGACAAGACCCAATCCTAAGCCTAGCACAAGATCATGTAGTTCGTATGCTAAAGCTTTTCTAATGTCAAGTATCATTTCCTTAGACCATGAGATTGTGCAACTCCCGGATACCGTAGGAGTGCTTTGGGTGTGCCAAACGTCACAACGTAACTGGGTGGCTATAAAGGTACACTACGGGTATCTCTGAAAGTGTCTGTTGGGTTGGCACGAATCGAGATTGGGATTTTGTCACTCCGTGTAAACGGAGAGGTATCTCTGGGCCCACTCGGTAGGACATCATCATGATGTGCACAATGTGACCAAGGGGTTGATCACGGGATGATGTGTTACGGAACGAGTAAAGAGACTTGCCGGTAACGAGATTGAACAAGGTATCGGTATACCGACGATCGAATCTCGGGCAAGTACCATACCGCTAGACAAAGGGAATTGTATACGGGATTGATTGAGTCCTTGACATCGCGGTTCATCCGATGAGATCATCGTGGAACATGTGGGAGCCAACATGGGTATCCAGATCCCGCTGTTGGTTATTGACCGGAGAACGTCACGGTCATGTCTGCATGTCTCCCGAACCCGTAGGGTCTACACACTTAAGGTTCGATGACGCTAGGGTTATAAAGGAAGCTTGTATGTGGTTACCGAATGTTGTTCGGAGTCCCGGATGAGATCCCGGACGTCACGAGGAGTTTCGGAATGGTCCGGAGGTAAAGATTTATATATAGGAAGTCCTGTTTCGGCCATCGGGACAAGTTTTGGGGTCATCGGTATTGTACCGGGACCACCGGAAGGGTCCCGGGGGCCCACCGGGTGGGGCCACCTGCCCCGGGGGCCACATGGGCTGTTGGGGGTGCGCCTTGGCCTACATGGGCCAAGGGCACCAGCCCCTAGAGGCCCATGCGCCAAGAGTGGAGGAAAAGGGGAGAGTCCTAAAAGGGGAAGGCACCTCCGAGGTGCCTTGGGGAGGATGGACTCCTCCCCCCCTCCTTAGCCGCACCCCTTCCTTGGAGGAGGGGGCAAGGCTGCGCCTCCCCCCTCTCCCCTGCCCCTATATATAGTGGAGGGGAGGGAGGGCATCCATACCTGAGCCCTTGGCGCCTCCCTCCCTCCCGTGACACCTCCTCCTCTCCCGTAGGTGCTTGGCGAAGCCCTGCAGGATTGCCACGCTCCTCCATCACCACCACGCCGTTGTGCTGCTGCTGGATGGAGTCTTCCTCAACCTCTCCCTCTCTCCTTGCTGGATCAAGGCGTGGGAGACATCGTCGAGCTGTACGTGTGTTGAACGCGGAGGTGCCGTCCGTTCGGCACTGGGATCATCGGTGATCTGAATCACGACGAGTACGACTCCATCAACCCCATTCACTTGAACGCTTCCGCTTAGCGATCTACAAGGGTATGTAGATGCACTCCCCTTTCTACTCGTTGCTGGTCTCTCCATAGATAGATCTTGGTGTTACGTAGGAAAATTTTGAATTTCTGCTACGTTCCCCAACAGTGGCATCATGAGCTAGGTCTATTGCGTAGATTCTTTGCACGAGTAGAACACAAAGTAGTTGTGGGCGTCGATATTGTTCAATATGCTTGCCGTTACTAGTCTTATCTTGATTCGGCGGCATCGTGGGATGAAGCGGCCCGGACCAACCTTACACGTACGCTTACGTGAGACCGGTTCCGCCGACAAACATGCACTAGTTGCATAAGGTGGCTGGCGGGTGTCTGTCTCTCCCACTTTAGTCGGATCGGATTCGATGAAAAGGGTCCTTATGAAGGGTAAATAGCAATTGGCATATCATGTTGTGGTTCATGCGTAGGTAAGAAACATTCTTGCTAGAAACCCATAGCAGCCACGTAAAACATGCAAACAACAATTAGAGGACGTCTAACTTGTTTTTGCAGGGTATGCTATGTGATGTGATATGGCCAAAAGGATGTGATGAATGATATATGTGATGTATGAGATTGATCATGTTCTTGTAATAGGAATCACGACTTGCATGTCGATGAGTATGACAACCGGCAGGAGCCATAGGAGTTGTCTTTATTTATTTGTGACCTGCGTGTCAACTTAAACGTCATGTAATTACTTTACTTTATTGCTAACCGTTAGCCATAGTAGTAGAAGTAATAGTTGGCGAGGCAACTTCATGAAGACACGATGATGGAGATCATGATGATGGAGATCATGGTGTCATGCCGGTGACGATGATGATCATGGAGCCCCGAAGATGGAGATCAAAAGGAGCAAAGTGATGATGGCCATATCATGTCACTATTTGATTGCATGTGATGTTTATCATGTTTATACATCTTATTTGCTTAGAACGACGGTAGTAAATAAGATGATCCCTTACAACAATATCAAGAAGTGTTCTCCCCTAACTGTGCACCGTTGCGACAGTTCGCTGTTTCAAAACATCACGTGATGATCGGGTGTTTTATTCAGACGTTCAAATACAACGGGTGTTGACGAGCCTAGCATGTACAGACATGGCCTCGGAACACACGCGAAACACTTAGGGTTAACTTGACGAGCCTAGCATGTACAGACATGGCCTCGGAACACGGAGACCGAAAGGTCGAACATGAGTCGTATAGAAGATACGATCAACATGAAGATGTTCACCGATGATGACTAGTCCGTCTCACGTGATGATCGGACACGGCCTAGTTTGACTCGGATCATGTAATCACTTAGATGACTAGAGGGATGTCTATCTGAGTGGGAGTTCATAAGATGAACTTAATTATCCTGAACATAGTCAAAAGGTTTTTGCAAATTATGTTGTAGCTCACGCTATAGTTCTACTGTTTAGATATGTTCCTAGAGAAAATATAGTTGAAAGTTGATAGTAGCGATTATGCGGACAGTAGAAAGCTTATGTCCTTAATGCACCGCTCAGTGTGCTGAACCCCAAACGTCGTCTGTGGATGTTGCGAACATCGGACATACACGTTTTGATAACTACGTGATAGTTCAGTTAAACGGTTTAGAGTTGAGGCACCAAAGACATTTTTGAAACGTCGCGAAACATATGAGATGTTTTGAGGGCTGAAATTGGGATTTCAGGCTCGTGCCTATGTCAAGAGGTATAAGACCTCCGATGACTTTCTTAACCTGCAAACTAAGGAGAAAAGCTCAATTGTTGAGCTTGTGCTCAGATTGTCTGAGTACAACAATCATTTGAATCGAGTGGGAGTTGATCTTACAGATAAGATAGTGATGGTTCTCCAAAGTCATTGCCACCAAGCTGTTAGAGCTTCGTGATGAACTATAACATATCAGGGATAGATATGATGATCCTTGAGGTATTCGCGATGTTTGACACCGTGAAAGTAGAAATCAAGAAGGAGCATCAATTGTTGATGGTTGGTGAAACCACTAGTTTCAAGAAGGGCAAGGGCAAGAAGGGATACTTCATGAAACGGCAAATCAGCTGCTGCTCTAGTGAAGAAACCCAAGGTAAAACCCAAACCCGAGACTAAGTGCTTCTGTAATAAGGGGAACAACCACTAGAGCAGAATTACCCTAGATACTTGGTAGATAAGAAGGCTGGCAAGGTCGATAGAAGTATATTGGATATACATTGTGTTAATGTGTACTTTGCTAGTACTCCTAGTAGCACCAGGGTATAAGATACCGGTTCGGTTGCTAAGTGTTAGTAACTCGAAATAAAAGGCTACAGAATAAACGGAGACTAGCTAAAGGTGAGCTGACGATATGTGTTGCAAGTGTTTCCAATGTTGATATGATCAAGAATCGTACGCTCCCTCTACCATCGAGATTGGTGTTTGCGTTGAGCATATACATGATTGGATTACGTCTATCGCAATACGGTTATTCATTAAAGGAGAATAATGGTTACTCTATTTATTTGAATAATACCTTCAATGGTCTTACACCTAAAATGAATGGTTTATTAAATCTCGATCGTAGTGATACACATGTTCATGCCAAAAGATAGTAATGATAGTGCCACCTACTTGTGGCACTGCCACGTAAGTCATATCGGTATAAAACGCATGAAGAAGCTCCATATTGATGGATCTTTGGGCTCACTCGTTTTTGAAAAGTTTGAGACATGCGAACCATGTCTATTGGTGTATATGCATGAAGAAACTCCATGCAAATGGACCGTTTTGACTCACTTGATTTTGAATCACTTGGGACATGCAAATCATACCACACGGGCAAGATGACTGAAAAGCCTCGTTTTCAGTAAGATGGAACAAGATAGCAACTTGTTGGAAGTAATACATTTTGATGTGTATCGTCCAATGAGTGCTGAGGCATGTAGTGGATATTGTTATGTTCTTACTTCACAGATAATTTGAGTGGATGTTAAGTACATTTACCTGATGAATCATGAGTCTGAATTATTGAAAGGTTCAAGTAATTTCAGGGTGAAGTTGAAAGATCGTCGTGACAAGAGGATAAAATATCTATGATATGATCATAGAGATGAATATCTGAATCACGAGTTTGGCACAAAATTAAGACATTGTGGAAATAGTTTCACAACTAATACAGCCTGGAACACCATAGTGTGATGGTGTGTCCGAACATCATAACTGCACCCTATTGGATATGGTGCATACCATGATGTCTCTTATCGAGTTACCACTATCGTTCATGGTTAGGCATTAGAGACAACCACATTCACTTTAAATAGGGCACCACATAATTCCGTTGAGATGACACCGTATTAATTATGGTTTAGAGAAACCTAAGCTATCATTTCTTAGAAGTTTGGGGCTGCGATGCTTATGTGGAAAGGTTTCAGGCTGATAAGCTCGAACCCAAAGCGGATAAATGCATCTTCATAGGACACCCAAAACAGTTGGGTATACCTCCTGTCTCAGATTCGAAAGCAATAAGGGATTGTTTCTTGAATCGGGTCCTTTCTCGAGGAAAGGTTTCTCTCGAAAAGTTGAGTGGGAGGACGGTGGAGACTTGATGAGGTTATTGAACCGTCACTTCAACAAGTGTGTAGCAGGGCACAGGAAGTTGTTCCTATGGCACGTACACCAACTGAAATGGAAGCTTATGATAGTGATCATGAAACTTCGGATCGAGTCACTACCAAATCTCGTGGGATGACAAGGATGCGTACTACTTCAGAGTGGTACGTAATCCTGTCTTGGAAGTCATGTTGCTAGACAACAATGAACCTACGAGCTATGGAGAAGCGATGGTGGGCCCGGATTCCGATAAATGGCTCAAGGCCATAAAACCCGAGAGAGGATCCATGTATGAAAACAAAGTGTAGACTTTGGAAGAACTACTTGATGGTCGTAAGGCTGTTAGGTACATATGGATTTTGAAAGGAAGACAGACAATGATGGTAAGTGTCACCATTGAGAAAGCTCGACTTGTCGTTAAGATGTTTTTCGACAAGTTCAACGAATTGACTACGATGAGACTTTCTCACTCGTAGCGATGCTAAGAGTCTGTTGGAATTATATTAGCAATTACTGCATTATTTATGAAATCTTGCAGATAGGATGTCAAAACATTGTTTCCTCGACGATTCTTGAGGAAAGGTTGTATGTGATACAACCGGAAGGTTTTGTCTATCCTGAAATATGCTAATAAGTATGCAAAGCTCCAGCAATCCTTCTGAGGACTGGAGTGATCATCTCGGAGTTGGAATGTATGCTTTGATGATGATCAAAGATTTTGGGTGTATACAAAGTTTATGAGAAACTTGTATTTCCAAAGAAGTGAGTGGGAGCACTATAGAATTTCTGATGAGTATATGTTGTTGACATATTAATGATCAGAAATGACGTAGAATTTCTGGAAAGCATATAGGTTATTTGGAAAGTGTTTTCAATGGAAAACCTGGATTAAGCTACTTGAACATTGAGCATCAAGATCTATAAGGATAGATCAAAACGCTTAATAGTACTTTCAAATGAGCACATGCCTTGACGTGATCTTGAAGGTGTTCAAGATGGATCAGTCAAAGAAGGAGTTCATGCCTGAGTTGTAAGGTATGAAGTTAAGACTTAAAGCTCGACCATGGCAGAATAGAGAGAAAGGACTAAGGTCGTCCCCTATGCATAAGATGTAGGCTCTACAGTATACTATGCTGTGTACCGCACTTGAAGTGTGCTTTACCATGAGTCAGTCAAGGGGTACAAGAGTGATCCAAGAATGGATCACAGGACAGCGGTCAAAGTTATCCTTAGTAACTAGTGGACTAAGGAATTTTCTCAATTATGGAGGTGGTAAAAGAGTTCATCGTAAAGGGTTACGTCGATGCAAGCTTAACACCTATCCGGATAGCTCTGAGTAGAGATACCGGATACGTATAATGGAGCAACAATTTAGAATAGCTCCAAGTAGAACAGTTATTTGGAATAGCTCCAAATACAACGTGGTAGCTGCATCTAGGAGATGACATAGAGATTTGTAAAGCACAGACGGATCTGAAAGGTTCAGACCCGTTGACTAGAACCTCTCTCACTAGCATAACATGATCAAACCCAGAACTCATCGAGTGTTAATCACATGGTAAATGTGAACTAGATTATTGACTCTAGTAAACTCTTTGGGTGTTAGTTACATGGGGATGTGACCTTGAGTGTTAATCACATATCGATGTGAACTAGATTATTGACTCTAGTGCAAGTGGGAGACTGTTGGAAATATGCCCTAGAGGCAATAATAAATTGATTATTATTATATTTCCTTGTTCATGATAATCGTTTATTATCCATGCTAGAATTGTATTGATAGGAAACTCAGATACATGTGTGGATACATAGACACCACCATGTCCCTAGTAAGCCTCTAGTTGACTAGCTCGTTAATCAATAGATGGTTACGGTTTCCTGACCATGGACATTGGATGTCGTTGATAACAGGATCACATCATTAGGAGAATGATGTGATGGACAAGACCCAATCCTAAGCCTAGCACAAGATCATGTAGTTCGTATGCTAAAGCTTTTCTAATGTCAAGTATCATTTCCTTAGACCATGAGATTGTGCAACTCCCGGATACCGTAGGAGTGCTTTGGGTGTGCCAAACGTCACAACGTAACTGGGTGGCTATAAAGGTACACTACGGGTATCTCTGAAAGTGTCTGTTGGGTTGGCACGAATCGAGATTGGGATTTTGTCACTCCGTGTAAACGGAGAGGTATCTCTGGGCCCACTCGGTAGGACATCATCATGATGTGCACAATGTGAACAAGGGGTTGATCACGGGATGATGTGTTACGGAACGAGTAAAGAGACTTGCCGGTAACGAGATTGAACAAGGTATCGGTATACCGACGATCGAATCTCGGGCAAGTACCATACCGCTAGACAAAGGGAATTGTGTACGGGATTGATTGAGTCCTTGACATCGCGGTTCATCCGATGAGATCATCGTGGAAAATGTGGGAGCCAACATGGGTATCCAGATCCCGCTGTTGGTTATTGACCGGAGAACGTCACGGTCATGTCTGCATGTCTCCCGAACCCGTAGGGTCTACACACTTAAGGTTCGATGACGCTAGGGTTATAAAGGAAGCTTGTATGTGGTTACCGAATGTTGTTCGGAGTCCCGGATGAGATCCCGGACGTCACGAGGAGTTTCGGAATGGTCCGGAGGTAAAGATTTATATATAGGAAGTCCTGTTTCGGCCATCGGGACAAGTTTCGGGGTCATCGGTATTGTACCGGGACCACCGGAAGGGTCCCGGGGGCCCACCGGGTGGGGCCACCTGCCCCGGGGGCCACATGGGCTGTAGGGGGTGCGCCTTGGCCTACATGGGCCAAGGGCACCAGCCCCTAGAGGCCCATGCGCCAAGAGTGGAGGAAAAGGGGAGAGTCCTAAAAGGGGAAGGCACCTCCGAGGTGCCTTGGGGAGGATGGACTCCTCCCCCCCCCCCTCCTTAGCCGCACCCCTTCCTTGGAGGAGGGGGCAAGGCTGCGCCTCCCCCCTCTCCCCTGCCCCTATATATAGTGGAGGGGAGGGAGGGCATCCATACCTGAGCCCTTGGCGCCTCCCTCCCTCCCGTGACACCTCCTCCTCTCCCGTAGGTGCTTGGCGAAGCCCTGCAGGATTGCCACGCTCCTCCATCACCACCACGCCGTTGTGCTGCTGCTGGATGGAGTCTTCCTCAACCTCTCCCTCTCTCCTTGCTGGATCAAGGCGTGGGAGACATCATCGAGCTATACGTGTGTTAAACGCGGAGGTGCCGTCCGTTCGGCACTAGGATCATCGGTGATCTGAATCACGACGAGTACGACTCCATCAACCCCGTTCACTTGAATGCTTCCGCTTAGCGATCTACAAGGGTATGTAGATGCACTCCCCTTTCTACTCGTTGCTGGTCTCTCCATAGATAGATCTTGGTGTTACGTAGGAAAATTTTGAATTTCTGCTACGTTCCCCAACACTCCACACATTTTTACCTTGCCTTACCTACAAGCTTAAATAGTCTTGATCGCGAGGGTGCGAGATTGTTGAGTCCCTGTGGCTCACAGATTACTATTACACCAGATGCAGGGCCTGATGATTCCTCTCCAGGAGACGCGTATGAGCTCAAGTGGGAGTTCGACGAAGACTCTCAACGTTACTATGTTTCCTTTCCCGATGATCAGTAGTGGTGCCCAGTTGGGGGTGATTGGGACCGTTGTCACATGTTGGGTTCTCTTTTATTTTGGCGCCGTAGTCGGGCCATGAGTGTTAGTATGATGTAATGTTATTTATGTACTTGATTGACGTGGCGAGTGTAAGCCAACTACGTTATCTCCCCTTTATTATTTACATTACATGGGATGTTGTGAAGATTGCCTAACTTGCGACATATGCCTTCAATGCGATTATGTCTCTAAGTCGTGCCTCGACACGTGGGAGCTATAGTCGCATCGAGGGTGTTACAATCCATGTATGAAAACAAAGTATGGACTTTGACAGACTTGCCCGATGATCGGCGAGCGATAGAGGATAAATGGATCTTTAAGAAGAAGACGGACGCGGATGGTAATGTTACCATCTATATGGCTCGACTTGTCGCTAAGGGTTATCGACAAGTTCAAGGGGTTGACTACGATGAGACCTTCTCACCCGTAGCGAAGCTGAAGTCCGTCCGAATCATGTTAGCAATTGTCGTATACTATGATTATGAGATATGGCAAATGGACGTCAAAACACCATTCCTTAACGGCTTTCTTAAGGAAGAATTGTATATGATGCAGCCAGAAGGTTTTGTCGATCCTAAGAATGCTAACAAGGTATGCAAGCTCCAGTGCTCCATCTATGGGCTGGTGCAAGCATCTCGGAGTTGGAACATTCGCTTTAATGAAATGATCAAAGTGTTTGGGTTTATGCAGACTTATGGAGAAGCCTGCGTTTACAAGAAAGTGAGTGGGAGCTCTATAGCATTTCTCCTATTATATTTGGATGACATACTTTTGATGGGAAATGATATAGAACTTTTGGACAGCATTAAGGCCTACTTGAATAAGTGTTTTTCAATGAAGGACCTTGGAGAAGTTGCTTACATATTAGGCATCAAGATCTATAGAGATAGATTGAGACGCCTCATAGATATTTCACAAAGAACATACCTTGATAAGATATTGAAGAAGTTCAATATGGATCAGTCCAAGAAGGGGTTCTTGCCTGTGTTGCAAGGTGTGAAGTTGAGCTCAGCTCAATGTCCGACCACGGCAGAAGATAGAGAAAAGATGAGTGTCGTCCCCTATGCCTCAGCCATAGGGTCTATCATGTATGCCATGCTATGTACCAGACCTGATGTAAACCTTGCCGTAAGTTTGGTAGGAAGGTACCAAAGTAATCCCGGCATGGAACACTGGACAGCGGTCAAGAACATCCTGAAGTACCTGAAAAGGACTAAGGATATGTTTCTCGTATATGGAGGTGAGGAGGAGCTCGGCATAAAGGGTTACGTCAACGCTAGCTTCGACATAGATCTGGATGACTCTAAGTCACAAACCAGATACGTGTATATTTTGAATGGTTGGGCAGTAAGCTGGTGCAGTTGCAAGCAAAGCGTCGTGGCGGATCTACTTGTGAAGCAGAGTACATGGCAGCCTCGGAGGCAGCGCATGAAGCAATCTGGATGAAGGAGTTCATCACCGACCTAGGAGTCATACCCAATGCGTCGGGGCCGATCACTCTCTTCTGTGACAACACTGGAGCTATTGCCCTTGCCAAGGAGCCCAGGTTTCACAAGAAGAGCAGGCACATCAAGCGTCGCTTCAACTCCATTCGTGAAAACGTTAAAGATGGAGACATAGATATTTGTAAAGTGCACACAGATCTGAATGTCGCAGATCCATTGACTAAACCTCTTCCGCGAGCGAAACATGATCAACACCAGAACTCTATGGGTGTTCGATTCATCACAATGTAACTAGATTATTGACTCTAGTGCAAGTGGGAGACTGTTGGAAATATTCCCTAGAGGCAATAATAAAATGGTTATTATTATATTTCCTTGTTCATGATAATTGTCTATTGTTCATGCTATGATTGTGTTATCCAGAAATCGTAATACATGTGTCAATACATACACCACAACATGTCCCTAGTGAGCCTCTAGTTGACTAGCTCGTTGATCAACAGATAGTCATGGTTTCCTGACTATGGACATTAGATGTCATTGATAACGGGATCACATCATTAGGAGAATGATGTGATGGACAAGATCGTGTAGTTTGTCTGCTAGAGCTTTTCCAATGTCAAGTATCATTTCCTTAGACCATGAGATTGTGCAAATCCCGGATACCGTAGGAGTGCTTTGGGTGTGCCAAACGTCACAACGTAACTGGGTGGCTATAAAGGTGCACTACGGGTATCTCCAAAAGTGTCTGTTGGGTTGGCACGAATCGAGACTGGGATTTCTCACTGCGTATGACGGAGAGGTATCTCTAGGCCCACTCAGTAATGCATCATCATAATGAGCTCAATGTGACCAAGTGTTTGGTCACGGGATCATGCATTACGGTACGAGTAAAGTGACTTGCCGGTAACGAGATTGAACGAGGTATTGGGATACCAACGATCGAATCTTGGGCAAGTAACATACCGATTGACAAAGGGAATTGTATACGGGATTGATTGAATCCTCGACATCGTGGTTCATCCGATGAGATCATCGAGGAGCATGTGGGAGCCAACATGGGTATCCAGATCCCGTTGTTGGTTATTGACCGAAGAGTCGTCTCAGTCATGTCTGTGTGTCTCCCGAACCCGTAGGGTCTACACACTTAAGGTTCGGTGACGCTAGGGTTGTAGAGATATTAGTATGTGGTAACCCGAAAGTTGTTCGGAGTCCCGGACGTCTCGAGGAGTTCCGGAATGGTCTGGAGGTGAAGATTTATATATAGGAAGTCCAGTTTCGGCCATCGGGAAAGTTTCGGGGGTAATCGGTATTGTACCGGGACCACCGGAAGGATCCCAGGGGTCCACCGGGTGGGGCCACCTATCCCGGAGGGCCCCATGGGATTAAGTGGGAGGGGAACCAGCCCCTGGTGGGCTGGTGCGCCCCCCTTGGGCCTCCCCCTGTGCCTAGGGTTGGAAACCCTAGGGGTGGGGGCGCCCCACTTGGCTTGGGGGGCAAGTCCCCCCCCCTTGAGATGGATCTCTAGGGGCTCGGCGCCCCCCATGGACCCCTATATAAAGAGGGGGGAGGGAGGGCTGCGCACCCTAGCCCCTGGCGCCTCCCTCTCCCCTCGTAACACCTCTCCCTCTCATTGGAGCTTGGCGAAGCCCTGCCGAGATCACCATTGCTTCCACCACCACGCCGTCGTGCTGCTGGATCTCCATCAAGCTCTCCTCCCCCCTTTCTGGATCAAGAAGGAGGAGACGTCTTCCCCAACTGTCGTGTGTTGAACGCGAAGGTGCCGTCCGTTCGGCGCTTGGTCATCGGTGATTTGGATCACGACGAGTACGACTCCATCAACCCCGTTCTCTTGAACGCTTCCGCTCGCGATCTACAAGGGTATGTAGATGCACTTCTTTCCCTCTCGTTGCTAGAAGACTCCATAGATTGATCTTGGTGATGCATAGAAAATTTTAAAATTCTGCTACGTTCCCCAACAGTTCTGTCATCCCCATTTCAACTTTTTGTGAAAAGTAAACATGATGCAACACCAGATGCTAGCACTAGGCATGTCAGAACTAGGGATGTGACAACTCACCCCCACTAAAACAAGAATCTCGTCCTGAGATTCATGTCGTGAGGTAAGAAGACAGAGGGAACACAAAGCTTGCACAATCTTCACAATCTAGGTTGCACTTCATAAGAACGTTGATTCGATCATCCTCTTTGTCTCGACGTCTTGCTCTGAGAACTCCATCCAACATGACAATGAGAAGAAAGGGAAAACTCTAGAAGAGTCGATCTTCTCAAGATCGAGCAACTCAGGATCAACTCATGGACTGAGACATTGAAACATCTCTGGGGCTGAGAGGCAAAACATGCATCAGGAGGGACAGAAGAAACAATTTGATGAGGGTTTCAAGGTAGCGAGGAACAATTTCCATGATCCCATAACGGGGCACCTTGGGAGAGGTGACTCGTAAAATTATTCCCTTAAGTGGCAAAAAGAATTACTTTTGATACAGAGATCATTGAAACTCTCTAAACCAGCCTAAGGCAATCATAAACGATCGTTTGGCGGAGTTCAAAGGAATGGCATATCCATATTCGAATGGATGATGTGGACTACCTTGTTGAAGACAACGCGATGGATGATTTTTCTTATCATCGGAAATGGATGGGACCCATGGTAGGACCACTTCTGAAGATGATCCTAACAGTAATTGCTGAGGTGCAAGCTGGGAACAAAATGCAAATGTTGGGAATGATTCTGGTAACTGTGAATAACTCAACGAGAGTGATTCCACCGTTTGAACGGTTATAGCTTAATCGAGGAAACCAAGAGCACAAGAATCCCTAAGGAACAACTTATGGAATAAGCTGCATGAAAACCCCATGGAGAAGATGGACAAATTGCCCAATCAAGATACTATAGTGATAGATCCTTCGGATAGGTGCGTCAGCCAGAACATCAACCTTGTCGGGACCTACATCATAGATCTTGGAGAAGTTCCAACCATCATATCTGCCTGAGATTCAGATCTAGTTGGTAACAGGATATTTCAGACAGCATGTCTGGAGAGGGAACGGTTGCAACTCAAATTGATGAGATAATGTTGCGAGATTCTCGAGAAATGAACTACGGTAGTAAGCTCCAAAACATGAGCTGGTTCGGCTACATACATGTGAATACACTGTCCGAGACAAGCATTGCCACATAGTAGTCTTATAGTAAAACACTACCGCATTCTGGTTGGGAACCATCATCGAGGATATCGAAACCCTTGCTTAAGTCTGGATCCTAAGAAGGAACTTCTTCTCCTTGAACAAATCAATTAGTGTCTTGGGGTACTATGAGACTCATATGGAATGGAGGTAGTGAGCCTGTCAAACCATAGCGTACGTCGCACATATGCATGATTGACTTGGAATGATTCCAGAGGAAGCAACATTGACTTTCTCGAATTCACGGCGGCAACTTGCATCAAATGCACATGAATAAGAGAAAGTCACTTATTTCATCTGAACATATACTTCATGAACGGGACATGAAGATAATGCTTATAAAAGTTTCCAACACTAGGTTGATGTTCAACATGAATCATGGGGGAGACAAAATGTTGCTGATGGGCTCAACGGCAACTCATCGGAGTTTCCATATCACTGGACTTCCACCATCATGTGAACACGGTGATAGCATTGGTCAAACCAAAAGATGTAATGGTGTATGCTCGAGGGATCAACCACGAGTAAGACAACATTACGAACATCATTGGTTCTGATTTGACTTGACGATAGCCCATACTCAAGTCAAAGTTTTGACAAGACAATAAATCCAACAACTGATCACGAGGACCAATTGGTGAAGATATCATCTTTCTTCAACACACGCACACACAAAAAGATATCCCTTAACATGAACTAGGTCAAACAAGCTTTTATCTTCCAACTCTCCAAGTTGTTGTTTAGCTTAAACAAATAGCTCAGGGGTATCCAACATAGATTCTTGGAGAAAAGGCGTGGCTACAAGAAACCAACTTGATCACGAACTCAACATAGCGGTCAGGTGACAACCTGGTAACACTTCCGAGAAGATATTCGGAAAATCATGAACCACCGATATGTTACTAAGCTCGAGAACAATCTTGCTTTTCAGGGCAAGATGATATGGTCAAATAAGCAAGGGGTTGAATAATCCTAACTCATTGATCGAAGAGTGCACCGGAAATAAGGACTAGGTAGCACGATAAACCTTAGGGTGATGATCCAATAATCAACACGCTAAGGATGAGATTATTGTCCATTAACTACCAGGCAACGGGGTTGCTAGGAGTATTGATTTCACACATCATGATTACCTTGTCGGCATTCCGGTTACAATAACACGGGAACCGAGGGGTGAACAATAATGGCAAGAAGTATCACTATATCAAGAGTTCATAAGAGGTGGTGCAATTCTCATGACATTCCTGACGTAAAGAGGGCAACACTCCAAGGTAGAACAGAACAAAAGCTGATTGGCATTTTGATCTGCGGGATACAACTACTTTGACCCAATCCTGGATATGGATGAGGTACTGGAGTTTTTTCTCTTAGTCATTCCGGAATAGAATGACTTGACAGACCACAAGAATAATAGGCATCGATGAACACGAATGCACAACTATTCCTGACTATCAATTGATAGACTAGGGTCGGAATACAGCTGAGGAGGTTCAATTCAAGGAACATATAACTTTCTGAGTTGTGGATGCATAGATTAGTATCTCGAACCAAGTTCAACAGGTTTCTTCCAGATAACCCATGCAGGAAGGTAGAACTGGCAGAATCACAATTATGAATGAGAACTCCTCAAGAGTACTCTGATTGTGATATATTGGTTCAAAGAACTTCTACCTTGATGGTTCATGGTATTTGGAAGAAGGAAATACCAGGGACCTCGAGGACTATCGCAAGGTTACTAATATCCTAAAGGAACTAGCAAGCACTATCAACATGAAGTTGGTAGGGTGAATCTCGGGTCAAGAACCCAGGAGTAGAATACCTACTACTAAATGGCATCAGGGCATGCTTTCAAGAATGGTGGCCAGAATCATCACACCGGAACACAAAACATGGATGGAGTACCAGGTGGTTCTCTAAGATGCCTAGGGTCATAATAATAGGTCCAACATATATGTCGAGGCAATGGAGTACCTCAACACATCGATTAGTGTGCTTAATCTGGCCCAAAGGAACAACAGGATGGGAAGAAGGAATTTGCAAATGCATCAGACTAATTAGAAACCTGGGATGACTCGGACAGCATAACGGCTGTAAAATGCTCAAAAAGATTTGAGACATCATGCAAAATGGTGGCATAATCACTTAGCCTCATCATATCAAGGTTTCGAGACCAACTATGAACACACAGAAGTAGTAGAAACTTAACTAGGGCTTAAATCCATCAGTCCTATAAGTCTCTATCATAGTAACTCGTCATCCTGATAGATAGATGAGAAGGCTGTAACGCCCCGAGACCGTTGTGCCAGGTGTCCTCCAGTTATTCGCTGTTGTTGCCTTGTCATTTGCTTGCGTGTTGTATCTCATCATGTCATCATGTGCATTGCATCATCATATTTTAAAACTTGCATTCGTCCGGGTTCTCCGAGTTTCTCTCTGTTGTCCGTTCTGAGCCCAACCACACTTGCACGCGCCCGCGGCGTGTCCGAAATATTATTTTTATAAGTGGCCAGAAAATGTTCTCGGAATGGGATGAAAGTTGGCGTGTGGTCTTATTATAGTGTAGATAGACCGCCTGTCAAGTTTCATCGCGTTCGGAGTCAGTTTGATAGCCCAATGGATAAATATAGCGGCAATAGTAGCCGGTCAAAACGTCGGACGTTTTTGGTCTCCGGAAATAGTCACCAGGTCTCTCTCTCTTCTCTTCTCTCAACTCGAGCCCGTCTGCACAGTCCGCTGTCAACCGCCAGGTCCAACCTAACCTCTCTCATCAGCCCGCGGCCCTCCTCGCGCGCGCGTCCGAAAATTGTCCCGGACCCGACCCGGACTGTCGCCACCGTTGTGTCCGGATCATCCCCAAACGTCTACAAAACGTCACCGTTTTCTTATTTGGACTTCCTAGCTATTTTATTCGCGATCATCCGATTTCGATCCGAGGGACGAGATAGCACCAACCTAATCCGCACGCCTATATATAAACTAGTCCAACCCTAATTTTGTGGCATCTTGTCCCATCCATCCCCTCACCCGCCACCGCCACTTTTCTCACCATCCACCTCGGGATCCATTCCCATCCAATCAGTGGCTTCGTCCCCGATCCAAAATCTTCATCATTTTCGCCACCCAACCAACCACCGCACCACCGCCCGCTCCTCCCGTCGCTCGAACCCTCCAGCTGAGCGCCTCCTCCTCACCTCGTCTCCCTCACGCCGGCCACCAGAAGCAGCTTCAGGCCGTCCCCACCGACAAGTCCCTCACGCCGGCCTCCCTGCTTCTGTAGCTCCTCTGCATCGGCAACCAAGCGCCTGAGGCCACGCACTCCTCCCCTCGAGCAACTCCAGCACCGCCCTGCTCCAGCCCGTCACCACGTCCTCGCCACCGATCGAACCAGCTAGCAAGATGAGCCCCATCGCACCTCCCCTATCCTTCCTTCCCTCCTGCCTCGTTTCTCTCCTTCCCTGATCTCTCTTTTCTTGAAGCAGCGCCACCATGGAAGCCTCGCAGAAGCTCCGCGCGGGTCGTCTCCTCGCCAAGTCCCACCACGGCCACCCTCCAGATCCGGCCGGCCTCCGCTGCCCTTGCCCATTCACGGCCGGATCCCGCCGGCAGAGCCCTGTCCCCACCGCTGGCGCCCTCCTGTTCGCTGGCCGTTGTTCCACGCTTCGCCAGCTCGCCTTCCTGGAATGCACACAGCGTCAAGTCCCTGCGCCCGTTGACCCGGCCTGGTTGGCCTCGTCCCTGTCCGGCTCCAGCAAGGCCCAGCTCCCTTGGCCCACGGTGAGGCGCCCCCAGCAGCGCCTCATTTTTTTCTTCTCTTCTACTCAGTTGGCCCAACTTGCACCAGATCCGGCCCGAGATGTATTTTTTTCCACAGAACGTTTTAGCTAATTTCCTGAGTACTACCCGTTTTGCAAAATAGTCCCTAGAGTTCATGCATTTAATATCTCACAAATGGTGCATCGGATTAAAATAATTTAAATATGTAAAATGCTTAGAATTTCATATAGTTTCATAATATGTCATTTTTCACCCATGTTTAAGATGTTTAAAATGATTTTTGTTTAAATTTGTCCCTATGACATATTAAAATGATTTAATTCATAACTATTTAACCGTAGCTCGGTTTGTAACAAACTTTATATGTAAATGGGGTAGAAAAATGTCTAGTTTAACATGGTCGTTTTACTTTGCATGTTTAATAACTCTAAAATTATGTTTCGGGCAGAACAGTACCAAACCTAATATATGCATATGAGGAGTTTCCTGACTTGTTGTTTTGTTGTTCCGGCCTCATTTAAACTTGCCTAGATAGGTAGTTTTCTTATGCTTCACCTCTTGCCATGTTAACTAACTTTTAATATTGTTGAGTACCTAACCGAGAGTGAACTAAATAATTGATGTGGTGTTCCGTCAATATGCAACGGAGTTGCATATTGAGCTCCACTTAATTTGTAGGATTGTTTGTGCACTTTGCCATGCCATGCTTCATTAAACCGGACATGCATCATACTTGGTTGTGCATCATGCCATGTTTATGTCGTGGTTGTTTACTATGTTGTTTGCTTCTTTCTGGTGTTGCTTCTTCGGGTTAGTTCCGATAACGCCGTGTGTGTGAGGACCCGTTCGGCTACGTCCGTTTGTCTTCTTCATGGACTCCTTCTTCTTCCTTGCGGGATCTCAGGCAAGATGATCATACCCTCGAAATCACTTCTATCTTTGCTTGCTAGATGCTCGCTCTTTTGCTATGCCTATGCTGCGATACCTACCACTTTCTTATCATACCTCCCATATTGTTGAACCAAGCCTCTAACCCACCTTGTCCTAGCAAACCGTTGTTTGGCTATGTTACCGCTTTGCTCAGCCCCTCTTATAGCGTTGTTAGTTGCAGGTGAAGATTGAAGCTTGTTCCATGTTTGGAACATGGATATTCTTGTTGGGATATCACTTTATCTCTTATTTAATTAATGCATCTATATACTTGGTAAAGGGTGGAAGGCTCGGCCTTATGCCTGGTGTTTTGTTCCACTCTTGTCGCCCTATTTTCCGTCATATCGGTGTTATGTTCCCGGATTTTGCGTTCCTTACGCGGTTGGGTTATAATGGGAACCCCTTGACAGTTCGCCTTGAATAAAACTCCTCCAGCATGCCCAACCTTGGTTTTACCATTTGCCACCTAGCATTTTCTTTCCCTTGGGTTCTGCAGACTCAAGGGTCATCATTATTTTAACCCCCCCTGGGCCAGTGCTCCTCTGAGTGTTGGTCCACCTGTCAGCTGCCGGTGGCCACCAGGGGCAACTTTGGGCTGGCCTACCCGTACCTAAGACAATCTGAGTGTGCCTTGAGAAAGAGATATGTGCAGCTCCTATCGGGATTTGTCGGCACATTCGGGCGGTGTTGCTGGATTTGTTTTAACTTGTCGAAGTGTCTTGTTGTACCGGGATACCGAGTCTGATCGGAATGTCTCGGGAGGAGGTCTATTCCTTCGTTGACCATGAGAGCTTCTCATGGGCTAAGTTGGGACACTCCTGCAGGGATTTGAACTTTTGAAAGCCGTGCCCGCGGTTATGGGCAGATGGGAATTTGTTAATGTCTAGTTGTAGATAACTTGAACCTTAACTTAATTAAAATTTATCAACCGTGTGAGTTACCGTGATGGTCTCTTCTCGGTGGAGTCTGGGAAGTGAACACGGTGTTGGAGTAATGCTTGACGTAGGTTGTTATAGGATCACTTCTTGATCATAGTTTATCGATCGTGCCTTGCCTTCTCTTCTCGCTCTCTTTTACGTATGTTAGCCACCATATATGCTAGTCGCTTGCTGCAGCTCCACCTCATACCTTTTACCTTACCCATAAGCTTAAATAGTCTTGATCGCGAGGGTGCGAGATTGCTGAGTCCCTGTGGCTCACAGATACTCCCAAAACCAGTTTGCAGGTGCTGATGTTACAGAGCAGGTGACGCAACCAAGCTCAAGGAGGAGCTCGATGAAGATCTTGTCCTTTGTGTTGTTTCGTTCTAGTTGATCTGTAGTGGAGCCCAGTTGGGGTCGATCGGGGACCTTTGTCGCTTTTGGGGTTCTTCTTTTATTTTGGTTCCGTAGTCAGACCATGAGTGTATTTGGATGATGTAATGTTTTATTCATGTAATTGTGTGAAGTGGCGATTGTAAGCCAACTATGTATCTTTTTCCCCTATTGTATTACTTGGGTTGTGTGAAGATTACCTCACTTGCGACATTGCTTTCAATGCGGTCATGCCTCTAAGTCGTGCTTCGACACGTGGGAGATATAGCCGCATCGAGGGCGTTACAAGTTGGTAATCAGAGCCTTCCCCGACCTTAGGAGCCCCCACTGCTTGATCGTTATTAGCGGCCAAGTTGAGTCTAGAAAAATGTTTTGAGTCATTTAGGAATTATATATCGGAGAGTCTAGGAATTCTTTTTACTTCCCAGTCTCCTCATCGCTCTGGTAAGGCATCCTGACGTAGAGTTTTGACTCTTCTCTTCTCAAATTTCACTAAAAAAAATTTAGGATCACGCGGGTATCTTGGAATCGTTCCGATGGTTTTGTGACAAGAACATTGTCTTGGTGCCTCCTGTCAAGGGTTTTGTGGCAGTGTCCCGGGGAGTTGAGCTCCGAGGTGTTGTCGTCATAATTTTATCGTTGCAATTCTGGAATACCTGAGTTTAGTACGCCGACATCGAAAATCTCTTTTATGCAGTTCGTTGGTGAGATAACCTTGACGCCACCCAGTACTGGGGCGGGAGTTCAGGAGTATTGCCATAACTTGTATAACAGATGTTTTTCGAAGGCTGAGGTAGATGATTTCCGAAGGTTTCTTGGTTATGTGTTGAAGGATGGATACAGCTGGATGTAGGATTTGCTAGTTTTGGGTGAGATATTATGCTTCCCCTGTATCCCCAACACCTGATTGCATAACCGGAAAGGTTCGGGAGTTTCATAGGTGGGAATTCAAGTAGCTCTTAGGATATCTTTCCGACGGATGTATGATATGAAATTGGGGTTCGACGTCTAGTGGTCCGCCTATTCACGGTCGGTTTTACAGTAGTCTCCTTGTGTCTTAAAGAGTCCTTGGCTATGCCGACTCGGGGACGCTTCATATGTCATGTGCACTGCCTTGTACATGATGGTGCTGTATGATCGAGACCGTGTAGGCCCCACCACGAAAACTTCGGACGAAATCTCTATCATATGTTTGTTCCGGCTTATTCTGCAAGCCAATCCTTTGTTTTTGTTTGAGTTGTGGTATTCGAGTTGCTTCGAAGTCAAATGTTGATTCCATACTTTTTCCTAAGTGGTGTTCTCATACTCCGATGTGAATACCAATCCTTCATGATAATCGAGGTTGTCATGTCAATCCTTTTCAACCAGTGTGTTTCTCTTCTAGTGGACCTGATCACTTCAACATTCGCAAGATCAATTATCAGTTCTTCTCAACGGTGTTTGTTTCATTCGTCCCAAGCTGCCTTTGTTTTCCCGCCCACCCACCCTTTTTCTTCGAGGACTCGGAATTCTTAATCAAGTATCCTTTTATTCATATGAAGTCTCTCCATTCTTTTTCGTTAATGTTCTTATCCGGTGATTCTTAGGAAGATGCTAACGGAGCTTCTAGTTCATCATTCTTCGTTCTGTTTTATCCGATGAATTCAATTCAAGCTTTGCCAATTATATCATTTCCTCGTTGCAAATACCTTCTCATGCCAGTGCACCTCATATTCAGTCATTTCCCGCTATTCAATTGTTCCGGAGTGTTCAAGATATCTCGAGTCTGTTATCTCATTCAAGTCTTTTAATTCAACCGGTGCTATCTCCTTTTTTTCAAGTAATCATATCAACGGTGTTTTCTTTTGAGTGGGCCCTAACCCACTGGTCTTTTTCCCGGGATCTTACTTGACTCTTCTAAATTTTTCCGGAGTTATTCTCAAATTCTTTTCTAAAGTTTGACGTAAGAATGATTTATCTTCAGTCAAATGTCTTTCTCCAAGATTGGTTAAATTCTTTTCATCGTTGGATCAACCTTTCTATTCGTCATCCCGGAGTATCTCAACGATTTTGGTGGTGTTGTTCTCGTCATTCTCGGATTTGAAGACCAAAGACGAGTTCCTCTTAAATCCTTACCCGTTCTTCCAAAGATCCATGGTTCTAATTTGTTGCCATCCTCTCATAATTGTTTTGATTATGAGAATTCTTTTCATCCATCCGGAGCATTTCATGAGTTGTTTTCTCTTTTCTTTTCCCCGGAGCCCATCATTTCAGAAGAATTAATCATTTCAGCTTTCAGCTCTCGTTCTTCAATCTTACCGTTGCTTCGTTCAAGTGATCTTTAATCAGTTCGTGATCCCTTCGTTCTCATGTATCTAGTTTCTCTCAAGCATCTTCATTCATCTACAAATTCTTCCCGGTGATTCGTTATCTTTTATTCGTTCATTTTCAATTCTTACGATGGTTCGTTCAAGATTTCTTCTTCTTTCTTATCATATCAATTTATTCGTTGTTTCAACCCTTCCGGTGGTTCGTTCAATACCTTCTCAAGTTTGATGTTATATCTCTCTTAATCTTTTCTACGAGAATAAGTAATATGCCAAATTCGTTGATTGTCATCAATTTAAATTGGTGAAGGATAAGCATAATGTAATTCTTATTCTTGTTTCATCGAGTTTATTCAATTTCTTCTCCGGAGTGGTTCATCATATCACATTCTCAGTTCGAGATGCTTTATCTTTTCTTTTCTCGGAGTTCCAAGCTCTCTCAATTATATCGTCACGGAGATCCATCTAAATCATTGCAAGGATTCACCTTGTGTTTTCAATTTCTCGTTCTTTTATTCTTTTATTTCCGGAGTTCTCATGAAGGTTCTACATGATGGTTCATAAAGGATTTAATTCCTTCTCCAAGTGTTCATCAAGATTCTTTTCAGATGAGTTCAAGCTTTCTTCATCTTGTAATCCGGAGTGCAATTCTTTCACGCATATCTTTTGAGGTGGTGTTATGTCATTCTTGATAATTTCCCTTCGTGCTTCGTGTTTCACAAGTTATCAAGATGAGGTATTTAAATCCACCAATCTCGTCATTGGGGTTACCTTGGGTTATATTTCACCTAAAGCCTTCCCTAAGGTTTGTTGCTATCTATGGTGCTTATAAAGGACCCAAGTTCTTCTTTACCCTTCCGATGAACAAGTTCCTCGTCTTCTTGTTCTTATCAATCCAATATTGTTTTCGTTAGTGGCAGAATTTCACCTCAAGTTCTAGAGATGTTTTCCATAAGCCCACTACAAGCTTATCCTCTTTGTTGTTGTTTTTCCAACAACCCCGCGCAATCCTTTCTTGCAAGGATGCTTTCCAAGTTCAATTGTGATAGAAGTTGTCATCTTATTCTCCGCTCTTTTGTTCTGACAATCTACCTTTGATTCTTTCATCCGGAGGCATTGTGATGTTGCTCTTTTCTCTCATCATCTTGGATCATGTTCTTTTCGTGATTATCCATTTAACTGGAGTGTTCTGTCCTTTTTGCTCAAGTTCTTTCGCCTTATCAAGCCTTGCATCCCTTCTCAACCGGAGTGCTGCCCAAAGTTGTTCTTCCTTGTTCCTCTTTGCTTACAGAGTATTTTCAAATTGATTTATCTCCGTTCTATTCTTTTCTTGAAATGGCTTAACCTTTTCAAGGTTCTTTGGTTTCACTCGTTTGTCAAAGAAGCAACTTAGTTTTACCGCTTCTCTTTCTCTTCCGTTTTCCCTCCGGTGCCATTCTAGATCTCGGGACGAGATCCTCTCGTAGTGGTGGAGTGTTGTAATGCCCCGAGACCTTTGTGCCAGGTGTCCTCCAGTTATTCGCTGTTGTTGCCTTGTCATTTGCTTGCGTGTTGCATCTTATCATGTCATCATGTGCATTGCATCATCATATTTTAAAACTTGCATTCGTTCGGGTTCTCCGAGTTTCTCTCTGTTGTCCGTTCTGAGCCCAACCACACTTGCACGCGCCCGCGGCGTGTCCGAAATATTATTTTTATAAGTGGCCGGAAAATGTTCTCGGAATGGGATGAAAGTTGGTGTGTGGTCTTATTATAGTGTAGATAGACCGCCTGTCAAGTTTCATCGCATTCGGAGTTCGTTTGATAGCCCAACGGATAAATATAGCGGCAATAGTAGCCGGTCAAAACGTCGGACGTTTTCGGTCTCCGGAAACAGTCACCGGGTCTCTCTCTCTTCTCACCTCTCAGCTCGAGCCCGTCTGCACAGTCCGCTGTCAACCGCCAGGTCCAACCTAACCTCTCTCGTCAGCCCGCGGCCCTCCTCGCGCGCGCGTCCGAAAATTGTCCCGGACCCGACCCGGACTGTCGCCACCGTTGTGTCTGGATCATCCCCAAACGTCTACAAAACGTCACCGTTTTCTTATTTGGACCTCCTAGCTATTTTATTCGCGATCGTCCGATTTCGATCCGAGGGACGAGATAGCCCCAACCTAATCCGCAGGCCTATATATAAACTAGTCCAACCCTAATTTTGTGGCAGCTTGTCCCATCCATCCCCTCACCCGCCGCCGCCACTTTTCTCACCATCCACCTCGGGATCCATTCCCATCCAATCAGTGGCTTTGTCCCTGATCCAATATCTTCATCATTTTCGCCACCCAACCAACCACCACATCACCGCCCGCTCCTCCCATCGCTCAAACCCTCCAGCTGAGTGCCTCCTCCTCACCTCGTCTCCCTCACACCGGCCACCACCAGCAGCTTTAGGCCGTCCCCGCCACCAAGTCCCTCACGCCGGCCTCCCTGCTTCTGCGGCTCCTCTGCATCGGCAACCAAGCGCCTGAGGCCACGCACTCCTCCCCTCGAGCAACTCCAGCACCGCCCTACTCCAGCCCGTCACCACGTCCTCGCCACCGATCGAACCAGCTAGCAAGATGAGCCCCATCGCACCTCCCCTGTCCTTCCTTCCCTCCTGCCTCGTTTCTCTCCTTCCCTGATCTCTCTTTTCTTGAAGCAGCGCCACCATGGAAGCCTCGCAGAAGCTCCGCGCGGGTCGTCTCCTCGCCAAGTCCCACCACGGCCACCCTCCAGATCCGGCCGGCCTCCGCTGCCCTTGCCCGTTCACGGCCGAATCCCGCCGGCAGAGCCCCGTCCCCACCGCTGGAGCCCTCCTGTTCGCTGGCCGCCGTTCCCCACTTCGCCAGCTCGCCTTCCTGGAACGCACGCAACGTCAAGTCCCTGCGCCCGTTGACCCGGCCTGGTTGGCCTCGTCCCTGTCCGGCTCCAGCAAGGCCCAGCTCCCTTGGCCCACGGTGAGGCGCCCCCAGCAGCGCCTCATTTTTTTTCTTCTCTTCTACTCAGTTGGCCCCACTTGCACCAGATCCGGCCCGAGATGTATTTTTTCCACAGAACGTTTTAGCTAATTTCCTGAGTACTACCCGTTTTGCAAAATAGTCCCTAGAGTTCATGCATTTAATATCTCACAAATGGTGCATCGGATTAAAACAATTTAAATATGTAAAATGCTTAGAATTTCATATAGTTTCATAATATGTCATTTTTCACCCATGTTTAAGATTTTTAAAATGTTGTTTGTTTAAATTTGTCCCTATGCCATGTTAAAATGATTTAATTCATAACTATTTAACCGTAGCTCGGTTTGTAACAAACTTTATATGTAAATGCGGTAGAAAAATGTCTAGTTTAACATGGTGGTTTTACTTTGCATGTTTAATAACTCTAAAATTATGTTTAGGGCAGAACAGTACCAAACCTAATATATGCATATGAGGAGTTTCCGGACTTGTTGTTTTGTTGTTCCGGCCTCATTTAAACTTGCCTAGATAGGTAGTTTTCTTATGCTTCACCTCTTGCCGTGTTAACTAACTTTTAATATTGTTGAGTACCTAACCGAGAGTGAACTAAATAATTGATGTGGTGTTCCGTCAATATGCAACGGAGTTGCATATTGGGCTCCACTTAATTTGTAGGATTGTTTGTGCACTTTGCCATGCCATGCTTCATTAAACCGGACATGCATCATACTTGGTTGTGCATCATGCCATGTTTATGTCGTGGTTGTTTACTATGTTGTTTGCTTCTTTACGGTGTTGCTTCTTCGGGTTAGTTCCGATAACGTCGTGTGTGTGAGGACCTGTTCGGCTACGTCCGTTTGTCTTCTTCATGGACTCCTTCTTCTTCCTTGCGGGATCTCAGGCAAGATGATCATACCCTCGAAATCACTTCTATCTTTGCTTGCTAGATGCTCGCTCTTTTGCTATGCCTATGTTGCGATACCTACCACTTGCTTATCATGCCTCCCATATTGTTGAACCAAGCCTCTAACCCACCTTGTCCTAGCAAACCATTGTTTGGCTATGTTACGCTTTGCTCAGCCCCTCTTATAGCGTTGTTAGTTGCAGGTGAAGATTGAAGCTTGTTCCATGTTTGGAACATGGATATTCTTGTTGGTATATCACTTTATCTCTTATTTAATTAATGCATCTATATACTTGGTAAAGGGTGGAAGGCTCGGCCTTATGCCTGGTGTTTTGTTCCACTCTTGCTGCCCTAGTTTCCGTCATATCGGTGTTATGTTCCCGGATTTTGCGTTCCTTACGCGGTTGGGTTATAATGGGAACCCCTTGACAGTTCGCCTTGAATAAAACTCCTCCAGCAATGCCCAACCTTGGTTTTACCATTTGCCACCTAGCCTTTTCTTTCCCTTGGGTTCTGTAGACTCAAGGGTCATCATTATTTTAACCCCCCCGGGCCAGTGCTCCTCTGAGTGTTGGTCCACCTGTCAGCTGCCGGTGGCCACCAGGGGCAACTCTGGGCTGGCCTACCCGTACCTAAGACAATCTGAGTGTGCCCTGAGAAAGAGATATGTGCAGCTCCTATCGGGATTTGTCGGCACATTCGGGCGGTGTTGCTGGATTTGTTTTAACTTGTCGAAGTGTCTTGTTGTACCGGGATACCGAGTCTGATTGGAATGTCTTGGGAGGAGGTCTATTCCTTTGTTGACCGTGAGAGCTTGTCATGGGGTAAGTTTGGACACCCCTGCAGGGATTTGAACTTTCGAAAGCCATGCCCGTGGTTATGGGCAGATGGGAATTTGTTAATGTCCGATTGTAGATAACTTGAACCTTAACTTATTTAAAATGAATCAACCGTGTGAGTTACCGTGATGGTCTCTTCTCGGCGGAGTCCGGGAAGTGAACACGGTGTTGGAGTAATCCTTGACGTAGGTTGTTATAGGATCACTTCTTGATCATAGTTTATTGATCGTGCCTTGCCTTCTCTTCTCGCTCTCTTTTACGTATGTTAGCCACCATATATGCTAGTCGCTTGCTGCAGCTCCACCTCATACCTTTTACCTTACCCATAAGCTTAAATAGTCTTGATCGCGAGGGTGCGAGATTGCTAAGTCCCTGTGGCTCACAGATACTTCCAAAACCAGTTTGCAGGTGCCGATGTTACAGAGCAGGTGATGCAACCAAGCTCAAGGAGGAGCTCGATGAAGATCTTGTCCTTTGTGTTGTTTCGTTCTAGTTGATCAGTAGTGGAGCCCAGTTGGGGTCGATCGGGGACCTTTGTCGCTTTTGGGGTTCTTCTTTTATTTTGGTTCCGTAGGCGGACCATGAGTGTATTTGGATGATGTAATGTTTTATTCATGTAATTGTGTGAAGTGGCGATTGTAAGCCAACTATGTATCTTTTTTCCCTATTGTATTACTTGGGTTGTGTGAAGATTACCTCACTTGCGACATTGCTTTCAATGCGGTCCTGCCTCTAAGTCGTGCTTCGACACGTGGGAGATATAGCCGCATCGAGGGCGTTACAAAGGCCTAGTTCTTAATCCCCGTAGAAAGGAAGAGGGTGACTTAGATCAGAAGGGCATAAGGTAAAGGAATAAAAAGAGCCTTATGTTCCCTTCAACAATCAATTCCCTTATATAACTAAAGCATTTCTAGACACAACTTCGACCAGTTTGGCTTGGTAATCCTACAGGCAGTCAGGCTCTGATACCAAAGCTGTCAGGACCCCGATTCTAAGTCACACCGATCTAGCCTGTAACACCTCATATCACTTTGCGGCCTCACGCACGGTATTCCCACGGTGTCGCCTTACCATGGCCCGGGACCGTTTGCGCCTTTTGGCTCACCTATATGATAGTATCGCTAGCATCCATATGACAGAGAACCCGGGCCGACATGACTAGTCGTGAACCCAAAGTGGCACTAACTTACGGGGATAGGCATACATGAATCAACATCGAGCATGTCGGTCAGCAGCGTGTGAATCCGGGCTGTAGCACTGGGCTGGCAGGACTCCGGGAACCCGGGCTATAACAGGCTAGGCAGGACTCCGGATGTCACCGCGTGACATTTCCCCGAAGGACAGACACAGGAACGAAGTGAAACACATGCCAGCTAGTCAAGTATTCTGGAGCAGTAGTGCTGGGCTAGCAGGACTCCGGTGAACCGGGCTGTAGCAGACTACTATGGCTCATGGAAGCACTAGACTATGTTTCCCCATAAGAGAGGCTGCCAAGGAAAAACAACTAGATTGTCGGATCCCACACATACCAAGCATTTCAATCATACACACAATATGCTTGATATGTGTAAATACAACATGGCATCACAACATACCTCTATGACTCAAGTATTTATTCATTAGGCTCCGAGGAGCAAGATATTACAAACATGGGTCTCATGACCCAACATTCAGAGCGTACAAGTCAAAGCACATGCGGAAGCTTAACATCTGTGAGTACAGACATCTACAAATGAAAAAGGCTGAGAAGCCTGACTATCTACCAGATCCTGCCGAGGGCACAAGATCGTAGCTGAGGTATCAAGCTAAACGTCGAAGTCCACACGGAACTACTAGCGAGACTGAAGTCTCTCTGCAAAAGCATAAATTAAGCAAACGTGAGTACAAATGTACCCAGCAAGACTTACATCAAAACTAACTACATATGCATCGGTATCAACAAGGGGGTGTGTTGGGGATATTACTACTGGGCGTAAACCGGCCTATCTGGGTCGGGTTAACTTCATCAGTAGTTAAGTATGTTAAAGCCCATGAAGGTAGATGAGGGCTCAAGACCCATAATCGGTTGAGAGCTTGTAGCCATAAACCGGCGTTAATATGTAACTTGTATTGTAAGTTAGGAATAAGTAGAGACCAAACCGGACACATCTATGAGCCGGTGTTGGGACTCTGTAAACCGACGGGCGTCACCCATGTATATAAGGGGACGACCCGGCGGCGGTTCAAGGACAATAGACAACAACTCGAGACATAGGCGAAGCTTGTTTGCTCCCTAGTCATCGAAACACCCATCAATTCCATCACAACTAGACGTAGGCTTTTACCTTCATCGAAGGGGCCGAACTAGTATAAACTCTCTTGCGTCCTTGTGTCTGCTTTAACCACTTCAAGCTAACCCGTCGCGATGGCTCCACGACTAAGTCCTTTCTCTAGGACATCTGCCGTGACAAAACCACGATAGTTGGCACCCACCATGGGGCTATCGCACGATGGTTTCCGATTCTTGGAGGGCCGCTTTGAAGGACTCGAGGGCTATGTTGTAGGCCGGATGACTAAGACTTGTCACGGCAAGCTCTACATCGACGACGCGGGTTGGGGCCCCGAGGCCGGCTCAATTGAGTACGGGTACCGGGTCCCCTTTGGTAGCATTCATGTTTTCATTGGCAAGATCGGTGAACCGGGCCCTGAGCCGGACATCTGCACCGACCTCGTCGAGACGGCTTAGTGTGCGCGATCCGCCTGGGTTAAACCGGCCATGAAGCATGCCTTCGTGGGAGTGATCCATGGAGGAAGTTATGAGGACGAATCGGAGCTTCGCGGGGCAACTGCCATTTGTTCCGGTGACGAATCTTCGACCGGAGAAACCAAATCTCTTTATCAGCTACAAGGTGGCCGGATTGAGTGTTGTTCCGATGGCGACATTATTCCGGACCCCTCTGATCTGCCACGGCAACGATGGCCGGAATTACCGGAATCTCTTTATCAGCTATAAGATGGCCGGATTGACCGGAACACAAGCAGCGCTTCATTCTTCGACAGCCACGGCAACGATCTCCGGTTCAGTAGCGGCGACGGCTGCCGGGGCAGGAGGCCCTATGCGCCCGCCGGCTCAGGTTTTATCAGAACCATTTGATGTGTTGGTTGTGCTTATGGCGGAAGTTAATCCGCCAGATCAGGACGCTCACAACACGGAGATTGCAAAGGTAAAGGAACAAATCACCCAGGCCAAGACGGATCTGGCGGCTGAGGACACCAGGATGGCCACAGAGCGGGCCACTTTAGACGCACAGGCCTACAGGCTTATGTTGGACCAGAGCGTGTCGCATGAAGTCATGAGGAGGAAGCACCGATCCCGCTTACCTCTGGTTTTCGAGGCCAGAGACCTTTTCAACACTCCAGGACCAAGAGCCGGCAATCCGCTGGAGGGGAACCGGGCAGAAGCCCCTGGGACCGGTGCACCGGTTCAGCCCCGTCAGATGGACCCGCCTCGTCAAAACACCGTTATACCTCAGGATGCTTTAACACCTCCGGGTCATTCCTCCAACCCAATGGACAATCTTGTTGCTGCTGCTGCACGGCTGGAGGCCATTCCAATTGAAGGTGACTCGCCGCAGGCAGTAGAGACGCGACGGGTCAAGGAACTTTTGAGGACAGCTTTGGCCCAACAGGAAGCGTACTCGTACAGCCGCGACCGGATCCACTCGACCCCCCGTCCAAGTCGGAGCTATAGCAGACATATGGATGAACCAGCAGTGTCGAGTAATGAACGACATGGAGAACCCCGTGGCAACAACCCGACGGGTGGTGCTGATGACGCTCAGGAAGTGGTGAACCGGGCCCGAGCACGCAGGGAGGCCGAGTTAGCCGCACAGCATCAGGCTCGGCAGCTCACGTCGGTTCGTCCAACCATCTCGATCGAACCTGGTGTTACTTCTAGTTCTTTGGGGGTGCCTTGCCTTATCCGCGCTTTACGCAACATGCGCCTGCCCAAGGATTTCAAAGGCCCGCGCAAGGTACCAAATTACACGGCAGATCAACCTCCAGAGACATGGGTGGAGAGCTATGAGATGGCCATGGAGATGCTTGATGTGGATGACACGGCGTGTGCGAAATACTTCACCATGATGCTTGAAGGAACGGCCCGTACTTGGTTAAAAAGCTTGCCAGCTAATTCTATCAGTTCATGGGCCCAATTACAAGCCCGATTTATCAGCAATTTCAAGGATACCTGTAAACAGCCTATGTCGATAGTGGACTTAGCTGCATGCGTCCAGGAGGAAGGAGAATCAACGACTCATTGGGTGCGCCGGGTTTCACAAGTGTTGCACTCCTCAGACCGCATCAACGCTGACACCGCAGTATTAACCCTAGAAGGCAACTGCCGGTTTGGGCCCCTGAAGTTAAATTGGGACGGATGAAGCGTCATTGCACCGACATGGGCACCCTCATGGCCGCTTTGGTAAAATATGCTGATTCTGATAGTACCAAGGATCCCGAATCTGATGATGACAAGACAGGGAAGGGGAAGAAGAACAGCAGCTCCAAAGGTCAGCAGCATCACTGGGTAGGCAATGGCGGAGGAGGCAAGCATAAAGCGGATGGTAACATGGATTTTGTGGCTAATACGAACGCACAGGACAATGGCCAGCGACGCAAGGGTAGGCCGAAAAATCATAGTGCAGCACCCAACCCTAACCCAAACCGCCTGAACTATCTGCTAAGCCAGCCCTGTCCAAGACATGGGACGAAGGAGGAGCCAGCAAACCACCTTTGGAAGGATTGCTTTATTATGCAGGAGTTCAAGAATTCTAATAATTTCCGGTATGATCACGGATCTGGCGGTGGCTCAGGGTCCGGGCAGGGTTACGGTGGAGGAAGTTCTGGTTCAGGATTTAATGGTAATCCGGGCGGACATAATGGTCAAAATAGTCAGAACAACCAGGGTGGTTACAACCAACAGCAGCAACAGTCAGGTCACCAGAGCAACCCAAAGCAGTTGAGTAGTGGGCAGTACCATGTCTTCACCACTAGCTTGGACAAGCGAGACCGGAAGGTTCAAAGGCGGGCAGTCAACTCTGTTGAACCGGCCATACCCCGTTATCTACGTTGGTCTGAACAGCCAATCATATGGAGCAGAGAGGATCACCCACCCCAGGTCGATAATCCGGGTCAGTTGGCTCTGGTGGTGGCGCCTCAGGTGGGAGGTTATAAGTTCACCAAGGTGCTCATGGATGGAGGGAGCAGCATTAACATCCTGTACTATGAGACCTTCCATCGTATGGGACTAACAGATAAGAATCTCAAATCGTCTAATACATTATTCCATGGTGTAGTGCCTGGCAGATCAGCATATCCCGTTGGTAAGATAGCTCACGAAGTGGCCTTTGGGGATGATCATGATTCCAGGTCAGAGACATTGACGTTTGAAGTGGTGAAAATCCAAAGTCCATATCATGCCCTGTTTGGGCGACCGGCATACGCCAAGTTTATGGCTCGGCCCTGTTATGTGTATTTGCAGCTCAAGATGCCGGGTCACAAGGGGACAATAACGGTTCACGGAAGCCGCAAAATCGCTTTGGAATGCGAGGAAGGAGATGCGGCTTATGCAGAGTCGGTTTGTGCCACCGAGGAGTTGAAGTACTATAAAGACAATTTTGATCCGGCGGACATGACTCCGTTGAAGAAGCCAACTACGGAGCATGATCCGGCCCTGAAGTTCAAATCGGCAGCAGAAACTAAGCTTATTGACTTCGTACCTGGCGATTCGTCCAAGCAGTTCAGCATCAGTGCCAACTTGGATCCGAAATAGGAAAGCGCGCTCATCGAGTTCATCCGTGAGAATCGGGACATTTTTGCATGGAAGCCCTCCGACATGCCAGGTGTAACGAGGCAACTCGCTGAGCACACACTTAATGTGGATCCTAAATATAAACCGGTGAAACAGTTCCTCCGCCGGTTTAACAAAGAAAGACGCAAGGCGATTGGAGAAGAGGTAGCCAGGCTCTTAGCAGCTGGCTTTCTTGTTGAAGTTTTTCACCCCGAGTGGCTTGCCAATCCGGTGCTGGTCCTCAAGAAAAATGGCACCTGGCGCATGTGTGTGGATTACACAAATCTTAATAAAGCTTGTCCAGCAGATCCTTTTGCCCTCCCCCGTATTGATCAAATTATTGATGCCACGGGGGTTGTGAGCGTTTAAGTTTTTTGGATGCGTATTCTGGCTATCATCAGATCAAAATGGCAGTTAAGGACCAGGAGAAGACAACATTTATAACTCCCTTTGGAGCCTTCTGCTATGTGTCTATGCCCTTCGGGCTCAAGAGTGCCCAGGCAACTTACCAACGGTGTGTACAAAATTGTCTTCATAAGCAGATTGGTCGTAATGTACATGCTTACGTGGATGATATCATGGTTAAATCCAGGGAGAAGGAGACTCTGATTGATGATTTGAGGGAAACCTTTGATAACCTGAGAACATACAAGATGATGCTTAATCCGGACAAGTGTGTCTTTGGTGTACCGGCGGGCAAGCTATTGGGTTTTCTAGTGTCCAACAGGGGAATTGAGGCTAATCCGGAGAAGATCACGGCTATCACCTCCCTGGCTAAACCGAAGTGTATCAACGATGTTCAACGCCTGGCAGGCCGGATTGCTGCGCTAAGCCGGTTTATCAGTCGCCTAGGTGAGAAGGCAATCCCTTTGTATCAGATGTTCAAAAAGACGGACCAGTTTATCTGGAGCTCTACTGCTGATGAAGCATTTAAGGACTTAAAGTGGCAATTGGCCAATCCGCCTGTGCTCGCCGCTCTCGTTGACAAGGAGTCGTTACTGCTATATGTTGCTGCTAATGTTCGGGCGGTCAGCGTAGCTATTGTGGTGGAGCGAAAAGAGGCAGGTAAGGAGCATCCGGTTCAATGTCCGGTCTATTATATCAGCGAGGTGCTCATTGAGTCCAAGCAAAGGTATCCGCATTGGCAGAAGCTGGTGTATGGAGTTTTTATGGCAAGCCGGAAGCTTAAACAATATTTCCAAGGGCACTCAATTACGGTAGTCAGTTCTGCTCCTTTGGGAGATATCATCCAGAACCGGGAAGCAACTAGCCGGATTGCAAAGTGGGACATAGAGCTAGGGCCGTACAGTTTGAAGTATGTGCCTCGGACAGCGGTTAAGTCTCAAGCACTTGTTGATTTCATCAATGATTGGACGGAAATGCAAGCACCTGAAGAAAAGCTGGATCATACGTATTGGACCATCCATTTTGACGGATCCAGGCAGTTGGAAGGCTCGGGGGCTGCAGTCGTATTAACTTCCCCACGAGGTGATAAGTTTTGTTATGTTCTCCGTTTAATGTTCCCTTGTACTAACAATGCAACTGAGTATGAAGCCTTGCTCTATGGTCTCCGGATGGCTAAGGAGATGAATCTAAGTCGAGTTAAGTGCTTCGGTGACTCGGACCTTGTGGCTCAGCAAGTGTCTGGCACATGGGACTCCAAGGACCCACTCATGGCAGCATATCATCGTGAGGTGGATATTGTTGCAGGTTATTTCAGAGGCTATCAGGTGGACCACGTGGACCGGCGGAAAAATGAAGCGACAGACGCTTTAAGCCGGTTGGGCTCTCAGCGCAAACCGGTCCCGCCCAAGGTTTTCCTGGATGTGCTTCACAACCCGTCGGTGAAGATCCCTGGTGAAGAGGATTTGGCTATTCCTGATCCGGAGGCTCAATTGGTGGCAGTTCTTCATGTTATTCCAGATTGGGCGCTTCCTTACCTGGCGTATAAGAACCGGGGCGAGTTGCCGGAAGATGAGATTCTGGCCCGGCAAATAATCCGGCGATCCAAGTCCATGGCTGTCATCAACGGCGAGTTGCATCATTGCAGTGTATCAGGAGCTTTTCAACGTTGCGTGTCTCCTGAAGAAGGCCATGAAATTTTGCGTGAGATCCACGAAGGATATTGTGGTCACCACGCCGGTTTAAAGTCTCTGGTGGCTAAAGCGTTTCGCCATGGTTTCTATTGGTTAACTGCTCATGCTGATGCGGAGGATCTGGTCAGACGATGTGATGGTTGCCAAAGGTTTTCAAGACGTGCTCATGTACCGGCTCAAGAATTGAGAATGATTCCAATTACTTGGCCGTTTGCGACTTGGGGGCTGGATATGGTTGGGCCTTTCAAAAGGTCCAAAGATAAGAAGACCCACCTCCTGGTGGCGGTTGACAAGTTTACAAAGTGGGTGGAGGCAGAACCTGTTAGCAAGTGTGATGCGGCCATGGCGGTTCAGTTCATCAAAAAGGTGATTTTCCGGTTTGGCTTTCCGCACAGTATTATCACAGATAATGGTACCAATTTGTCCAAAGGTGCTATGAAGGAGTTCTGCGAACGGGAGCACATCCGGCTTGACGTTTCATCAGTGGCACATCCACAGTCCAATGGTCAAGCAGAAAGAGCTAATCAAGAGATCTTGAGAGGCATCAAGCCCCGGCTCATGGTTCCTTTACAAAGAACGCCGGGTTGTTGGGTAGAAGAATTACCATCTGTGTTATGGAGCATCAATACAACACCCAACAGATCAACAGGATACACACCGTTCTTCATGGTTTATGGAGCGGAGGCGGTTCTCCCCAGTGATATCTGTCATGATTCACCTCGTGTCACGGCTTATATTGAAGCGGACAACGAGACAGCACGGCAAGATGCTTTGGACCGGTTGGATGAAGAGCGTGACATCGCAGCCGCCCGATCGGCGATTTACCAGCAGGATCTTCGTCGTTATCACAGTCGTCGGGTCAGAACCAGAGCCTTTCAGGAAGGAGATTTGGTGCTTCGGCTCATCCAAGATCAGACTGATATGCATAAGCTATCCCCACCTTGGGAGGGGCCTTTCGTGGTCAGCAAGAATCTGCACAACGGGTCGTACTATCTGATCGATATTCGAGAGCATAAGGACTCACGTACATCAGAGGAGGAGACTAACAGGCCGTGGAATATAGCTCATCTTCGGCCTTACTATACCTGAGCCATTGGCTATACTTATGTACATATTACGACAGTGTATATATTATGATTAAATATAATAAACCGGAACCTCAGCTAAAGCGGGGTATCTGTTCTTTTACATCATGTGAGGTTACACGGAGTTGCTCTGAAGCGGCCTCCGGTTTACCCCTTGAGTTCGCTTTGCTAAAAGCATCGTGTTATATCACTTGGAGGATTGGTCGTGTCCGAACCAATACCATGCCTCTTGATAGGCGAGAGCCACCAGATCACTTGGGGACTTGGTCATGTCTGAACCAGTCATGCCTCTTGATCGGCCTAAGACCACAGAATCACTTGGGGGCTTGGTCGAACCCAAACCATGACCACGCCATTTGGTAGGCATAAATGCCACAGAATCACTTGGGGACCTGGCTGACTAGAACCATAGTTACACCTAACGGGAGCTTGGTCGTGTTTGGCCATGGTAACGCCATTTGATCATCTTAAATAAATCTTTTCTGGCAAACGTTTTTGTCGTTGCTTTTGCTCCATACTTTTCTTTGAAGGGGGGTTTTGCTTTTCATTGTGTTTTTTAAACCGACAAAGTTTTTTAACCAATCAATTGACGGAACACAGTTCACGTCAATCCGGAGACTATTTGTCCGGTTTGATCCTTGTTGTTAACATCCTCTTATGGAGTAACATGGTGTTTATTATAACCTGGCACGGTTTACATGGTAACCAGCATCATATATATATACAGGAGTTGTTATTTCCTCCAATAGTGTGGGTTTGCAAAACTCCGCTTCAAGGTTGGCCAAGCGAACTTCACACTCAACGATGGCAGGTATTATGTATCTCAAAAAATTGATCATATACTTAAAAATTTGTTTTGGATGTTTTGATTTTATATATACAAACATCATATTCCGCCTGACGGTACAACCACGGTGGCACTTGACGAATTTCTTATTTCAGAAAGTGTTTTGGAAAGTTCATTACCACAGGAAGAACAAGTTATGCACGAAGGCATATCAACATCAAAGGTATCAGCTAGCCTACTACAAGGCAACATGGTGCCCATAATAACATAATTGTTTTTCACAAAGGAGAGGCAGTTTTAAAACCGGCTTCCGGTTTAAGCTTGGCCACCAGCCTGGCATGATGGTTGTGGGTCATCCTGTGCCGCTTTAGCTTCCGTTTCTCTACCCAGTGGCTGGAAATCCACAGTTGTCCAGTCGATTCCCATTAATGCTTGAAAAACAGCTTCGTCATGGATTAGCAATGACTGGTCAATATCGGGAGCGTAAGTATGCTTACGGATTGGAGGGATCAGATTTTCCGATTCATGGATTGGTGCAGCTATCCGCTTGTTCTGACTGTCATATTGGGCTTGATAATGAGACAAGTCTGCTTCCTCAGCCAGTTGACAAGCTAGCGGACGTACCTCCCGGCTTATTGCTCGCAAATCCGCTTCACCAAATTCTGACCCGTCTTCCTTCAAGCTAGGATAACCCTAAGCCGCTTCAATAGGATCAAAATCTGGCACCCAGGCTTTTGCCCGGATTAAGGCATTGATTGCACCGGTTCGAGCAGCAGATTTCTTCAGCTCTTCAACCCGGGCAGGAAGCACTGACAGTTTCATCAGAGTATATTGAATCAAAGTGGGCGTCGGTTTGTTATGAGACGCGGTACAGATGATCCGCTGGGCACCAGTATACAATTGTTCAACCAATGTATAGGCGGCTTTCAATTTCTTCCGCACATCTGACCCCAAGTGACCAATGCGTGTCCCTGAAATACCATAAAGGGTTAATAAACCGGCGACTCTGTAAGAAGGTAGAGCCAATTCAGAAGGCAAGCTGGCTTACCAAAGATAGCAGTGGTCATGGCATGAACGTGCCGCTTTATGCTGGTCAGTTCATCTATCACTAGTTATAGTGCAGCCTCGGCATCCTCTGCTCGTTTGATCAAAGCGGACTTTTCAGTGGCCCAATCCGCCCGTTTCTTCTTGAAGTTCTCCTTAAGTTGTTCCATTGCGCTTAAAGCACTGGCCAATTCCTCTTTTGCTTTGGAGGTTTCAGCCTGTTGGGTTTTCAGGTTTTCTTGAAGATCGATGACTTGGTTTTCTTTCGTCTTCAGCTCCGCCTGCAGGCATACAGATATATGTTTCAACAAATCGGTAGAAGGATTCAAGTACCAACCACATAAAAAGTTATGCGCTTAGCACTTGGGGCTAATGCATATTCGATCTTCATCTTTCAATTGTTTACAAAGTCCAAAGATCAATACAAGCATTCAACTTGGCACTTGGGGGCTAATGGCTATTTGATCAGATGTATTCTGATGCGGCAGTTTCAATTACTTAAAGTACCGGTTTAACTACGCTAAGTTGAACCGGCCCTTGGGGGCTACATCAGCAAATTTCAAAGCATCAAGATTTATATTATTAAGTCCCGGTTTGAAACAATATTTCAAACCGGCCCTTGGGGGCTAGGAGAGTTAGCAAGAATGGAAGCATACAAGCAGGAAGGAGCATATGGAAGTTACCTCATATTTATCTTTCATCATATTAACTAGACCGGGTTCGTAGTCACGGCTGGTATACAGCCGGTTCAGATAGCCGAAATGGATATCTTGGGCATTCAGAGCAGCGTAAGTCGTCAGATCAGCGTTCCACTTGCCTTTGCCAAAAGCAGCAAATTCTTCCTTGGCAGAATGTTTGGATAAAGCGACAGGATTGCTTGGCTCAGTATGGCCAGTGCCAGTAATGACAACCTCATCATCCTTGGTACCGCCGGTTTGCATTGGAGCTGTTGGCTTGTCAGTAGGTTTTGCTGGACCGGTGGAGCTTTCAATCCGGATGGAACCTGTGGGCTGATGGATAGGACCTGAGGTATCAGTAGGTCTCTCTTCAGCAGTAAGATCATCATCTGGCTGCGGTGGATCATTGGGAATATCCTAAGGAATAGCCGCTTCAAGATTGGGTGTTTTGCCTGGTTCAAGAATGACATCTTCTTCGGCCGCTTTGTCCAGGCGGGCCTTCTTGCTTGGCCTAGGTTTGTCCCTGAGAAGAATAACAAAATTAAATACAGCATATGTTCTAAGGCAATGTACTACAAACATCACAATAAGTATAGCTTACCCAAGCACCGTTTTGAGCGGTGGGAGCTGGGTGGTGGAGTTTAACTGCAGCAAGCCAGCTTTGACTCGGTGGCTATCCTAAACTACGACTGCAAGTAACTCTTTTGAGGTGGCGCACATGAGTCCACATATTCACCATATCAATACACCACTATGGATCCGCTCCCGTCTACCTACGATAACGCCATCCATAGCACTCACGCTTATCTTGCGCATTTTAGAGTATCCACTTTCACTTGTCTATGAACTATACAGGCAACCCAGAAGTCCTTTACCGCGGACACGGCTAATCGAATAGATGATGTTAACCCTGCAGGGGTGTACTTCTTCACACACGCTCTCGCCACTTACCACCATGTACATGTCGTGTATCTCGGCAACCTTCAAGCGGAAGCCTGGCGAGGGAGTCGGCCACGACCTGACTAACCACACAAGTCTCTAGTCCAGGTTTATTGCCTATTCGGGTTCCATCTGCGAGGAGATCTGGCCGGAGTTTCGCTCACAGCCCCAAACGATGTGTGCAGGGTTCCCGAGACACCAAACGGGCACTCGGTACACCGGGCCACGGTGTATCTACCGCATCATAGCCCACCCCTAGGGTCATCGCTACACACGGCCTCCAACACATATCCTACAAACACCAGAAACTAGTTGCAACTCCTGGACAGAGATCAAGGTGATTAATAAGTCGAGAGAGTCAATTAAGGATCCCAATGTGTGGTAGTAGCTATTCATGGATCACAAACACAGAACTCAGTTCCTGAGGACGGCTTCAATGAGACAACCCACCATGTACTCCTACATGGCCTCTCACCAATACCTTTACCAAAACGTGTTCACACACTTAGCTCCCAATAGCAGGACTTGTTCACACACCTCTGAATCATCCCCGATGAATCAGACCTGACTCAACTCTAAGCAGTAGCAGGCATGACAAACAAGCATGGATGAGTAGGCACATCATGGCTCAAACAACTCCTACTCATACTAGTGGGTTTCATCTATTTACTGTGGCAAGGTCATGCAGAGGAAAGGGGTTCAACTATCGCGGCAAGTAACAGTTGAATCATTGTTGTCCTAATGCAGTAAAAGAGAGAAGGAGCGAGAGAGTGGGATTGTATCGGAATGAACAAGGGGGTTTTGCTTGCTTGGCACTTCTGAAGATAGTATAGTTCTTCATCGGTGTCATCGAATAATCGTCGGAACGTCATCTACTGAGAGGGGACAGTCACCGGCAACAGAGAAAGAACACAATCAATGCAATGCGACAATATGATGCATGATCATGACATGGCAATATGATGTGAGTTGAGCTAATGCAGCTAGCAACGATGTAAATGAAGTTGGTTTGAACCCAAGGTTCAAATTCAAACTCCATGTAAGGCATTTCAAATGCCATTTATTCAAATTGTATTATACAGCAACTTTAAGTTGTTCAAACATGCATGAAAATGCTACAGATGGATAGATTAGATTTTTCTAATCATTTTTCATATATAACTTATTTCATTCTGAGCTACGGTTAAATTTCTATGATTTTTAGAAGTTTAGGCAATTTTCTGGATTTTCTAATTATTCAGAAATAAACTAATTCCAGAAAATGCATTACTGCGTCAGCACTACGTCAGCATGACGTAAGCGAGTCAACGGGGCAGCCCAGATCAAACTGACCAGTGGGTCCCGCGTGTCAGTGCCATTAGTCTAACTAGTTTTTTAGTTAGTCTTAATCCTAACTTAATTAGCAGGCGGGTCCCATTTGTCATCAACCCAGAGGGGTCAAACTGGGCCCACTCGGGGTCAGCTTGGTCAGCGGGGTCAAACCCCTGGTCAACAGGTCAAACCCACCGGCGACTCGACGCCGGCGAGGCCGAGACGGCGGAGAGCGTCGGAAACGCTGCTTCGGCCACGGTTCGAGGCACAGATGGCACCGTTGGAACCCTGAGCCTTGTGCGCGTCGGCTGATGCTAGTGGGGTCGCCGGAGACGACCTAGATCGACGGCGGTGTCCACTTCCGCGGCGGCCGGAGTTCGGGTGACGATGGATTCATCACTACGATGGACGAATGGAGCAGCGGTTGGTCGAGTTAGAATCCTAGGGTCGCCCTGAGCACATTAGGGTGCTCGGCTGCGAGCTTGCGTGGCCGTGGTCACGGTGGCGGCATGGCCGGTGGAGCCAAGCTCTCGGGCTCGATGGGAACGACGGCTAGAGAGGGAACTAGAGCACAGGGAGAAGGGGAAAAGGCGGCGGAGCTCACATGGATTCCAATGGAGGCCTCAGCAGGCTCGGGGAGGCACTGTGGACGACGGATGGGCGCCGGCGACCTCGGTTGCCCGAGGTAGAAGACGACTGCGGTGACGATGTTCGGGGAAGTCCGGTGCCACATGGCTCGACGGAGAGGTCTAGGGCGACAAGGCGGAGCTCTTGAGCCAGTCAGGGAAGCGAGGGGGAGGCGGTGGCCACGGTGGTGCTCGGCGGCATGCTGCGGTGCGCTCAGGCGCGAAAGAGAGGGATCCAGGGAAGGGGGTGAGAGCGAGGGAGAGAGAGAGAGAGAGAGAGAGGCAGGGAGGTGTGTGGCACCATCTGGAGTCGTCCAGGGCGTCGGTAGAAGCAGGAGGTGGCCGGGGCGTGTGCTTGTGTGCGGTGGCCACGCACTCTCGTCCTTCTGGCTGGAGGAGGACGATGACTGGCAGATGGCCGCGTGGGCTGGGCCGCTAGCTGGGCTAGGCCAGGTGGGCGCCAGGTAAAACCCTCTCTCTCTACTTTCTGTTTTTCTTTTTATTTGTTTATGTTCTGTGTTTTGAAATAGTAGAAATACTATTCCATTTAGAGAAAACCTGAAAATATTCACAGGCACATTTGAAAATATTCTCAACAACCTAAGAATACCTTCAAGATTATTTGGGCATTTTAAAATATTAATAGGATTTAAATTTCCCAAATGCAAATACTTATGGCTTGGTGCAAAAATCCAGAATAGCCTCCAAAAATATGAAACCATTTATGGCAGAGGGTTTAGCCAGGACCAAAGATGGTGAACATGTATGAAGGGCATTTTGGGTTCATTGAAATAATTTTAGTAAACCCTAGTTGGTTTCAGGGGGGTGTTGGGGGTTCTGTCATCCCCATTTCAACTTTTTGTGAAAAGTAAACATGATGCAACACCATATGCTAGCACTAGGCATTTCAGAACTAGGGATGTGACATCGATACCCGTTACACATGAGATGACCCCCACATCCTTTGTCAAAATAAACAACTCCCCGATCAATGCATTTCACTCTTCGGTGCAACGCACGGGCACCTTACTACTATAGATTAGTACGACCAAAAATTGAACTAACATTATATATAGTATGATAAATGCTGATGCATGTCACCTAAAATTATATCATTCAAAACTATGTTCAAATACGAATCCAACGATATAGTTTTTGTTGACATGCACTAACATTTTGTCAGTTAAATCTTCAGTCAAATTCAATGGGGAACCACGACCGATGTAGTACAAGTGTAGAGGGCGGCGCTACACGGGAGTCTCACCTCTCACCCCGCTCGTGGCGCGGCAGTAAAGCCGTCATATCACAAAACCCAACCACTCCCAGTAATAAGTACACTATAGCCAGCCTGCAAGTCATGTACACTGTACTGACAGTGGAACCCACAGAGTACTTAGAATACAAGATTAAGAATGCCATTAACTTTTTATAGAGGGAGAATCATGCATGCAATTAACTCAAATGGATTGGACGTGACTCTATTATTCTCCAACGGCAACCGACAAATTTCCTCCCGCGGGACGGAGTACGTTTCTCAGTTTGCATCTGGGTTTAACAGAGGGGTTTGATGGAGGCGAGGAGGCGTGTTCAGCCGGGCATGCAGTGGACGGCGCAGTACTATTTGATTTGACAACTACAACCAGTATATTATAAAAAACAAAGAAGAGTAGTAGCGATAGAGATAAGAATAGAGACTAGGGAGGAGCACCATCTACTGCTTCGTTGGCTACACTTGCGCTCCATTCGGCAGCCGCAACGTCCCCTACAGCCACTCCCTCCTGCTCTCCATTTGGCGGGTGTTGTTGAAATTTGGGGAGCGCACTCTCGCGACTGCTAGCAGCGACGACTTCACCGACGACGACTTCTTCCCCGACCTCGGCAACCTCTTCCTCAACGACATGGGCGACAACCTCAACGCCAATGGTGCTGCTCCCGTTGCACCGTATGTGTTTCTGTCCTTCCTGTTTGAAATCGTGGTAGAATTCATGTTTCTAGTCTGTGTCCTAGATTCGATCTGTTCATCTACTATGCTAGTCCACATGATTAGTTTAATCTCTGTTATAGCTGTCATGATTTAGGAAGTGGGTGTTCTCACCTTGTAGTCTGTTTTTATTTAATTTTTCCTAATGCTTTCGTTTTTAGCTTGATGTAGGAAGTGGGTGTTCTCACCTTGTAGTCTGTTTTTATTTAATTTTTCCTTTTGAATTCACTTCTCCGAGTTCTGTTTATCTGGCTTCTACTAAATGGATCTAGGTTGCTCTGAGTATTGATCTAAAAAAGAAGTAACTTCATGTCAGGATGCAGTTCCTGCGAGGAGGAAAGTATGGTCAACCTCAAGATCATGTTTCCAAAATGAGGCTGGATTACACACAAGGTGCCAGTTCCCTAATGATGCTGGATTAGACACAAGGTGCAAATTCCCAGATGATGCTGGATTACACACAAGCCAGGTGGAGTCGTCAGCTGTTCATGTCCTTGTGGCATTAGTAAAGGCTGAAAGAAAGCGTGCAGCAGCCCTTGAGAATGTAGCTGAGTTCCTGAAGAAGCGAAAAGAGCAATCAGATGCTCTCTTCACCCAAGCCAAAGAAGAGATGGAAGAAGCCAGAAATAAGCTAGCAGAGGCAGAGCAGGCTAGGCGTCTCCTGCTATCTAAAACTGTTGTCAATACAAAATTTCCTTCATAATAGCTAGGTTCAAATGTTTATCCAGTCAGCATGCCAGTTGTGATGTCCGTGCATCTACTGATGTGGCACAAAATGTTTTTTTGGTCATGTAATAACAGCAATTACTTTCCAAACAATAATAGACGAAGCATTGGACATGGTATAGTTCACGCGCAAGCCCGACATTCCAAGTTCAACTTCCACATCAAACTCATGTTCACAGATATCTGCACATTCATACATAATGTCCACAGCCATGATTCACTTCAAAGCCAAAAAAATGTGAGGAGAGTTATAAATAAACAAAATCCTCTAGTAGTTCCTGCTACCAGTGCGAGCACAACAAGTCAAGACCATGCGTAAATTAATTATATTTTAGTCATTTTTTGTGTTCTAAAATGCCTGTCAGCTCGCAGAAGGACGTGTTGCCGGCACACGCGTTGATTCAATGAAGGCAGGCAGGGCAGTCTTAAGCTGGTTGCACGCGGCGAGGAGGCGTGCTCAGCCGGGCCTGCAGCGAGTGCGGCCCTCTTGGCCGGCGCGCCGGTTCAATGCCTGCGCTATGAGAGGTCGCGTCCGTGTGAGAGCAATCACTCCCTCCAGTCCATTTTTGTTTGGGTATAACAAAATCTCGTTTTCCATTCACATTTTACAAGTAAAGTTCGTGGACAAACTTTGACCCAAAGTACGATGGGGACTAGTAAACCAGAATGGAGGTAGTAGTTTTTTTAATCAAAGAAGGGTTTCCCCTTCCGATTTTCATTAAAGAAAACCAGCACCTAAATCTAAACCATAGTATTTGCCCTAGAACTACCAGGTTCAACATCTCGCAACATAAACCCATACAACCTCCATCGCAAAAAAACCATACAACCATAAGCCAAGGAGGTACGTAGTACTATGAATTCCATTTTCGCTCCATACCAATCGTTATAAAAACTACTTACTTATAATGCACCATTGAAAATTGAAACTCTTAACCCTGCTAAAAACGATATTTTAAACATGGCTACTCAATCTGTGGCAACTGGCGAGCCACCGCGCTCCAAGTCATTCACCTATGGTCCCGACCATCAACTCCTACGGATCAAATTATCACGCGAGCTGACTATTCCTACAAAGGTGCTCCACCACATACCCGGTACCCGTGAATGCAGCAATCATGCCCCTAGGGTTTTAGGGTTTATTTGTTAATGTCGCCTTTACGTAACACTCATGTGTGCAAGACAGCGAGAGGCCGACTGCGTGCGTGCGCCTCTTCTCTTCGTATATGTACTCCACCGTTTGCCTGGTGTCCAAAAAATTATAATAACTACTAGCAATGTGCCAATGCGTTGCCACACGATCAAAGTAGATTAATACAGTGGCGGAGCTAGATGCAGATTACGCCTGGGGCTGTGCTATGTTGAGTGATAAACTTCTATGATTTTCTATGCTTTGCATGAAGAAATTACAAAGGAAGTTGTTTCTAGGCCTGGGGCTATAGCCCTAGCTGCCCCAGGCCTGTCTCCGCCACTGGATTAATACATATTCACCAATTTGACAGAAAAAAGTCTATCTTTGAAATACGTATATCACTAAAAATATGTTATGTTTCACTCAAAATATATTCCTTTGGCGGTTTTGATGAGATAAGGGAGGAACGTTGTTGGTTTCAAGATTCGAGAAGTGGTATATGTCTAATTTCTACTCTTACTAGCAAGACGCCCGTGCGTTGCACGGAACATCAAGATCTTGTGGGAGAAAAGGATGAACGAGGGAAGGCCTTATCTGCAAATGTGGTGAAGAGTGCGGGTAAATTGCCATATTTTCCTTCCTATCCGTCAGATATAAATCAGACGACCTACATTGCAGGATGGCAGGCCCACCATCATCACTAACTCTATTTTTTGTCCCTACTCTTATAATAAGCATTGTCGGTGATGATTGTGTGCCTGCCATCCTGCAATTTAGGCCGTCCGATCTATATCTGACGGATAGGAAGGAAACTATGGCAATTTTGCAAAAAGATACCCACACCCCTCTCCACATTTGCAAATAAGGCCTTCCCTCGTTCATCCTTTTCCCCCACAAGATAAACTACTCATACAAATGCATCTTGATGTTCCGTGCAACGCATGGGCATCTTGCTAGTTGTTGCAAAAAGCCCATGTGTGTGTGTGAGAGGGCGAGTGGAGGAGGACGGAGTGCATGTGTGACAAAGACACAAGGAGTGTGTGTGCGATAGGTATCAGCTTAAAATGAGGCGATAGTGTGTGTGTGCACGATCGAGAGGGCGTGTCTCAAGAAGGGAAGAAAATTCTACATAGATACAAGGAGCGGGAGAGACACATGTATGCGATGGTGGAAGCACGAGTGTGCGGGTGTATAAACCTATCTAGAGGCTAGCTAGTCGATAAATGTTTGTGAGAGAAATACGAGTCGGGGTGCGAAAGTGAGAGTTTTGTGTGTGAGAGAGAGAGACGGTAGTCGGGAAGGGGAGTGGAAGCAGGAGTTGTGTGTGTGTGTCTGTGTGAGAGAGAGAGAGAGAGGAGACGGTAGTCGGGGTTGTCCGATCGGTAAACAAATGAATAATGTTAGTCTGGGATGGAGACGAAAAGGACACCGCAACAAATGTTGTGTCCACAGGAGACATAGAGAGAGTAATTTTAGTGGTATGAGTCATATGTAGAGACATATAGGGTGTGTGAGAGAATCCCATAGAGAGAAAGACAAAGTGAAAGACGAGTGGAGACTGTGTGTTTGGCGGTGAAAAAGAAAGCTTAGGTACCGAGTGATACCAGAGAACAGTAGAGACGTGAGAGATAATGAAAACCGTGTAATGTACAATGATAGGGAGAGTGTGACACTTCTCAAGGGAGACGTTGAGAGACCATGTTTGCGAGGATAGGAGCAACATGAAGTGAGCGTGTGGGTGAGCTGGAGAAAAGAGAGTGATAGCTACCTGAAGGAGCATGCATGCGAGAGAGATGGGCGTGAAAGGAGTGAACAAAAAGGGATTCAAATATTTGAATTCGAGATGATGATACATGTAATCCATACTCGAACCAAAATTGATCTATCAAACATGCATACTCATATGAATTCACGCACATCTATGTTATTTAATATGTAGATATTGCTGATCCATACATTTTAGTAGAACATAATTTGGTTAATTTTTTTCGAATTCAACCTTAAGATTTTGAGATCGTTGTATTTGTAAATCATATTATACATATAAAGGAGCAGAATTCTTTGTTGTGCTTTTGAAAGTATATAAAAATGATGTATATAGAATGTAATTCCAATTGAAAATGGATACCGTCCGAAAAAACAGAATACAAACGGGATTCGAATTGAGTTGGCACGGTAAACGTGCACTCTGCAGAATTTGAACGAAGCGGGGAAAGTCGAAGTAACCGCACGAAACCAAAATCTGCGAGATGGAAATCACTACTACCTATCCCTGCCACGCAAAGCCTATCTGCTGGATTTCTATAGGTTTCAATAGGGGTAGGTTTGTAATTTCACCCAAACGTGACGTAACCGCCTCTCACCCGGATTCATACACGGTGGGTGTCGGTGTCAAAACCGGCGGATCTCGGGTAGGGGGTCCCGAACTGTGCGTCTAGGCGGATGGTAACAGGAGACAAGGGACACGATGTTTTTTACCTAGGTTCGGGCCCTCTCTATGGAGGTAAAACCCTACTCCTTCTTGATTAATATTGATGATATGGGTAGTACAAGAGTAGATCTACCACGAGATCAGAGAGGCTAAACCCTAGAAGCTAGCCTATGGTATGATTGTTGTTCTTGTGGCCTATGGACTAAACCCTCCGGTTTATATAGACACCGGAGGGGGGCTAGGGTTACACAGAGTCGGTTATAATGGGAGGATATCTACATATCCGTATTGCCAAGCTTGCCTTCCACGCCAAGGAAAGTCCCATCCGGACACGGCACGAAGTCTTCAATCTTGTATCTTCATAGTCCAACAGTCCGGCCAAAGGTTATAGTCCGGCTGCCCGGACACCCCCTAATCCAGGACTCCCTCAGTAGCCCCCGAACCAGGCTTCAATGACGATGAGTCCGGCGCGCAGATTGTCTTCGGCATTGCAAGGCGGGTTCTTCTCCAAATTCCAAATACCTGTTAAATAGTGTCCAGCTTCTTGTAATTGATGCGCTCCTTGGCTTCCACGCCCAATAATGGCCACCTTCCATGTGTCGAACGAACGTGAAGAGCTAGGGTATTTTTACATTTACCCCCCTAGCCATGCAAATGAGCTGTCTATTAAAGAGATGAGGATCCAGATCCAAACCACACCATCTTCCCTCAGCGAGCATTCATCGGAGCGCGCCCAAAAGAAATCCATTCCACCATGGCCAATCGACGCAACTCCTCTTCTCGTTCCTCCAACCCCAAGCCTGGAGATTGGGAGAGGTGTTCCATCCCGCACAGCCAACTAGTGAAGCTTCAGAGCCAGGGATTTCTCCCCCCAGCATATATAGTCCCGGTTCGAGCCGGGCTCGCCACCTACAATGGCGGAGAGCAAGCGGAGAGCCTTCCCAATCCCTCTAAGGGAGAGCGGGTATGCCTTGTCCCTTATTTGATAAGAGGACTCCGATTTCCAATTCATCCGTTTCTACGGGGGCTCCTGGAGTTCTACGGCCTCCAGTTGCATAGCCTTACACCTGCCTCCATACTGCATATCGCGGGTTTCGTAGCCCTTTGCAAGCTGTTTTTGGGCTGCGAGGCACATTTCGCGCTGTGGAAGAAGCTGTTTTGCCTTGTGCCCCATTCTCAGAGGGGGTCAATATATCAAGTGGGTGGAGCCGAAGTATGGCGCATTGCCGGGACCGGATATCTATCCGGAACCCCAAAGAAGACGTCCGAAGACTGGCCTTCAGAATGGTTTTATATAGAAGACGTCCCCCTCCCGGATCCTATTCGGATCGGCCTTCCCGAGTTCGATAATGCTCCTTTGAAGAAGCGCCTGAGCTGGCGTCCACGGAGACCCCAGGAGGAAGATGACGGGGACGTTCTTTACCTGATGAGCCGGATAGGGTTGTTAGCTCAATCCGGATTGACCATGATCGAGGTCATGGCCATATGCATTATGCGGGGGGTGCAGCCGCTTCATGTTGGGGAACGTAGCATAAATTCAAAATTTTCCTACGTGTCACCAAGATCTATCTATGGAGTCATCTAGCGACGAGGGAGGAGTGGATCTACATACCCTTGTAGATCGCGCGCGGAAGCGTTCAAGAGAACGGGGTTGATGGAGTCGTACTCGTCGTGATCCAAATCACCGATGATCCTAGCGCCGAACGGACGGCACCTCCGCGTTCAACACACGTACGGAGCAGCAACGTCTCCTCCTTCTTGATCCAGCAAGGGGGAAGGAGAGGTTGATGGAGATCCAGCAGCACGACGGCGTGGTGGTGGAAGTAGCGGGATTCCAACAGGGCTTCGCCAAGCGCTGCGGGAGGAGGGAGATGTGTCATGGGAGGGAGAGGGAGGCGCCAGGGCTTAGGTATGGTTGCCCTCCCTTCCCCCCACTATATATAGGGCCAAGGGAGAGGGGGAGGGCGCAGCCTTGCCCCTTCCTCCAAGGAAGGGTGCGGCCAAGGGGGGAGGAGTCCATCCTCCCCAAGGCACCTTGGGGTGCCTTCCCCCTTTAGGACTCTCCCCTCCTCTTGTCCCTTTGGCGCATGGGCCTCTAGGGGCTGGTGCCCTTGGCCCATGTAGGCCAAGGCGCACCCCCTACAGCCCATGTGGCCCCCGGGGCAGGTGGCCCCACCCGGTGGACCCCCGGGACCCTTCCGATGGTCCCGGTACAATACCGGTGACCCCGAAACTTGTCCCGATGGCCGAAATAGCACTTCCTATATATAATTCTTTACCTCCGAACCATTCCGGAACTCCTCGTGACGTCCAGGATCTCATACGGGACTCCGAACAACTTTCGGGTTACCGCATACTAATATCTCTATAACCCTAGCGTCACCGAACCTTAAGTGTGTAGACCCTACGGGTTCGGGAGACATGCAGACATGACCGAGACGACTCTCCGGTCAATAACCAACAGCGGGATATGGATACCCATGTTGGCTCCCACATGTTCCACAATGATCTCATCGGATGAACCACGATGTCAAGGACTTAATCAATCTCGTATACAATTCCCTTTGTCTAGCGGTATGATACTTGCCCGAGATTCGATCGTCGGTATCCCGATACCTTGTTCAATCTCGTTACCGGCAAGTCTCTTTACTCGTTCCGTAACACATCATCCCGTGATCAACTCCTTGATCACATTGTGCACATTATGATGATGTCCTACCGAGTGGGCCCAGAGATACCTCTCCGTTTACACGGAGTGACAAATCCCAGTCTCGATTCGTGCCAACCCAACAGACACTTTCGGAGATACCTGTAGTGTACCTTTATAGCCACCCAGTTACGTTGTGACGTTTGGCACACCCAAAGCACTCCTACGGTATCCGGGAGTTGCACAATCTCATGGTCTAAGGAAATGATACTTGACATTAGAAAAGCTTTAGCATACGAACTACATGATCTTGTGCTAGGCTTAGGATTGGGTATTTATCCATCACATCATTCTCCTAATGATGTGATCCCGTTATCAACGACATCCAATGTCCATGGTCAGGAAACCGTGACCATCTATTGATCAACGAGCTAGTCAACTAGAGGCTTACTAGGGACATGGTGTTGTCTATGTATCCACACATGTATCTGAGTTTCCTATCAATACAATTCTGGCATGGATAATAAACGATTATCATGAACAAGGAAATATAATAATAACTAATTTATTATTGCCTCTAGGGCATATTTCCAACAGTCTCCCACTTGCACTAGAGTCAATAATCCAGTTCACATCGATATGTGATTAACTCTCAAGGTCACATCCCCATGTGACTAACACCCAAGAGTTTACTAGAGTCAATAATCTAGTTCACATTACCATGTGATTAACACTCGATGAGTTCTGGGTTTGAACATGTTATGCTTGTGAGAGATGTTATAGTCAACGGGTCTGAATCTTTCAGAACCATATGTACTTCGCAAATCTCTATGTCATCTTGTAGATGCAGCTACTACGCTACATTTGGAGCTATTCCAAATAACTGTTCTACTATACGAATCTAGTTTACTACTCAGAATAATCTGGATTAGTGTCAAAGTTTGCATCGGCGTAACCCTTTACGGCGAACTCTTTTACCACCTCCATAATCGAGAAAATTCCTTAGTCCACTAGTTACTAAGGATAATTTTGACCGCTGTCCTGTGATCCATTCTTAGATCACTCTTGTACCCCTTGACTGACTCATGGCAAGGCACACTTCAGGTGCGGTACACAGCATAGCATACTGTAGAGCCTATGTCTTAAGCATAGGGGACGACCTTCGTCCTTTCTCTCTATTCTGTCGTGGTCGAGCTTTAAGTCTTAACTTCATACCTTACAACTCAGGCAAGAACGCCTTCTTTAACTGATCCATCTTGAACACCTTCAAGATCATGTCAAGGTATGTGCTCATTTGAAAGTACCATTAAGCGTTTTGATCTATCCTTATAGATCTTGATGCTCAATGTTCAAGTAGCTTAATCCAGGCTTTCCATTGAAAAACACTTTCCAAATAACCCTACATGCTTTCTAGAAATTCTACATCATTTCCGATCAACAATATGTCAACAACATATACTCATCAGAAATTCTATAGTGCTCCCACTCACTTCTTTGGAAATACAAGTTTCTCATAAACTTTGTATACACCAAAATCTTTGATCATCTCATCAAAGCATACATTCCAACTCCGAGATGCTTACTCCAGTCCTTAGAAGGATTGCTACAGCTTTACATACTTATTAGCATCTTTCAGGATTGACAAAACCTTCCGGTTGTATCACATACAACCTTTCCTCAAGAAAATCATCGAGGAAACAATGTTTTGACATCCTATCTGCAAGATTTCATAAATAATGCAGTAATCGCTAATATAATTCCAACAGACTCTTAGCATCGCTACGAGTGAGAAAGTCTCATCGTAGTCAACTCCTTGAACTTGTCGGAAAACATCTTAACGACAAGTCGAGCTTTCTTAATGGTGACATTTACCATCATTGTCCGTCTTCCTTTTAAAATCCATCTGCACTCAACAGCCTTACGACCATCGAGCTGTTCTGCCAAAGTCTACACTTTGTTTTCATACATGGATCCTCTCTCAGATTTTATGGCCTCGAGCCATTTATCGGAATCCGGGCTCATAGGTTCATTGTTGTCTAGCAACATGACTTCCAAGACAGGATTACGTACCACTCTGAAGTAGTACGCATCCTTGTCGTCCTACGAGGTTTGGGAGTGACTTGATCTGAAGTTTCATGATCACTATCATAAGCTTCCACTTCAATTGGTGTAGGTTCCACAGGAACAACTTCCTGTGCCCTGCCACACACTAGTTGAAGAGACGGTTTAATAACCTCATAAAGTCTCCACCATCCTCCCACTCAATTCTTTCGAGAGAAACTTTTCCTCGAGAAAGGACCCGATTCTACAAACAATCCCTTATTGCTTTCGAATCTGAGACAGGAGGTATACCCAATTGTTTTGGGTGTCCTATGAAGATGCATTTATCCGCTTTGGGTTCGAGCTTATCAGCCTGAAACTTTTTCACATAAGCGTCGCAGCCCCAAACTTCTAAGAAATGACAGCTTAGGTTTCTCTAAACCATAGTTCATACGGTGTCATCTCATCGGAATTACGTGGTGCCCTATTTAAAGTGAATGTGGTTGTCTCTAATGCCTAACCCATAAACTATCGTGGTAATTCGATAAGAGACATCATGGTATGCATCATATCCAATAGGGTGCAGTTATGATGTTCGGACACACCATCACACTATGGTGTTCCAGGCTGTATTAGTTGTGAAACAATTTCCACAATGTCTTAATTCTGTGCCAAACTCGTAATTAAGATATTCATCTCTATGATCATATCATAGATCTTTTATCCTCTCGTCACGACGATCTTTCAACTTCACCCTGAAATTACTTGAACCTTTCAATAATTCAGACTCATGATTCATCAAGTAAATATACTCAACATCTACTCAAATCATCTGTGAAGTAAGAACATAACGATATCCACTACATGCATCAGCACTCATTGGATTGCACACATCAAAATGTATTACTTCCAACAAGTTGCTTTCTAGTTCCATTTTACTGAAAACGAGGCTTTCAGTCATCTTGCCCATGTGGTATGATTTGCATGTCTCAAGTGATTCAAAATCAAGTGATTCCAAACGATCCATCTGTATAGAGTTTCTTCATGCATATCTACCAACAAACATGGTTCGCATGTCTCAATCCTTTCAAAAATGAGTGAGTCCAAAGATCCATCAACATGGAGCTTCTTCATGCGTTTTATACCGATATGACTTAAGTGGCAGTGCCACAAGTAGGTGGTACTATCATTACTATCTTATATCTTTTGGCATGAACATGTGTATCACTATGATCGAGATTCAATGAACCATTCATTTTAGGTGCAAGACCATTGAAGGTATTATTCAAATAAACAGAGTAACCGTTATTCTCCTTAAATGAATAACCGTATTGTGATAGACATAATCCAATCATGTCTATGCTCAACGCAAACACCAATCTCGATGGTAGAGGGAGCATGCGATGCTTGATCATATCAACATTGGAAACACTTCCAACACATATCGTCAGCTCACCTTTAGCTAGTCTCCGTTTATTCTGTAGCTTTTATTTCGAGTTACTAACACTTAGCAACCGAACCGGTATCTAATACCCTGGTGCTACTAGGAGTACTAGTAAAGTACACATCAACACAATGTATATCCAATATACTTCTATCGACCTTGCCAGCCTTCTCATCTACCAAGTATCTAGGGTAATTCTGCTCCAATGGCTGTTCCCCTTATTACAGAAGCACTTAGTCTCGGGTTTGGGTTCAACTTTGGGTTTCTTCACTAGAGAAGCAGCTGATTTGCCATTTCATGAAGTATCCCTTCTTGCCCTTGCCCATCTTGAAACTAGTGGTTTCACCAACCATCAACAATTGATGCTCCTTCTTGATTTCTACTTTTGTGGTGTCAAACATCGCGAATATCTCAAGGATCATCATATATGTCCCCGATACATTATAGTTCATCACGAAGCTCTAGCAGCTTGGTGGTAATGACTTCGGAGAAACATCACTATCTCATCTGGAAGATCAACTCCCACTCGATCCAAATGATTGTTGTACTCAGACAATCTGAGCACAAGCTCAACAATTGAGCTTTTCTCCTTAGTTTGTAGGCTAAGAAAATTCTCGGAGGTCTTATACCTCTTGACGTGGGCACGAGCCTGAAATCCCAAATTTCAGCCCTCAAAACATCTCATATGTTTCGCGACGTTTCAAGACGTCTTCGGTGCCTCAACTCTAAACCGTTTAACTGAACTATCACGTAGTTATCAAAAAGTGTATGTCAGATGTTCGCAACATCCACAGACAACGTTCGAGGTTCAGCACACTGAGCGGTGCATTAAGGACATAAGCCTTCTATGAAGCAATGAGGACAATCCTCAGTTTACGGACCTAGTCCGTATAATTGCTACTATCAACTAAATTTTCTCTAGGAACATAACTAAACAGTAGAACTGAAGCGCGAGCTATGACATAATTTGCGAAGACCTTTTGACTATGTTCAGGATAATTAAGTTCATCTTATGAACTCCCACTCAGATAGACATCCCTCTAGTCATCTAAGTGATTACATGATCCGAGTCAACTAGGCCGTGTCCGATCATCACGTGAGACGGACTAGTCATCATCGGTGAACATCTTCATGTTGATCGTATCTACCATACGACTCATGCTCGACCTTTCGGTCTCTTATGTTCCGAGGCCATGTCTGTACATGCTAGGCTCGTCAAGTCAACCTAAGTGTTTCGCGTGTGTAAATCTGTCTTACACCCGTTGTATGTGAACGTAAGAATCTATCACACCCGATCATCACGTGGTGCTTCGAAACGACGAACTTTCGCAATGGTGCACAGTTAGGGGGAACACTTTCTTGAAATTTTAATGAGGGATCATCTTATTTACTACCGTCGTTCTAAGTAAACAAGATGCATAAACATGATAAACATCACATGCAATCAAATAGTGACATGATATGGCCATCATCAATTTGCTCCTCTTGATCTCCATCTTCGGGGCTCCATGATCATCATCGTCACCGGCATGACACCATGATCTCCATCATCATGATCTCCATCATCGTGTCTCCATGAAGTTGCCTCACCAACTATTACTTCTACTACTACAGCTAACGGTTAGCAATAAAGTAAAGTAATTACATGACGTTTATGTTGACATGCAGGTCATAAATAAATTAAGACAACTCCTATGGCTCCTGCCGGTTGTCATACTCATCGACATGCAAGTCATGATTCCTATTACAAGAACATGATCAATCTCATACATCACATATATCATTCATCACATCCTTTTGGCCATATCACATCACATAGCATACCCTGCAAAAACAAGTTAGACGTCCTCTAATTGTTGTTTGCATGTTTTACGTGGCTGCTATGGGTTTCTAGCAAGAACGTTTCTTACCTACGCAAAGACCACAACGTGATATGCCAATTGCTATTTACCCTTCATAAGGACCCTTTTCATCAAATCCGATCCGACTAAACTGGGAGAGACAGACACCCGCTAGCCACCTTATGCAACTAGTGCATGTCAGTCGGTGGAACAAGTCTCACGTAAGAGTACGTGTAAGGTCGGTCCGGGCCACTTCATCCCACAATACCGTCGAAACAAGATTGGACTAGTAACGATAAGCATATTGAACAAAATCAACGCCCACAACTACTTTGTGTTCTACTCGTGCATAGAAACTACGCATAGACCTAGCTCATGATGCCACTGTTGGGGAACGTAGCATAAATTCAAAATTTTCCTACGTGTCACCAAGATCTATCTATGGAGTCATCTAGAAACGAGAGAGGAGTGGATCTACATACCCTTGTAGATCGCACGCGGAAGCGTTCAAGAGAACGGGGTTGATGGAGTCGTACTCGTCGTGATCCAAATCACCGATGATCCTAGCGCCGAACGGACGGCACCTCCGCGTTCAACACACGTACGGAGCAGCGACGTCTCCTCCTTCTTGATCCAGCAAGGGGGAAGGAGAGGTTGATGGAGATCCAGCAGCACGACGGCGTGGTGGTGGAAGTAGCGGGATTCCAATAGGGCTTCGCCAAGCGCTGCGGGAGGAGGGAGATGTGTCATGGGAGGGAGAGGGAGGCGCCAGGGCTTAGGTATGGTTGCCCTCCCTTCCCCCCACTATATATAGGGCCAAGGGAGAGGGAGAGGGCGCAGCCTTGCCCCTTCCTCCAAGGAAGGGTGCGGCCAAGGGGGGAGGAGTCCATCCTCCCCAAGGCACCTCGGGGTGCCTTCCCCCTTTAGGACTCTCCCCTCCTCTTGTCCCTTTGGTGCATGGGCCTCTAGGGGCTGGTGCCCTTGGCCCATGTAGGCCAAGGCGCACCCCCTACAGCCCATGTGGCCCCCGGGGCAGGTGGCCCCACCCGGTGGACCCCCGGGACCCTTCCGGTGGTCCCGGTACAATACCGGTGACCCCGAAACTTGTCCCGATGGCCGAAATAGCACTTCCTATATATAATTATTTACCTCCGGACCATTCCGGAACTCCTCGTGACGTACGGGATCTCATCCGGGACTCCGAACAACTTTCGGGTTACCGCATACTAATATCTCTATAACCCTAGCATCACCGAACCTTAAGTGTGTAGACCCTACGGGTTCAGGAGACATGCAGACATGACCGAGACGACTCTCCGGTCAATAACCAACAGCGGGATCTGGATACCCATGTTGGCTCCCACATGTTCCACGATGATCTCATCGGATGAACCACGATGTCAAGGAATTAATCAATCCCGTATACAATTCCCTTTGTCTAGCGGTACGATACTTGCCCGAGATTCGATCGTCGGTATCCCGATACCTTGTTCCATCTCGTTACCGGCAAGTCTCTTTACTCGTTCCATAACACATCATCCCGTGATCAACTCCTTGATCACATTGTGCACATTATGATGATGTCCTACCGAGTGGGCCCAGAGATACCTCTCCGTTTACACGGAGTGACAAATCCCAGTCTCGATTCGTGCCAACCCAACAGACACTTTCGGAGATACCTGTAGTGTACCTTTATAGCCACCCAGTTACGTTGTGACGTTTGGCACACCCAAAGCACTCCTACGGTATCCGGGAGTTGCACAATCTCATGGTCTAAGGAAATGATACTTGACATTAGAAAAGCTTTAGCATACGAACTACATGATCTTGTGCTAGGCTTAGGATTGGGTCTTTATCCATCACATCATTCTCCTAATGATGTGATCCTGTTATCAACGACATCCAATGTCCATGGTCAGGAAACCATGACCATCTATTGATCAACGAGCTAGTCAACTAGAGGCTTACTAGGGACATGGTGTTGTCTATGTATCCACACATGTATCTGAGTTTCCTATCAATACAATTCTAGCATGAATAATAAACGATTATCATGAACAAGGAAATATAATAATAACTAATTTATTATTGCCTCTAGGGCATTTCCAACACTTCAATATAGGGGCCACCCCATGTGGGATTTCAACAGGGAGGATGACGCCACCCACTGTGGCCGCAAGGGGCCGGACTCGGTCACCGCTCTAGTGAAGATCTTGTCCAATTTGTACAAGGGAGAAGAGGAGGAATTCCTCCGTGTCAATCCACAGGGCGGATTTTCTATGTACAATCCTTCGAACTGGGTAAGTCGACACCCCCTTTTTTTCTTGCCCATCTGTTCCATATTCCCACAGTTAAGTATTTTACCTTGCGATTTCAACGCAGGAGCTGCATAAGGCCATAAGGGAGATAAACAGCCTGCCTCCACAACCCGAGGATCCGGAGCGGTCCTCGACCCGGCCTCCTAGGAGGATCCGGACATATCTGTGGAGTTAATCGATAGGGTATTTTACCAGTTAAGCAGCGACAATGCCTTGGTGGCCATTATGGCCGATTACCCTGGGCTGCTTCCAGCCTCGCAGGTAACTAAGACCGAAGTCCCAGCACTTTGAAAAGGATCCGTCCTTGCGTATTTTGCTTACCGTATACCAATGGTGTTTTTGTAGGGAGACCCCCGGGACGTCATAACGAGCCCGCGGCGAATAGCCAACAAGGGGCTTCAAGGCCGGGCAGGCTGAAAAGAAATGCAGTCCAGACCGAGACACCGTTGCAGCGGAAAGGCGTGCCACCTCACCCCATGGTATCATTTGTAAAGGCATATTAACGCCCGTACTTTCTTAGGAAGAAGAACGCTCGCCGGACTATATCCGGAGAGGTCGCCAATCTCGCCTCCACCAGTCAGGCTCCAAGGCCGGACCCGGAAGCGGAAGTGAGTACGAGGCGCACGCCGGATGCTCCTCCGACAGAGGATGCGGACAGACTGTCTGTCACAAATTCCGAGGTGGAGAGCGCCATGAACCACAGGCGTCGCCGAGCTGTTCTCCGTGACGCTTGTTTCTCCCAAGAGGCATTTGATGCCTTCAACTCGGGAGACGCGTACCTCCGTGCTGCTCAAAATGGTCTAGCCAGAGCCACGGATCAGTATGTAAAGGACATACGGGTGAGATAGTTTGATGATTATATATATCAGTAGCCCCTGAGACTTGAAACAGTTAGAATAACTGATTTAAGGATCATGAGATATGCAGGTTCTTACAGAAAAGAATACCCAACTGTCCCATGAGCTTGAAGAGTGCAAAGCCCAACTTCAGGCCGCACTGGCTGCCGAAGAGAAGTCCAAGAAGACCCCCTCTGGTAAGACATATTTAAAATGATAGATACCATATAGAGTGTGGCATATGTATAGATATGACAATGAAATTGTAGATGACGCCTGAGGAAATCCGGATGAGCAATAACTACAACGCCAGCTAGAGGCTGGCGAGAGTATGCTTACGAAGGTTAGGCAGGATAAGAATAATCTCCAGGATGCCAACACCCAGCTGAGCGTGGAACTGACGGATGTCCATGCCCAACTATCGGACTCCGTGAAGGAGAATCAGCGGCTTGGACGCGGCATTTTCAGTAAGTGCTTGAACGAACTTTTTAGGAAGTGTTCGGTGAAGAAGTTGACTAACAGAGTTATGTCTGTAGGTATTCTAACAGGTCGTCCCGCAGAGGAAATGCCCGGGTCTATGGGTGATCTTTTGTCCGAGCTCCTACAGCTGCACGAACGAGTTCGGCAGGTAATGCAAGGCATTGCCCAGGCCTTGCGGCCATCCATCTCCGTGCCTGAAGGCCTTGGGAGCTTGTAGAGAAGCTGAAGGGAGCACGGCGGCGCTTCCGATTATGGAAGATATCGGCCTGCCGTCAAGGTGCCAGGGAGGCCTGGGCCATGGTGAAGACGCGGTATACCAAGGCTGGCCCAAACAACATGGCCGGGGTCGGACTTGTGGGGCCCAATGGGAAAGAGATCCCTGTTAGCCTGGTGTACGGGCAAGTAGAATTGGCCGCAAAGTATTCCCAACAGGATTGTAGACTAGACAGCCTGTTGGATGGTATAGAAGAAGAATTTAGTCAGTTCAATTGACTATGTAATTAAATTGACATGTATAATGCCTTCTAGCCGGATTGTAGATCTTTTGTCATGGCGGACCTTTTCGCTTCAACCTCGGGACCCCATAGTCCGGAGTGTATCCAAATACCCTCTCGGTTATGTAAGAACTGGGGCATGCATGGAGACCAGGCATAGGGGGCATACATGGTTAGTAAGAAACATCTTCCAGGGAGAATAGTTCTGTTCAGGGTTCCTTTCCCTGTGGCGCATGCCGTAAAGTGCATGTCCGGACTGCGAAAAGAGACGCGGAAAAACATCTGGGGGCGCATATATAAATAAGTAAGAAATCAACTTTAGTTCACCGACCAAATATTCCCTTAAGAATGCTAGCTCTCGGCTTCACCCAGTCTGAGGTACACATTCGGCTGACCTGGCAGTAACAATCACAGAGGTGCTCCCCTTATGCCCTAGCCGAATTAACGGGAACGTAGGGCATAAATACAAGAGCCAGGCAACCCAGCTTGGCCAAAACTTAAGTCATATCGATGCATATAATGGCGAATAAAAGGTACATGCGGAAGGATAACACATGTGCTGGGCATGAAGCCCGTATATATAAATAAGCTTCTGTGAAAGAGGCCCACAGGTATCATGAGCGCGGATAGCGCGTCAATTGTGTGCAAAAAAGGCACAAATTGGCCCTTTAAAGGCTGTGAGAGGAAGGAAGGGGAGAAGGAGAGAAATATAAGACAGGTAGTGTATAAAAAATGGACAGAGGAAGGAGACGAACACAGAGTCCGGCACTAGGCGTAGAATTTTGGGAGTCTTGATGCGTTCCATGGATTTGGCTCGAGTCGATTATCCAATGCATCCCGCAGACGGTACGCTCCACCAGTTAGGACTTGGTCAATAATGAAGGGAACCTCCCATTTGGGCTTGAGTTTGTCCTTTTTTCTTTTCCGGCAGGCATAGAACTAGTTCGCCAACATTATAAGTTTTGGCCCGTACTTCTCTGCTTTGGTATCTTCGAGCCTGCTATTGATAGAATGCGGAACGGGCTTTTGCCACGTCACGCTCCTCCTCCAAAGCATCCAAACTATCCTACCGATCGAGCTCGGCTTCTCTTTCTTCATACATGTGCACTCGAGGTGAATCATGAATTATGTCGCAGGGCAGAACAGCCTCTATGCCATATACCATAAAGAATGGTGTGTACCCGATGGTGCGATTCGGCGTGGTCCGCAGCCCCCAGAGTATGGAGTCGAGCTCCTCTACCCAGTGCATGTCAAATTCCTTTAGGGACCGCACCAATCTGGGTTTGATGCCGCTCATGATAAGACCATTTGCTCGTTCGACTTGACCGTTAGTTTGTGGGTGATAGACGGAAGCATAATCGAGCTTGATGCCCATGTTTTTGCACCAAAGCATTACCTCTTCGGCCGTGAAGTTCGTGCCGTTATCAGTGATGATGCTGTGGGGGACTCCATAACGGTGTACGACCCCGGATATGAAGTCTATCACCGGTCCGGATTCGGACGTCTTAACAGGCTTGGCTTCTATCCATTTGGTGAACTTATCCACCATGACCAGCAAGTATTTTTTCTTGTGGGTTCCCCCTTTAAGGGGTCCAACCATGTCAAGCCCCCAGACCGCGAAGGGCCAAGTTATGGGGATTGTGTGGAGGGTTGTGGGCGGCATATGGCTTTGATATGCAAAAAGATGGCAACCCACGCAGCGTTGGACCAGGTCTAGTGCGTCTGCCCGGGCCGTAGTCCAGTAAAAACCAGTACGGAAAGCCTTGCTTACAAGGGCCCGGGCTGCGGCATTGTGGCCGACGAGTCCGGCATGAATTTCTGCCAGGAGCTTCCGCCCTTCCTCTTCGGAGATGCACCATTGAAGGACTCCGGTTGTGCTTTTCTTATAAAGTTCTCCCTCATGGACCCTGTAGGCTTTAGATTGCCGCACTATGCAGCGTGCCTCGTTTTGGTCCTCAAGGAGTTCCTGCCTAGTTAAGTAGGCCAGGAATGGTTCCATCCATGGGGCAATGACGGCCATTATGGCGTGGGCTGAGGATGTTATTTCGGTGGCGGAGCCTCCGATTATGTTAGAGTGTTCGGTATCGGGCATTGCGGTTGGGTCCGGTATGTTATTACCAGTGTCCCCTTCCCATACCACGGATGGCTTGAAAAGCCTTTCCAAAAAGATGTTGGGCGGGACCACCTCACGTTTTGCGCCGATGCGTGTGAGGATGTCGGTCGCCTGATTATTTTCGCGGGCTATATGGTGAAATTCGAGCCCCTCGAACTGAGCTGACATTTTTAGGACGGCGTTGTGATAAGCCTCCATTTTCGGATCCTTGGCATCGAAGTCTCCATTTATTTGGGATATTGCGAGGTTCGAATCCCCCCGCACCTCTAGGCGTTGAATGCCCATGGATACTGCCATTTGGAGACCATGTAGAAGGGCCTCATATTCGGCTGCGTTGTTGGAGTCCGTGTACATTATCTGGAGTACCTATTGAACTGTATCTCCGGTTGGAGACGTCAAGACGACGCCAGCCCCCAGACCAGCCAACATTTTGGAGCCGTCGAAGTGCATGATCCAGTTGGAATATGCGTCGTACTCTTTAGGGAGTTCAGCTTCAGTCCATTCAGCGACAAAGTCAGCCAATACTTGCGACTTAATGGCTCGCCGTGGCTTGTAAGTTATGTCGAACGGGAGGAGCTCAATGGCCCATTTGGCAATCCGGCCTGTGGCATCGCGGTTGTTTATAATATCATTAAGTGGCACTTCTGAGGCTACTATTATCGAACACTCTTGAAAGTAGTGTTGCAGCTTCCGGGATGCCATGAATACCGCGTATGCTATCTTTTGATAATGTAGGTACCATGACTTGCATGGAGTAAGGACAGTGGACACATAGTAGACCGGCTTTTGAAGGGGTAATTTATGTCTGTCCATTTCTCGTTCGACGACGAGCACTACGCTCACAACTTGATGAGTTGCCGCAATGTATAATAGCATTGGTTCGCCAATGTTTGGCGCGGCCAGGATTGCGTTGGTTGCCAATATGGCGTTTATTTCTTCCAGTCCGGCTGTGGCGGCATCCGTCCACTCGAAGTGTTCGGTGCACCAAAGGAGGCGATAAAGGGGTAATGCCTTTTCTCCTAGGCGGGAGATAAAACGGCTTAGAGCCGCCACGCATCCAGTTAATTTTTGTATTTGCTTGAGGTCCGTTGGCATATCAAATTGTGACAGAGTTCGGATCTTGGACGGATTTGCTTCAATTCCTCTGCCGGATACAATGAAGCCCAAGAGCTTTCCGGCTGGTACGCCAAAAACGCATTTTTCCGGATTGAGCTTGATGTCATATGTTCGGAGGTTATCGAATGTGAGCCTCAAGTTGTCTACTAGAGATTCGAAATGTTTGGTTTTGACGACCACGTCATCTACGTATGCCTCCACTGTTTTGCCGATCTGGTTTGCCAGACATGTTTGAATCATGCGTTGATATGTTGCGCCAGCATTTTTTAGCCCAAAGGGCATTGTGTTGAAGCAGAAGGGGCTGTATGGTGTGATAAATGCCGTTGTGGCTTGGTCGGACTTCGCCATCTTAATTTGGTGGTATCCGGAGTATGCGTCGAGGAAACACAATGAATCGTGTCCTGCTGTCGCATTGATAATTTGATCGATGCGGGGGAGGGGGAAGGGATCCTTTGGGTAAGCCTTATTGAGGTCCTTAAAATCGACGCACAGGCACCAGGATTTATCCTTCTTTGGTACCATAACCAGGTTTGCTAGCCAGTCCGGGTGTTTTATTTCTCTAATGAAACTGGCCTCCAATAACTTGGCTAGTTCCTCTCCCATGGCTTGTCTCTTAGGTTCAGAGAAATGCCGAAGAGCCTGCTTGACTGGCTTGAATCCTTTTAGAATATTTAGGCTGTGCTCGGCCAGCCTGCGTGGGATTCCTGGCATGTCTGAAGGGTGCCAGGCAAAAATGTCCCAGTTCTCGCGTAGGAACTCTCGTAGTGCGGCGTCTATGTCAGGGTTTAATTGTGCCCTGATGGAAGCTGTTTTTGTAGGGTCTGTTGGATGGACTTGGAATTTGACTATTTCGTCCGCCGGTTTAAAGGAGGTGGACTTGGATCTTTTATCGAGTATCACATCGTCCCTATTCACCATGGAGCGCAGCGCGGTCAGTTCCTCAGCCGCTAGGGCTTCTGATAGTGCCTCGAGGGCCAATGCGGCTGTCTTATCTTCAGCGCGGAGTGCTATGTCCGGATCACTAGCAAGAGTGATGATTCTGTTAGGCCCGGGCATTTTGAGCTTCATGTACCCGTAATGGAGTATGGCTTGGAAGATTGTAAATGCCTCCCGCCCTAACAGGGCGTGGTATCCGCTACAAAACGGGGCCACTTGGAACGTAACCTCTTCGGACCTGTAATTATCTGGCGTGCCGAACACCACATCTAGTGTGATTTTTCCTGTACAGCGCGCTTCCCGACATGGGATTATTCCTCTAAAGGTTGTGCTGCTTCGCTCAATGCGGTTCCTGTCTATTTCCATTTTTTGAAGGGTTTCCTCATATATGAGGTTTAATCCGCTGCCGCCATCCATGAGTACCTTGGCGAGTCGAAAGCCATCCACTCTTGGACTGAGGACCAATGCGGCTGGTGCTCGGGCTGTTCAAAATTTAGGTTCATCACTGGCATTAAAAGTAATAGCCGTGTCACTCCATGGGTTTATTGTTGCCACGTGGTAGACTTCGGTAAGGCTGCGGAGTGTTCGCTTTCGCATATTTTTTGATGCGAAGGTCTCGAAGACTGTTAATACCGTATTGGTATCCCTGGGATGGTGCTCTATGGCTTCTGGAATTAGAACATCTTCGCCGCTTTTGGCTACCTGCCGAAGTATCCAACATGCTCTAAGGCTATGAGTTGGTGTGGCGCCCTCTGTACTATGAATTTTACAGGGTCCATTGAGCCATCCCTCGAGTACGGTTCCATGCCCTGTAGAGGGTTTTTGCTTTTTGGTATTTAACCCGGGTGTCTGGCGATAATGCACCCTTTTATTTCGGACTGGGTTCGTATTTAGGGTCGGATTGTCCCAAAATTTTATTTCAGTTTTCCAGGCACTTTCCATCGCACAGTACTTTCATACTATGGACGCCAAGTCGGCAAAGCGTGTGATTTCACGGCGACTTATGGCGTTGAGGATTCCCTTGTCCATGCAATTATTGCAGAAGAATGAGATTGCGTCTTTCTCGTGGCAGTCCTTGATCCTGCTCATCACCAGGAGGAATCTGGCCCAATAATGGTGTACTATTTCTCGGGGCTCTTGCCTGATTTGTGAAAGATCGCTCATGTTTGGGTGGGTGGGTGGAATTGAATCTGAAACCTCACCCAATCTTAGACTCAGGGGCCAGGGAGTTTCCAATCTCGGAAATTCGGGTTCTTGGATGTTGTCCAATGAATCTGACCCGCTGCTTGACTCTAGGTTCAGGGCTTGAGTGACGTCCTCCCGAGCACGGGTATCCGGCTGGGAGGGCTCGGGAATCCGGACATAGCTAGTCCTCAAGATAGAGGAAGGGTCATTGCATTGTTCTTCCACCACCGCAACATGATGGGTGACCTGGGGAGAGTTAATCTCTCTCAGATCGGGTTTAGGCCCAATCTGATCGTAGTCCATAGTGACTCCCAGGGCGGCGATGCGATCCAAGAGCTCGTTTAGGTAAGAGAGCTCCATTGGATCTAACTGCTCGATGAATTCCGAGTTGACGTGAAGATTGCTTTTGATGACCCGAGAAGTCATCATCGGCGCAGCGGCCGGACAGGCGGTCATAAGAAAACCACCTAGCCGGAGAGTTTGGCCGACAGCCAAAGCTCCCTCAGCAATAGTGCCGTCTTTAAAGATGGGACGAGGCATCCTTCATGATGGCGAAGGCACAGTGGAACTCTCAATGAAAGCACCAATGTCGGTGTCAAAACCGGCGGATCTCGGGTAGGGGGTCCCGAACTGTGCGTCTAGGCGGATGGTAACAGGAGACAAGGGACACGATGTTTTTTACCTAGGTTCGGGCCCTCTCGATGGAGGTAAAACCCTACTTCTGCTTGATTAATATTGATGATATGGGTAGTACAAGAGTAGATCTACCACGAGATCAGAGAGGCTAAACCCTAGAATCTAGCCTATGGTATGATTGTTGTTCTTGTGGCCTACGGACTAAACCCTCCGGTTTATGTAGACACCGGAGGGGGCTAGGGTTACACAGAGTCGGTTACAATGGGAGGAGATCTACATATCTGTATTGCCAAGCTTGCCTTCCACGCCAAGGAAAGTCCCATCCGGACACGGAACGAAGTCTTCAATCTTGTATCTTCATAGTCCAACAGTCCGGCCAAAGGTTATAGTCCGGCTGCTCGGACACCCCCTAATCCAGGACTCCCTCAGTGGGCGCCAAAACACAGTGTGTCCTCGGCCAAAATCGACTCCCTCCCCAATTCATATTCATACACGGTGGGCGCCAAAAACAAACTCTCGTCGGCAAATATTCGGTGTATGCGAGATTACCATCCTATCCCCAACCGACTAGTGTTGTTGTGATGTAGTAGAAATTTGAAACAGGGGCTAAGTTTGTAAATTTCCTCGCATTTGAGAAAGCGTGCCCTGAATACATGGTTCCCCCCTTCCTCTCTACCTCCCTTTTCCCCATTCGTACTCCGTGGGTGCCAAAACACCCTCTCCACCCCACCCTCCTCCGTCCACCGCCGTCCGCCACCCCATCCACCACCGTCCTCCTCCACCATGCCGGAGCTGATACCCCGACTCCCCCGTCCATTACAAGAGATCGACCTCTCTCATCCATGGCTTCGGACCGGGATCCTTGCATCCCGTCCTCTCGCTTCATCCCCACACCTTGCCGGCGCCGCTCCTACGACCGTCTCGTCCACCGCGCCCCGCCGCCACCGTCTACCCTCCTAGATCTGCTTCCATGCTGCCAACAGCCATCGCTACTGCAGCACCGTCAAAATCTCAGCAGATGCGTACATGGCACCGCACCAGAGGCGGTCCTCTTTCATATCTGCTCAACTTATTTATCGCAGTAAGAAAATAGATCGCCACTGCTTTACTCTGATTTCTTGTCTTGGTTGCGAAGTTGCCTTTGTCTGGTTTGCACCTTCAGATTTGCCATGGCACGCTCAACACCATACTCGCAATGCTTAAGGTTTTCCCCTTTTATATTCCACACTAGTTAAATCATAGTAGACTAAATTTCAAAATTGGGCCAGTCGATTTTTTAGAGCTCGCCGGAGTTCGCCGGTGCGATCGAAGGGGCTCGGGTGGGGACGGTGGTTGTGCGGGGCGGTGGTGGGGCCTCGTCGAACGAAGAAAACTCGACGCGGGTGGGGCGGGGATGGGGGTGGCGGAGGAACACAGGCGATGGGGCCGGTGGTTCGGCCGGCGGCCCGTGCGGTGTTCTATATGGGAAGCACAGTATGTTCCTTGTCAGGAAGGGGAGCAGGGACATCAGCAGTCAATGGCTGATAGAGCTGGCCTGTACGTGATCGATAGGCTTTCAATTACTAGCGGCAATACAACACCGTAATTTCCAGCTAGTTCCACTTTCCCGATTTATATATCCTGGTTATGGTGTACCCTTGTTATGTACACTATGATCTGCCTAGTTGTTGTGTGCTCTTGTTATCATGGTTTGGCAATAAACTCTCTATACAGTATATTATGAACCTATCATCTGCCAGCTATCCTTACTTCTGGAGCCTATTTTTTTGTGTACTTGTGCCAGATTATATAAATGCACGCACCATATTACAGCACACATGAGCTCTCTCATCAGAATCCAGTGATAGCACACAAGTGTTTACAGGGGCGCCCCTATATTAGAATATCATCTGCATTACAAAGATAATCTCACAATATTTATGTTTTCATGGTTCTCAGATATTATACGCAATTACAGTGAATATCAGACTCCGCGCATCAGAAGAATATTGTGGAACACTGCAATGACTTACAAAATTGGCACCAAGGCATTGAGTGCCATTCTGGAAGCAATGAAACTTGTACGCTCCCCACCTTTTGATTCTTGTTCAGAATATCGTCCTAATGACTATTCTAAGCTCGAGGAGTCAAAGGCAGATGGCCTGTCCTGTTCACCCATCAAGGTGCCTGTTCTAATTTGGCAAGGTTTTATTGATTGCGTGTATCTTGCATATGTTGTCTTGCATTTCTTCTACTTTGTTGCACCACCATCTGCTTAGTTTACTCATCATATATGTCGAGATGCCATGCCCATCCATTATCAATACATATTCCATCTGTCATCATACCATGTTTTTCCACTCAAATGTTGTTCTTGTGCATCAGACATCAAAAAGGAAGAGGGTGATTGCCGAACCTGAAGGAGCACCAGCAAAGTCCTTGAAAAACATGGTGGTGCCGGAGAAATCAGACAGCACCCCACTTATATTGGCTGTACAACCAGTGACACAAAACGTAGGACCGACTCCAGCAGACTGTACCCATACTTCACTGGCCACACCACTAGCCCCACCACAAAGGACCTGCACTCCAGCAAAAGGTATACCGATTTCATTTGCCATAGCACCAGCTGTACCACAGAAAAATCCCACTCCAGCAAAAAGTACAGCAAGTCCACCGGCCAGAGACCTATCCCAACTGCAGAGACGGCCAATTCCTGTAGATTGGAACCCCATTCCATTTATTCCCAGTTTAAAAGACAATGCTTCCAATGTTGTTAGGGACTACATGCATATATTCCCACCATGGGAAGATTATTGTGAAGACAAACACCATTTTCACATCTTCCTGTCCAACTTATGTGTAAGTGCTATTATTCATGGTTATTATTTTCCTGTTTTCTGCTGATTGAACACATCAATGATTTACATTACATTGTTGTAACTAGGCGAGGGTCAATCTGGATAGTCATGACGAGCAAAGCTTGCTTGTGCTTTTCAAGGAAGCATTGCAGCAGTATTGGTGTTACCTGAGGAAATCACACTTTGATGGCAAGTCTATAAACGAATTTCCAGTGAAGTCTCTTGTGCTAAATTTAGAAGACATTGAATGGAAAAACCTTGTTATGCACTAGTCTCGTTCCCAGGATGAGGTACTGTCTATGAAATCACATGACAATTTGAACTTCTACTTTTTCGCATGTGCCTTACGGGTCTTTTTTGTAGGAAATCTGCTCGAAGAAGAATTCCGGTTTGACAAGAACGACAGGATATCGCAAATATGCTGCCCACTGTTTTGCTCTTGTTAGTACCTGTTGTCATGTATCACTGTACTTGCATACATACCTAGTTCATTATGTGATAGCAGTATGCATGATAGTTTGCTTATCAATTGTTCGCTCCAAATTATCTGATCTGTATGAATGGTTACATTAGTGTAGAATATATCCAATGCCAATTTTTTTAGCTCTGCATTGTTCTTGTAAGTACATGTTGTCCTTTATCAGTGTACTTATAATGACAGGTAGTTGTTCATGTACCATCACTCTGCAGCTTATTTTCCTTTGCCCTCCATTTTCTACACATAAGATCTATATTTACTCTTACCATAAGGTTGGTACTGAAGAAGTTTAGCTGTGCATTGCTCTTGGTTGTACCTTTTGCCTGTATCGCTGCACTTACATTTGTAGCTACTTGGTTATGTAGCATCACTCTTCATCTTATCTTAAATATTCTCCATTTTTCATATATTATCACATCTATATTTACTCTTAACAAAATGTAGAGTAATGGCAATGCTTTTGAAGAAGATTCTATGGTAAACTTCTTGAATTGCCCCCCCCATCAGCATGGACATGGCCTTTATAGAGCCTGTCTTCACCAATAATGTAAGTTTGTCCATCTCAAGCCTTCAAACTTTGTTGTATATATTTGGTTAGGCATGACTGCAACAGCTATTTATTTTTGGTGTTTGCATCAAATTGCTTGTTTAAAGTTTGTTATATGTAGTTCATAAACAAAAGTTCGTCCTTTCTCAATTTAAGTTTTCAGTTGTACAACCAAGTTACTTCTTCAGACCATGTAAATTAAACTATACAGAGCAAGTGATCTTCTTTTGCACTGCATGTATGCTTCTGTTCTTCATCTGTAATGCACTGGTGTGGTGAACCTACCCACTACAGCACAATGTCATATTCTACAATGTCTTAACTATGAACAATGTCATATCATTCTACTATTATTTAAACCATCTCTTTATTTGCCAATCTGAAATGGTATAAATTGACAGCACACGAACCATTGATACGTATGAGTTCTTGATCTGTAATCCAGTGGTGTCATGAAGCTGCCAACTCCTTCACAATGTCATTTCCTGCCATGTCTTAACCTGAACAATACCATATTGTGTTAATGCAAATTTAAACTGTGTCACTTTATTCGTCGGTAAGAAATGTGATGAATTGTCAGCACTAATACTTTTATGTGCAAAACCTGTCATCTGTCTGCTTGTTTATCTTTCAGAGTGAGGGAGATATAAGTGTTGAACAAGCGCAGTCTCATCATCTTGCTCAGCTGCTTGCGCTGCAGCTCCCCAGCAGGGCTAACCTTTCTTGAGCTCTATTGAAGTGCTGTCGGTTTTGTATATTATTTTGTCGGCGTGTTTATTTGCACTGGTGGCGATCTTTGATGCCCAGTGTATGTAATCTGTTGTCTGCTTGTGCTTTATTATCATAGTGGCAAACTTTGATGCCCAGTGGATGTAATATGCCGTAATTTCTTTATTGTATAGTATAGGTTTTTTCTTATTCACGATGCTGCAGTTATTTTACCGTATATATATCTTGTCTTCGTAGTAAACCGGCCAAACCGTAAAATTGCGGTACATAATCGGGCCGTCATGCAATCACGATGTAGGTTGGGCCTGAAACGTGCCGATCAGCTCACAGGCCGGCAGCAGCCCAAAATGAACCCCGGCCCATGATTGTGCTAATCAAATCATGGGCTTTTAACAGGCCGAAAAATTGTCTCGGTCCTTGTTTGGCCCAATCAGATATCGGCTGCAAGCAGGCCGGATGCAAACCGGGCCGTTGTTAGGCCCAACTATATGACGGGTTTTAACAGACTGCAATTAATATAGGGCCGAAATGCTAAACGGGCCCTTAAAAGGCCAAAACTAATATCAGGCCAAATTACTAAGTGGGTCTTTAGCAAGTGGGCCCAAAAGCATAGTGTCCAGTTGTAACGCCCCGTGACCGATGTGCCAGGTGTCCTCCAGTTATTCGCATGTTGTTTCCATGTCATTGCTTGCGTGTCATGCATTGCATATCATGTCATCATGTGCATTTCATTTGCATATGTGTTCATCTCATGCATCCGAACATTTTCCCCGTTGTCTGTTTTGCAATCCGGCGCTCCTATGTCACCCGGTGTCCCTTTCTACCTCTTTTTGTGTGTGGGTGTTAAACGTTTTCGGATTGGATCGAGACTTGCCAAGCGGCCTTGGTTTACTACCGGTAGACCGCCTGTCAAGTTTCGTGCCATTTGGACTTCGTTTGATGCTCCAATGGTTAACTGAGGGACCGAAAAGGCCTCGTGTGTGTTGCAGCCCAACGCCCTCCCAAAGTGGCCCAAAACCCACTTAAACCTCCTCCATCATCTCGGTCGTTCGATCACGATCGCGTGGCCGAAACCGCACCTCATTTGAACTCTCCTAGCTCCCTCTACCTCTATAAATAGATCCCTCCATTTCAATCTCGGGTCCATTTCGCCCCTAACCCTAAAATCCCTCCCCTCGCGCCACCGGACAAATCCTCCCACGCCGGACAATGTCCGCGCCGCCGCATCGGATGAATCAGGAGCTGCCACCTGTCCATGCCGCCGTCCCCGCGCCGCCGGGCCTGAGGCGCCCAGATCCGGCCCTCCAGGCCCGATTCCTGCCGCCGCCAGGTCCCGCGCGCCGCCAGCCGGCCATCCTCGCCGCGCCGCCCGTCCCCGCCGCCTCCGCCGTCAGCTCCGGTCGCCGCCGAACGTCGCCGCTTGTCGCTGGCGCTCTCCGATGTCGCCTCGCCGGAAGCCGCCCGCGCCGCCTCCTTCGCTCGGCCCGCCAGCGCAAGCACCGCCCGCCGCCTCCACGGCGCCCGCGCCGCCCGTAGCCCGCGGCCGCGCCGGAGTTGACCTCCACCGCCATCTTCCCCGCCTCCGGCCGCCTTCGTCATCGTCGGACCTGGCCCACTTCGGATCTGGATCAGGTTGGATGAGATCCACCAGTCCGGTGAACCAAACATGCCCCCTCGATCCGGATCTCCTCATCCCGCTTCGCCTCGTCCCCGCGTTGACTTTTCGCGGAGGTAAAATTCCACTAAGTCCCCGAAGTTTCCAGATTCATATGCCCATATTCAACGCATCGTAACTCTGCATCTGTAGTTTCGATTCATGCGTGTAGCATATCAAAATGTTCGTCTCGACGAGTACATCATTTCACCTCATTGCATCATTTTCATTTGAGCTCATATTGATGCCTGAAATGCTGTTGGAAGAGGGCTATGTGAGTAATTTGTCAGATCTGTTTCAGCAAATGGCATTTTGTCATTTTTGCCATGATTAATGTGTGCATGCTATGATCCTGAGGTCTACATGTGTTGTGTTATATGCTTTGCCATCTTTCCATAGGTGCCATCCATGTATTTTTGTGATGTGTGTGGTGACTAGCACAAGCTTGCAAAGTGGTGCATTCGTTAATGCTGATTTCAGGGACTTAGCAATTCCACTAAGTCCTTGATCTGTTTTATCCATATGCCATATGTTCATGTTGTTTCCTAGTGATCCATGCCTCTTTGGAGGGTGATCAGTAAGGATGATTTGTTAATATTGTAGTGCTCTATCCATCCATGCCTTTGTTTGCAATTATGGAGCACCCTAGCTTGAGTCAATCGAGCTCTACTTTTGCTATTTCGTGAATCTGAGCAGATTGTCTACTTGTGAGCGATTTTGCCGAGGATGTTGTAGTTGATCCGTGCATGCTATGTTATTGTTCTTGCCATGTCTAGCTTATATAATGTGTCTTGTTGATGGGTGTATGCTTAGGTTGTCATGACTTGCTCTGTAGTGAGTGCATCGAGCTCGTAAACATGCCTACTTGATATCTGTTTTGCATGCTCCAGTTTTTCACTAAGTCTGAGATCTTATTATGTTTTTCAAATGTTCGCATGCTTGCAATTGTATTTTGTGGTCCCTTTTGGCTCAAGGTCACTAAGGGACTTTTGTTAAGCTCTTTGAGTAGATCCATGCCATGCTTTACTTTGCCATGTTAAATTCTTTAACTTATAGTTTTTATGCTCCAAAGTGTGCTACCTGATCTGAAATTCCAGGCTTGTGTTAATTTCACTAAGTCTGAAATCTGTTTATCTTTTGCATTTTTGCCACGCTTGTTTGAACCTGTTAATTAGTGAATTGGCCGTAGCTCAGTGTTCATCTTTTGTCAAGAATTATGAGTGGATCCCTACCATGTATTTTGTTGCCATGTTTGAGTACTGTAGCATAATTATCTTGATGCATTTAGATGGCTACTTGCTGTTTATCGCAGACCGGTGCCATATTTGTTTTGCTTGCCATTTCCAAACCATGCATCCGATTCCGGCGATCTTTATATCAGTTTCAACCGAAATCACCTCACCTTTCCAGTGGCACTCTTGTACTTCCAAGTTGATGCCAGGTCCAATCATTCCTTTCCCAATCATGCATATGAATCGCATACCGCATCCCGCATATCATACCATGATCATGTGTTGATTGTTTACTATGTTGTGTGCTTCTTTCCGGTGTTTGCTTCTTTGGGTTAGTTCCGGTTACGTCGCGTTTGTGAGGACCCGTTCGTCTACGTCTGTTTGTCTTCTTCATGGACTCGTTCTTCTTCCTTGCGGGATTTTAGGCAAGATGACCATACCCTCGAAATCACTTCTATCTTTGCTTGCTAGTTGCTCGCTCTTTGCTATGCCTATGCTGTGATACCTACCACTTACTTATCATGCCTCCCATATTGTTAAGCCAAGCCTCTAACCCACCTTGTCCTAGCAAACCGTTGTTTGGCTATGTTACCGCTTTGCTCAGCCCCTCTTATAGCGTTGTTAGTTGTAGGTGAAGATTGAAGTTTGTTCCTTGTTGAAACTTGGAGATGTTGTTCCTTGTTGGAACATGTTTACTTGTTGGGATATCACAATATATCTTATTTAATTCATGCATCTATATACTTGGTAAAGGGTGGAAGGCTCGGCCTTATGCCTGGTGTTTTGTTCCACTCTTGCCGCCCTAGTTTCCGTCATATCGGTGTTATGTTCCCGGATTTTGCGTTCCTTATGCGGTTGGGTTATAATGGGAACCCCTTGACAGTTCGCCTTGAATAAAACTCCTCCAGCAAGGCCCAACTTTGGTTTTACCATTCGCCACCTAGCCTTTTCTTTCCCTTGGGTAGGCCTGCCCAAGGGTCATCTTTATTAAACCCCCGGGCCAGTGCTCCTCTGAGTGTTGGTCCAACCCAGAGCACCGTGCGGGGCCGTCCCTTGGCAACTTGGGTTACGTTGACTCCCGTACGCTTAGCTTATTCGGTGTGCCCTGAGAACGAGATATGTGCAGCTCCTATCGGGATTTGTTGGCACAGCTGGTGGTCTTGCTGGACTTGTTTTACCATTGTCGATGATGTCTTGTAACCGGGATTCCGAGTCTGATAGGGTCTTCCCGCTAGAAGGAATATCCTTCGTTGACCATGAGAGCTTGTGATGGGCTAACTTGGGACACCCCTGCAGGGATTTGAACTTTCGAAAGACATGCCCGCGGTTATGGGCAGATGGGAATTTGTTAATGTCCGGTTGTAGAAAATCTAAAGTTGACCTTAATTAAAATACATCAACCACGTGTGTAACCGTGATGGTCTCTTTCCGGCGAGTCCAGGAAGTGAACACGGTGTTGGAGTTATGTTTGACGTAGGTTGTTCTAGGATCACTTCTTGATCATAGTCCTTCATCCGTGCTTTGCCTTCTCTTCTCGCTCTCTTTTGCGAACAGGTTAGCCACCATATATGCTAGTCGCTTGCTGCAGCTCCACCTCATACCTTTACCTTACCCATAAGCTTAAATAGTCTTGATCGCGAGGGTGCGAGATTGCTGAGTCCCCGTGGCTCACAGATACTTCCAAAACCAGCTTGCAGGTGCCGATGAGTCCGTGCAGATGACGCAACCCAGCTCAGGAGGAGCTCGTTGAAGATCTTGTCCTTTGTGTTGTTTCGTTCTAGTTGATCAGTAGTGGAGCCCAGTTGGGGTCGATCGGGGACCGTGTCGCATTTGGGGTTCTTCTTTTATTTTGGTTCCATAGTCGGACCTTGATTGTATCTAGATGATGCAATGCTTTATTCATGTAATTGTGTGAAGTGGCGATTGTAAGCCAACTATGTATCTTTTCCCTTATGTATTACATGGGTTGTGTGAAGATTACCTCACTTGCGACATTGCTTTCAATGCGGTTATGCCTCTAAGTCGTGCTTCGACACGTGGGAGATATAGCCGCATCAAGGGCGTTACAAGTTGGTATTAGAGCCTTCCCCGACCTTAGGAGCCCCCACTGCTTGATCGAATTAGCGGACGTTGTTGAGTCTAGAAAAAAATGTTTTGAGTCATTTAGGAATTATATATCGGAGAGTTTAGGAATTCTTTTTACTTCCCAGTCCCTTCATCGCTCTAGTAAGGCATCCTGACGTAGAGTTTTGACTCTTCTCTTCTCAAATTTCACTAAAAAAAATTTAGGATCACGCGGGTATCTTGGTATCGTTCCGATGGATTTGTGAAGAGAACATTGTTCTTGGTGCCTCCTGACATTTAGGGGTTGTGGCAGTGTCCCGGGGAGTTGAGCTCCGAGGTGTTGTCGTCACAATTTTATCGTTGCAGTTCTGGAATACCTGAGATTAGTTTCACCGACATTGAAAATCTCTTTTATGCAGTTGTTGGTGAGATAACCTCGACGCCACCTAGTACTGGGGCGGGAGTTCGGGAGTATTGCCATAACGCGTATAATGGATGCTTTTCGAAGGTTGAGGTAGATGATTTCCGAAGGTTTCTTGGTTATGTGTTGAAGGATGGATACAGCTAGATGTAGGATTTGCTAGTTTTGGGTGAGATATTATGCTTCCCCTGTATCCCCAACACCTGATTGCATAACCGGAAAATTTTGGGAGTTTATAAGTGGGAATTCAAGTAGCTCTTAGGATATCTTTCCGACAGATGTATGATATGAAATTGGGGTTCGACGTCTAGTGGTATGCCTATTCACGGTCGGTTTTACAGTGGTCTCGTTGTGTCTTAAAGAGTCCTTGGCTATGCCAACTCGGGGATGCTTCGTATGTCATGTGCACTACCTTGTACATGATGGTGTTGTACGATCGAGCCCGTGTAGGCCCCACCACGAAAACTTCGGACGAAATCTCTATCATATGTTTGTTCTGGCTTATTCTGCAAGCCAATCCTTTGTTTTGTTTTGAGTTGTGGTATTCGAGTTGCTTCGAAGTCAAATTGCTGATTCCATACATTTCCTAAGCGGTGTTCTCATACTCCTATGTGAATATCAATCCTTCATGATAATCGAGATTGTCATGTCAATCATTTTCATCCGGTGTGTCTCTCTTAAAGTGGATCCGATCACTTCAACATTTGCAAGATTGATTATCAGTTCTTCTCAACGGTGTTTGCTTCATCCGTTCCAAGTTTCCTTTGTTTTCCCACCCTCCCACCCTTTTTCTTCAAGGACTCGGATTTCTTTATCAATTATCCATCTTATGGATGTGAAGTCTCTTCTTTCTTTCCTTTCAATGTTCTTACCCGGTGTTTCTCATGAAGGTTCTAACGGAGTTTCTAGTTCGTCATTCGTCATTCCTTTTTTCTTCTCCGGTGGATTCAATTCAAGATTTTCCAATTATATCCTTTCCTCGTTGCAAATACCCTCTTATGCCGGTGCTCCTCGTATTCATTCACTTCTCGCTATTCATTTGTTCCGGAGTGCTCAAGAAATCTCAGAAGATTCGTGTTTCCACTCTGCTTTCGTAATCCTCTCAAGCTCTTTCGAGATTGTTACCTAATTCAAGCCTTTTAATTCAACCGTTGCATTCTCTCTTTTAAATCGTTCTACGGTGTATCTTTTCAGTGGGCCCTAACCCACACGTCTTTTCCCAGGATCTTACCTGACTCTTCCAATTTTCCCGGAGCTTCTCAAATTCTTTTCAAAGTTTGACGTAAGAATGAATTATCATCAGTCAAATGCCTTTCTCCAAGATCTGTCAAATTCTTTTCATCATTGGTTCAACTTTTCCATTCTTCATTCCGGAGTGCCTCAACAATTCTTGGTGGTGTTTCTCGTCGTCATTCTCGGATTTTGAAGACCGAAGAAGAGTTTTTCCTCCATATCTTATCCGTTCTCTTGGAGATTCGTGATTCTAGTTTGAGGCCATCCTCTCATAATTGGTTTTGATTGTGGAAATTCTTTTCATCCTTCCGGAGAAATTGAAGAGTCTTTTCTGTTGATTCTCTGAAGCCCATCATTTCAGAAGATTTATTCATTCTCAGCTTTCAGCCATCATTCTCCAAATCTTACTGGTACATCATTCAAGTATTCTCTTATCAGCTCATGATCGCTTCGTTCTCATGTATCTAAATTCTTTCAAGCTTCGTTGTTCATTTGCTAATTCTTCCCGGTGTTGTCCTTATCTTTTCCTTGGTCATTTTAATTCTTACGGTGGTTCGTTCAAGACTTCTCTTCCTTCGTTATCATATCAATTTATTCGTTGTTTCAACCCTACCGGTGGTTCATCAAAGACCTTCTCAAGTTTACGCTATATCTATCTTAATCCTTTCTACGAGAATAAGTAGTATGCCAAATCCGTTGCTTGTCATCAATTTAAATTGGTGAAGGATAAGCATAATGTAATTCTTATTCTTGTTTCATCGAGTAAATTCAATTATTCCGGAGGTTCATCAAATTCTTGATCACAATTGTTCATCTTATCTTTTTCCCGGAGTTCCAACCTCTTTCAATTATATTATCACGGAGATCTCTATCTAAATCATTGCGAGGCTTTAATCTTATTCTTTTCATCATTCAATTAGTTTGGATCATTCTTTTATTACCGGAGTTCTTCATGAAGGTTCTACATGATGGTTCATCAAGGATTTAATCCCTTCTCAAAGTTTTTCATCGAGATTCTTTTATAAGAAGCTCAAGTTTTCTTCATATTGTAATCCGGAGTGTAATTCTTTCTTCCGTATCATTGGAGGTGGTATTATGTCATTTTTGATAATTTGAGTTCATGCTTCATGATTCGCATGTTGTTAAGAATGAGATATATTAAATCCATCAACCTCTTCGTTGGAGTTATCTTGGGTTATATTCCACCTAAAGCCTTCCCTAAGGATTTTTGCTAATTATGGTGCTTATAAATGACCCAAGTTCTTCTTTTATCCTCCCGGTGAAATAGTTTCTTATCTTCTTGCTCATATCAATCCAATCTATTGTTTTCCATTAGTGGCCGAATTTCACCTCATAGTTTTGAGATGTTCTCCATAAGCCCACTACAAGCTTACTCTTTTCGTTGTTGGTTGCCAACAACTTCGTTCGACCCTTCTCCTAAGGATGCCTTTTCAAGCTCTTGTGTGGCAGAAGTTGGCATTTTCTTCTCCATTCTTTTATTTCAATTATCTTTATTCTATTCTTTCGTTCCGGAGACATTGTGATGTTGTTCTTTTCACCCATCATCTCGTTTTGTCAAAGATCATGTTCTTCTCGTGCTTATCCTTTTTACCGGAGTGTTGTGTCTATCATTCCTCTTCTAACCGGACTCTCATCCAAGTGCTTTCATTTTGCCAAGCTCATATTCTTTACCTTCCATTTCCAACCGGAGTGTTGTCGTAATTGATCCTTATCGCTCCTTGTACATCTCGTTTCTACCGGAGTGCTTGCATGTACTTCTTGTCCATTGCAACCCTTTTTCTTATGTTTTTCAACCTACAAGGTTCTAGTAATGTTCCTTGTTCCTCTTTTCTAACGGAGTGTTTTCAACTTTGTTCATCTTCGTTGTTTTCTTTCTTTCAATTTGTTCAACCTCGGAAGGTTCTTTGGTTTCACTCATTGGTCATAGAAGTACCTTAGTTTTACCTCTTCTCTTTCTCTTCCGTTTTTCCTCTAGTGCCATTCTAGATCTCGGGACGAGATCCTCTTGTAGTGGTGGAGTGTTGTAACGCCCCGTGACCGATGTGCCCGGTGTCCTCCAGTTATTAGCATGTTGTTTCCATGTCATTGCTTGCGTGTCATGCATTGAATATCATGTCATCATGTGCATTTCATTTGCATACGTGTTCGTCTCATGCATCCGAGCATTTTCCCCGTTGTCCGTTTTGCAATCCGGCGCTCCTATGTCACCCGGTGTCCCTTTCTACCTCTTTTCGTGTGCGAGTGTTAAACATTTTCGGATTGGACCGAGACTTGTCAAGCGGCCTTGGTTTACTACCGGTAGACCGCCTGTCAAGTTTCGTGCCATTTGGACTTCGTTTGATGCTCCAACGGTTAACCGAGGGACCGAAAAGGCCTCGTGTGTGTTGCAGCCCAACACCCTCCCAAAGTGGCCCAAAACCCACCTAAAACTCCTCCATCATCTCGGTCGTTCGATCACGATCGCGTGGCCAAAAACCGCACCTCATTTGGACTCTCCTAGCTCCCTCTACCTCTATAAATAGATCCCTCCATTTCAATCTCGGTCCATTTCGCCCCTAAC
>NC_041382.1:642317820-642362624 GCF_002162155.2 Triticum dicoccoides
CACGGCGCCCGCGCCGCCCGCAGCCCGCGGCCGCGCCGGAGTTGACCTCCGCCGCCATCTTCCCCGCCTCCGGCCGTCTTCGTCGCCACCGGACCCGGCCCGCTTCGGATCTAGATCAAGTTGGATGAGATCCACTGGTCCGGTGAACCAAACATGCCCCCTCGATCCGGATCTCCTCATCCCGCTTCGCCTCGTCCCCGCGTTGACTTTTCGCGGAAGTAAAATTCCACTAAGTCCCCGAAGTTTCCAAATTCATATGCCCATATTCAACGCATCGTAACTCTGCATCCGTAGCTCCGATTCATGCGTGTAGCATATCAAAATGTTCATCTCGACGAGTACATCATTTCACCTCATTGCATCATTTTCATTTGAGCTCAACTTGATGCCCGAAATGCTGTTGGAAGAGGGCTATGTGAGTAATTTGTCAGATCTGTTTCAGAAAATGGCATTTTGTCATTTTTGCCATCTTTCCAGAGGTGCCATCCATGTATTTTTGTGATGTGTGTGGTGATTAGCACAAGCTTGCAAAGTGGTGCATTCGTTAATGCTGATTTCAGGGACTTAGCAATTCCACTAAGTCCTTGATATGTTTTATCCATATGCCATATGTTCATGTTGTTTCCTAGTGATCCGTGCCTCTTTGGAGGGTGATCAGTAAGGATGATTTGTTAATCTTGTAGTGCTCTATCCATCAATGCCTTTGTTTGCAATTATGGAGCACCCTAGCTTGAGTCAATCGAGCTCTACTTTTGCTATTTCATGAATCTGGGCAGATTGTCTACTTGTTAGCGATTTTGCCGAGGATGTTGTAGTTGATCCGTGCATGCTATGTTATTGTTCTTGCCATGTATAGCTTGTATAATGTGTCTTCTTGATGGGTGTATGCTTAAGTTGTCATGACTTGCTCTGTAGTGAGTGCATCGAGCTCGTAAACATGCCTACTTGATATATGTTTTGCATGCTCCAGTTTTTCACTAAGTCTGAGATCTGATTATGTTTTTGCCATTTTCGCATGCTTGCAATTGTATTTTGTGATCCCTTTTGGCTCAAGGTCACTAAGGGACTTTTGATAAGCTCTTTGAGTAGCTCCATTCAATGCTTTACTTTGCCATGTTAAGTTCCTGTAACTTATAGTTTTCATGCTCCAAAGTGTACTACCTGATCTGAAATTCCAGGCTTGTGTTAATTTCACTAAGTCTGAAATATGTTTATCTTTTGCATTTTTGCCATGCTTGTTTGAACCTGTTAATTGGTGAATTGGTCGTAGCTCAGTGTTCATCTTTTGTCAAGCATTATGAGTGGATCCCTGCCATGTATTTTGTTGCCATGTTTGAGTGCTGTAGCATAATTATCTTGATGCATTTAGATGGCTACTTGTTGTTTACCGCAGACCGATGCCATATTTGTTTTGCTTGCCATTTCCAAACCGTGCATCCGATTCCGGCGATCTTTATATCGATTTCAACCGAAATCACCTCACATTTCCAGTGGAACTCTTGGACTTCGAGGTTGAGGCCAGGTCCAATCATTCCTTTCCCAATCATGCATATGCATCGCATACCGCATCCCGCATATCATACCATGTTCATGTGTTGATTGTTTACTATGTTGTGTGCTTCTTTCCGGTGTTTGCTTCTTTGGGTTGGTTCCGGTTACGTCGCGTTTATGAGGACCCGTTCATCTACGTCCGTTTGTCTTCTTCATGGACTCGTTCTTCTTCCTTGCGGGATTTTAGGCAAGATGACCATACCCTCGAAATCACTTCTATCTTTGCTTGCTAGTTGCTCGCTCTTTGCTATGCCTATGCTGCGATACCTACCACTTGCTTATCATGCCTCCCATATTGTTAAGCCAAGCCTCTTACCCACCTTGTCCTAGCAAACCGTTGTTTGGCTATGTTACCGCTTTGCTCAGCCCCTCTTATAGCGTTGTTAGTTGAAGGTGAAGATTGAAGTTTGTTCCTTGTTGAAACTTGGAGATGTTGTTCCTTGTTGGAACATGTTTACTTGTTGGGATATCACAATATATCTTATTTAATTAATGCATCTATATACTTGGTAAAGGGTGGAAGGCTCGGCCGTATGCTTGGTGTTTTGTTCCACTCTTGCCGCCCTAGTTTCCGTCATATCGGTGTTATGTTCCCGGATTTTGCGTTCCTTACGCGGTTGGGTTATAATGGGAACCCCTTGACAGTTCGCCTTGAATAAAACTCCTCCAGCAAGGCCCAACTTTGGTTTTACCATTCGCCACCTAGCCTTTTCTTTCCCTTGGGTAGGCCTGCCCAAGGGTCATCTTTATTAAACCCCCGGGCCAGTGCTCCTCTGAGTGTTGGTCCAACCCAGAGCACCGTGCGGGGCCGTCCCTTGGCAACTTGGGTTATGTTGGCTCCCGTACGCTTAGATTTTCCGGTGTGCCCTCAGAACGAGATATGTGCAGCTCCTATCGGGATATGTCGGCACAGCGGGTGGTCTTGCTGGACTTGTTTTACCATTGTCGAGGATGTCTTGTAATCGGGATTCAGAGTCTGATCGGGTCTTCCCGCTAGCAGGAATATCCTTCGTTGACTGTGAGAGCTTGTGATGGGCTAAGTTGGGACACCCCTGCAGGGATTTGAACTTTCGAAAGCTGTTATGGGCAGATGGGAATTTGTTAATGTCCGGTTGTAGAAAACCTAAAGTTGACCTTAATTAAAATAAATTAACCGCGTGTGTAACCATGATGGTCTCTTTCCGGCGGAGTCCGGGAAGTGAACACGGTGTTGGAGTTATGTTTGATGTAGGTTGTTCTAGGATCACTTCTTGATCATAGTCCTTCGTTCGTGCTTTGCCTTCTCTTCTCGCTCTCTTTTGCGAACAGGTTAGCCACCATATATGCTAGTCGCTTGCTGCAGCTCCACCTCATACCTTTACCTTACCCATAAGCTTAAATAGTCTTGATCGCAAGGGTGCGAGATTGCTGAGTCCATGTGGCTCACAGATACTTCCAAAACCAGCTTGCAGGTGCCGATGAGTCCGTGCAGATGACGCAACCCAGCTCAGGAGGAGCTCGTTGAAGATCTTGTCCTTTGTGTTGTTTCGTTCTAGTTGATCAGTAGTGGAGCCCAGTTGGGGTCGATCGGGGACCGTGTCGCATTTGGGGTTCTTCTTTTATTTTGGTTCCGTAGTCGGACCGTGATTGTATCTGGATGATGTAATGCTTTATTCATGTAATTGTGTGAAGTGGCGATTGTAAGCCAACTATGTATCTTTTCCCTTATGTATTACATGGGTTGTGTGAATATTACCTCACTTGCGACATTGCTTTCAATGCGGTTATGCCTCTAAGTCGTGCTTCGACATGTGGGAGATATAGCCGCATTGAGGGCGTTACACCAGTTGACGGGCCGAATCTGATATGGGCCATAATTAGGCCCAAAACCTCTTAATGGGCCGGACCTGATCTGGGCCGTAATTTGGCCCAGAACGTGGTAGGCTTTTAACGGGCCGGATCTCATATGGGCCACTATCAGGCCCGGAGCGTGGCAGGCCATTAATAGACCGGATCAAATATGGGCCGACATTTGGCCCAAAACATGGCAGCCAGTTAACAGGCCGGCCTACTAGGGTCCTCAAAATCTTGTGGGCCTACAGCTGGGCCGGCCCATTAATGTCAGCAAAATCTCGTGGACCTTTAGCTGGGTCGGTCCATTATGATCCGCAAGAATTTTGTGGGCCTTTACCTGGGCCGGCCTATTATGGCACACAAAAATCTTGTGGGCCTTTACCTGGGCCGGCCCATTATGGCCCGCAAAATCTTGTGGGCCTTTAGCTGGGCCAGCCCATTATGGTCCGCAAAATCTCATGGGCCTTTAGCTGGGCCGGCCCATTATGGTCCGCAAAATCTTGTGGGCCTTTAGTTGGGCCGAACCATTTAAACTTGTTGGGCCGTGCCATGTGTCGACGTATCATAGGCGCCTTCTGTCCAGTGAGTGGATGCCATCTGTCCCGACGATGAGGCGACACGTGTTTCCTCTAGCCAATGATGATTTTACACGTGCAAAATCCCCATTGGTCGGGGCTGTTAATGGGTTATCGGATCCAAAACCCGACCCGATAGCTTAACGGCGTTCTGTTATGGTGGATGCCACGTGTCGGTCACCCTTGACAAAAGCACTTCTGTGATGCGTGATTTATCGTCATGGAAGTGGACACTTCTATGATGATAATTTTGGTAATGTCATGGAACACTTCTACGACAGCACAGGTATGACTATCTTGATTCTGTCATAAATTTGTCATGGATGTACATGCATGAAAAAAAAGGCGACCTACTGTGACAAACATGTATCATCACGGAAGTGTATTTTTTTGTAGTGCTACCGGTAGCTCATCGATCCACCGCCTGTCGTGCTTCTGAAGCATATCAAAGGTTCTTGTCTTGAATCCTCACAGCACTTCAGCATTTTCCCTCTCAGCTTGCCCATTGCTTCTGGGATACGCGACAACGGCAAATGAGATCTTGCTTCCGAGGGCATGAACATATTTCATGAAGGCGCGACTCGTGAACTCGGTGCCGTTGTCGGTAATGATCCTTGCCAGGACTCCAAAACGGCACACCAATTCTTTCAAGAACTTGATAGTTGACTGGGCAGTCACCTTTCTCATGGCAGCTACCTACGGCCACTTTGTAAACTTGTCGATAGCAACGAACAAGAATTCAAAGCCCCCGACAGCTCGGGGGAAAGGGCCGAGGATATCGAGCCCTAGACCGAAAACGGCCATGACAAAGGCATTGTCTAAAGAGCTTGTGCAGGCAGGTGGATGTTTTTGGAATGGAACTGGCAGGCTTCACATTTGGTGACTAGCTCAACCACATCTTGGAGGGTTGTGGGCCAATAGAATCCTTGCCGGAATGCTTTCCCAACTTATGCCCTTGATCCAATGTGGGAGCCGCACATGCCTTTGTGTATCTCAGCTAGCAGTTCCTTTCCTTCTTCCCGGCAGATGCACTTCAATTTCACACCGTTGGGCCTCCTTCTGTATAGAGTGTCATCGACAAACTGATACATATTGGCCCTCTGGCCTACTCTTTCAGCTTCATCTTAGTCATCGGGAAGCTCTCCGGTTTGGAGGGAATGGACTATGTGCCTTGCCCAAGTTGGAGCCTGGGGCTCGGCAACAAGGACTAGCAGTACCTCCTCAACTACGGGGGCACGTTCCTTGTTCACGAGGACCATAGGCCCGGCTGGAGGGTGCGGTCCAACAAGTGATGAGGAGTTGTTTCCCGCAGGGTCCCTACCAGGAGCCCCGGGAGGCTCTACCGGGAGAGGCTTACCGGAGTCCATCTTTCTCCTTTTCTGGGCCATTGTTGCTGGGGATACGGAGGGCTGAGTAAGATGGAGAACAAAAGTTCCTGGTTCCACATGAAGCTTCTGCGCAGCACACTTTGACAGATGATCAGCTATGATGTTTTTGGCACGGGGTACATGCTCTATTTGCAATCCGTCAAAGCGCTCCTCCAATCTTCTCACTTCCTCAATGTATGCCTCCATCAATGGACATTGGTAATCCTTGTTGACTTGTCTCACCACAAGATGTGAATCTCCTCGAATGATCAGCTTCTTGACTCCCAATTCTGTGGCAATCCTGAGCCCGGCAAGGATCCCTTCATACTCTGTTTTATTGTTGGTCGCCTCTTCCCGAGCAAAGTGCATCTGGACGACATACTTCAAGTGCTCCCCAGAGGGGGCAACGAGAAGCATGCCAGCCCCTGCACCTTGTAGGGAAAAGGCACCATCAAAATACATGATCCATTCTTGGGGCGCTTCCTTGTCGAGGATAACTGTTTCCAGCACTTCCTCATCAGGGGTTGGCGTCCATTCAGCAATAAACTCTTCCAATGCCCTACCCTAAATTATTGATGTGCTCTCAAACTTCAGATCGAAGCTGGATAACTCCAAAGCCCACGCCACTATTCTGCCAGTAGCCTCGGGGTTTCGGAGTATCCTTTGCAACGGGAAGTGAGTGACAACCGTGATCTCATGGGCTTGGAAGTAGTGGCGTAGTTTCCTTGAGGCCATGATGAGACCAAAGATCAATTTTTGTACACCAGAGTACCTCGATCTAGCTCCTTGTAGTAGGGAACTGACGAAGTACATTGGGCGCTGCACCACTTTCTTCTTTGTCATGTCCTTGGGGTCGCCCTCGCTACCGTGCTCACTTTTGTCCTGATCCTTATTTGGCTCTGTCGGGCCTTGCTCACTTTCTGCTTCTTCCACTTCCTGTTGTGCCACTAAGGCTGCACTAACCACTTGATTGGTTGCCGCCAAGTATAGCAGCAATGACTCTTGTGGTTTGGGGGCAACCAAGGTGGGCACAGAGGACAAGTAGGCCATCAACTCTTACAAATCCGCATCTGCTTCTGGGGTCCACTTCATGGGCCCTGCCTTCTTCGGGATTTTGAAGAACGGCAAGGCGCGCTCGGCGGACTTGGAAATGAATCTGCTTAGCGCGGCAATGCACCCTGTTAGACGCCTCACATCCTTGACTGTCATTGGCGCCTGGATCTGCTTGATAGCTTTGATCTTGTCAGGGTTGGCTTTGATCCCTCGATGGGATACAAAGAACCCAATTAGCTTGCCGGATGGAACGCCAAACACACACTTCTCCGGGTTGAGCTTCAAGTCGATCTTGCGCAGATTAGAAAATGTCTCCTCCAAGTCCTAGATGAGTGTTGCTCTGTCCTTGGTCTTGACCACAATATCATCCATATAAGCCTCAATGTTTCTGTGTAACAGTGGTCAAAGCCAATCTAGACTGCCCTTGCGAAGGTAGGCCCGGCACTCTTTAATACGAATGGCATGCGAATAAAACAGTATGTACCACATGGGGTGATGAACGAGGTCTTTTCTTCGTCTTCTTTGGACATGAAGATTTGATGATATCCACAATATGCATCCAAAAAGGAGAGCAAACCGCAGCCTAAAGTGGAATTCACAATCTGATCGATGCGCGGCAAGGGAAATGGGTCCTTCGGGTAAGCCTTGTTGAGATCTGTGAAATCTATGCAAAGCCTCCCTTTCCCGTTAGCCTTGCGAACAACCATCGGATTTGCTAACCATGTTAGATGTAGCACTCATGTGACCAAGCCAGTTGCCTCAAGCTTCTTAATCTCCTCTGCAATAAACTGTTGCCTCTCCAAGGCCTGCATCTGAACTTTATGCTTGACAGGTCAGGCATGTGGGAAGACAGCAAGGTGATGCTCGATTACCTCCCTAGGAACACTGGGGATATCAGATGGTTGCGAGGCAAACACATCGATATTCGCCCGCAGGAAGGCAATGAGCACGCTTTCCTATTTGTCATCAAGGGTGGTAGTTTTAGTGAAGGTACCATCAACGCCAGCCAGCCCTGTCGGGACCTTCTTCACTTGTGGTGTAGCAACCTTCGATCTCTTGCTGTTGGAACTCTCCGGCAAGTCATCAACAGGCGCAGCTTACTCCGAAGAGGTGCGCTTCCCAGACTCCTTGCTAGCATCCCTGCTATCCTTCTTCTTTCCTCTGTTCCCCTTGACGAGAACTGTTGCTGCTACTACCTCTACCACGACTGCGTCCCGGTACATCTTATCCACGCAAATGATTGCGTCCTTCTCATCTGATGGGATGGAAATGACTCCTACTGGCCCAGGCATCTTCAAGGTGTTGTAGGCATAGTGGGATGCCGCCATGAATTTAGCCAGGGCTGGGCATCCAAGAATCCCATTGTACGGCAGGGGGAGGTCGACCACATCAAACACAATCTTCTCAGACTGATAGTTCAATTCTCCCCCAAAATGTCACTGGCAATGTGATCTTTCCCTTAGGATGACTCCTGCGGGATTAACTCCTTGAAAAGTGTCCGTGACCTTTAGCTCTTCATCTGCTATCTAAAGTTTGCCGATGACCTTCGGGGAAATTAGATTCAACCCGGCCCCGCCATCAACCAACATATTCATGACCTTGAGGTTGCGAATTGTTGGAGAGACCAACAATGGAAAACATCCTACCGCAGTGGTACAGTCAGGATGGTCCTCTTCATCAGAGATGATGGGCATGCGTGACCATTTGAGTGGCTTCTGAGCCTGTGGCGTTGGTTCCACGACATTGACCTCACGTGCCCACCGTTTGAGTTGGCGGTGAGAGGAGTGCAGGGATGCACCCCCGTCAATGCACAGGGCATCATCGGCCTTCTGGAACTCCTGCTCACTGGTTTCCTCTTCATCCCCTCCATCACTCTCATCATTGCAAGCTTCCTTCTCTCGACCCTTGGCGGGTTTTCCTTGGTTCTGGAAGGGTTTGCCGGGGTGATTTGCTTCACCGCCTCGGCCCTTCCCGCCAGCGGTATTCTGACCTTTTTCCCTATCACGCTTCTCATATTCTGCTCTCTGCCTCTTGACAAGCTACTCAACCTGATGACACTTGAAGATCGTGGCCCTTGGTCTGATCAATCTTGCAGTACGGCTCATCGCCTTTCCCGGCCTTCTCGGCAACCGCAGCTTCCCGGCAGTCAGCGCACACGGCAGCTTCCTTACCGAGGGCTTCAGCTTTAGCCTTCTTGCCGGTACTAGGTGTGCCCAATACTTCGGCAATCATCACTACCTTATCCTTCCGCCTCTTGCTGCGCTTCTTGTTCTTCTTCTGACTGGTGGATTTGTCGTCATCCTCTGAGCTGACATTGATGCAATACTCCTCTCCAGGTAGTTTCCTTCCTTCCTCCATCCGAGCACACTTGTCCACCAAGGTGTAAAGCTCCTTCACAATCTTGGGCAACTGCACGTTCATCTTGGAATGAATTCTGCGGTTGTGCACATTGGATTGGCAGGCAGCTATCATAGCTGCTGGATGGATATTCGGGATGTTCCTATGGACTCTGCTGAATCTCTACAAGTACTTCCAGAGAGTCTCTCCTTCTTTCTGTTGGAGAAGCTGCGAGTCGTGGGCCATCCTGGTTCTTGATGGCCGCGAGTGAAGGCGCCAATGAACTCATGGCACATGTCAGTCGATGACGAAATGGAGTTCTCCGGCAGTTGCATCATACAAGACCTCACATTGGACTTGAGTGCCAAAGGGAAGTAGTTGGAAAACACCTTCTCATCTCTTCCCCCGGTAGCTTGAACAATGATGGTGTAGATGCTCAAAAACTCTGTCGGGTTTAGCATCCCATCATACTTCTCGGGTATCTCTAGCTTGAACATGCGAACAGACGGCCAATGGACTTGCCGCAACTCACGAGTAAAGGCAGGGCACCCAACCTCAAAAGGTAGGCACTCGCCAACCTCAAGTGCAGGCTCATCAACGTCGGGACCATCGCACCCATTGGTCCGACGGTGGTCGTCGCGACGTCACTCAATGACGACGCGCGCGTCTCCCCTCCGCCTGTCATCTGGGGCTCGTCGTTGGCATGGACGTGCTCGAGGGTCAGAAGAGGCCATCGAGACGTCATCGGGTTCTTGATTCTGCCGCGCTCGCGCTGGTTGCCATGGTGGGGATTGTATCATGGGGTGGCCCCTTTCGTACAACTAGTAGCGTGAGCTATCGTTGTCGCTTGGGGAGGTCGTGGCGGGCCAGCTCGCTATGAGCCCCCAACCTCGGTGAAACCTAGCAGACTCTGGATGGTGGCACGCCACTCGTCCATCTACTCGGCCGCTGGCGGAAACCTTAGTAGCAGCTGAGCCTGCGCCATGGCCTCCGTAGCAGTGCTTGGCATGGGCGATGATGATATGGACCGCACCGTTGCTCGGCTTTTGACGGTGCCAGTAGCGACAACACCACGTCCTTGCTATTGCAAGGTAGCCATTTGGATGGCATGGTGACGTGATGAAGGCGCTTGAGGGCCAGTGGCTCCGTTGGGTGCAGTGACCTGGTCGACTCGCCCCAGGGGAGGTGCACGCGTTGTGGTCGCTCCCGTGGCGGGGGCGGCCGGAGGGTGGCAATTCGCCCCGGACCGAGCGCCACCACTGTGGCTATGCCCATCGGCGAGAGGAAGGGGCGCAGGTGGAATAATCCCTTCACCCGTACCTCATGGAGCATGGCCATCAGGATGTTGGTGATGCTGCTCTCCTCCGGTGTCTCCTACTCCTGCTTCGGCTGCGGGGGAGGTGGTGACAGCGCCGCCTGCTCCGACCACCTCCCTAGTAGTGTCCATATCCTCATGCGCCTCCGCATCCCCCATAGCATTGGTGGCTGTGGGCGGCGGAGCCTTCGAGGTGGACGGGTGAGCTGAAGCACCGGATTTCTTCTTGGGTGCCATGGTTGATGGCGCCATCGAAGATGAAGATGGCGATGAAGATGACGCGCTACTCACGTTTCAGGTTCGCGCAAGTGATCCCCCTACCTGGCGCGCCAAATATGTCGCGGGAAACCACGACCACCTATGGGACCAAAGGTCCTTGCTGGTTCGGCGGGGGACCACACGTTGCACAAAGAGCAGAAGAGCATGGGGCAGCACGGCAGAGATCACACTGGCAGTTTTACCCAGGTTCGGGGCACCGTGAGGCATAAAACCCTACTCCTGCTTTGGTGGATTGATGGTCGAAAAATGGTGGTGGTCGCAACATGTTTGCCCAGCAGGGTTGCCTCAGGGCGAAACGGCTATGTGTGTATGAAATGTGAGGGGGTGGATTCGCTAATACATGGTCCAATCCTTTCTAAGGTTGCTCCGGGGTCACCACATTGGCAAATTAGTCATTATGCACTGATAAGATAGCAAACAGTGCTATCATACCTAACTCTGTAGGCTGACAGAGCGCATTAAATGCGCCGCTCAACGCCACATCGTCACTTGCCCGGCAAGCCTTGCCGAGCTGTTTTGCCAGCTTTGCACCTACTCGCTCGACACGTTGCAGGACGGGTGTCATCTGTAGGTATTTCCTGTAGAAAGAGGCTGCCATGTGGCGAATGGCTGCCACTTAGTCACTTTGCGGCTCGACATCACATTGATTGACGACGTGCATCGTGGTGAAGTGGTTTGGTGAGGTGGCTCCGCCCCTGCAAGTCCCGGCAGGCCCTGCCAGGATGTCTTGGAGGTTTCCTTCTGGGGGCGACCCCGTCTCGCCAGGCTCGCCTGCTCGGCAAGGGAGGCTTTTCTCCTGGTGGTTTCTTACTTCTCTGGCTTGCTCTTGGTCCTCTGGCACTTTGGCTTGATCTTGGCGCTATAATCTTGCTCCCGTGCCTGTGCACAGTCTGGGCAACAGACCCAGGGTTTGTTGCACCGACGGCAAGTATCAAATGATTCATAATCTAGTGATTCCAAAAGTCCATCCGTATGGAGTTTCTTCATGCGCTTTACACCAATATGACCTGAACGGCAGTGCCACAAATATGTTGTACTATCATTATCAACTTTACATCTTTTGGCATCAATACTATTGAATATGTGTATCACTACTATTGAGATTCAACAAGAATAGACCACTCTTCAAGGGTGCATGACCATCAAAGATATTACTCATATAAATAGAACAACCATTATTCTCTGATTTAAATGAATAACCGTCTCGCAATAAACAAGATCCAGATATAATGTTCATGCTCAGCGCGGGCACCGAATAACAATTATTCATGTCTGAAACTAATCCCGAAGGTAGATGTAGAGGTAGCGCGCCGTTGGTGATCACATCGACCTTGGAACCATTTCCAGCGTGCATCGTCACCTCGTCCTTAGCCAATCTTCATTTAATCGGCAGCTCCTGTTTCGAGTTACAAATATGAGCAACCGAACCAGTATCAAATACCCAGGCACTGCTACGAGCATCAGTAAGGTACACATCAATAACATGTATATCAAATATACCTTTGTTCACTTTGCCATCCTTCTTATCCGCTAAGTATTTGGGGAAGTTCCGCTTCCAGTGACCAGTCCCTTTGCAGTAGAAGTGCTCAGTTTCAGGCTTGGGTCCAGCTTTGGGCTTCTTCCTGCGAGTGGCAACTTGCTTGCCATTCTTCTTGAAGTTCCCTTTCTTTCCTTTGCCCTTTTCCTTGAAACTAATGGTCTTGCTAACCATCAACACTTGATGCTCCTTCTTGTTTTCTACCTCCGCAACCTTGAGCATTGTGAAGAGCTCGCGAATTGTTTTGTTCATCCCTTGCATATTATAGTTCGTCACGAAGCCTTTGTAGCTTGGTGGCAGTGATTGAAGAACTCTGTCAATAACACAATCGACTGGAAGATCAACTCCCAGCCGAGTCAAGTGATTATAATACCCAGACATTTTGAGTATGTGTTCACTGACAGGACTGACCTCCTCCATCTTGCAGCTATAGAACTTGTTGGAGACTTCATATCTCTCAACTCGGGCATATTCTTGAAATATTAACTTCAACTCCTGGAACATCCCATATGCTCCATGACATTCAAAACGTCTTTGAAGTCCCAGTTCTAAGCCGTAAAGCATGGCACACTGAACTATTGAGTAGTCATCAGATCGAGCTTGCCAGATGTTCATAACATCAGCTTCAGCTCCTATAGTAGGTGTCGGTGTCAAAACAGGCGGATCTCGGGTAGGGGGTCCCGAACTGTGCGTCTAGGCGGATGGTAACAGGAGACAAGGGACACGATGTTTTTACCCAGGTTCGGGCCCTCTTGATGGAGGTAAAACCCTACTCCTGCTTGATTAATATTGATGATATGGGTAGTGTCGTGGTTTTGTCACGGCAGATGTCCTAGAGAAAGGACTTAGTCGTGGAGCCATCGCGACGGGTTAGCTTGAAGGGGTTAAAGCGGACACAAGGATGCAAGAGAGTTTATACTAGTTCGGCCCCTTCGATGAAGGTAAAAGCCTATGTCTAGTTGTGATGGAATTGATGGGTGTTTCGATGACTAGGGAGCAAACAAGCTTCGCCTATGTCTTGAGTTGTTGTCTGTTCTCCTTGAACCGCCGTCGGGTCGTCCCCTTATATACATGGGTGACGCCCGTCGGTTTACAGAGTCCCAATACCGGCTCATAGATGTGTCCGGTTTGGTCTCTACTTATTCCTAACTTATAATACAAGTTACATATTGACGCCGGTTTACGGCTACAGGCTCTCAACCGATTATGGGTCTTGAGCCCTCATCTACCTTCATGGGATTTAACATACTTAACTGCTGATGAAGTTAACCCGGCCCAGATGGGCCGGTTTACGCCCAGTAGTAATATCCCCAACATTAGTCCCCAGATTGATTTGAACAGGTTCATGTCAATCCTTAGCAAAAACTTCAGCTTCAACATCTTCTTGTAGTTTGGTGAACTGCCGTGACGTCATCTTCTCTGATTGCTGTAAACCGGCGTGACGTCATCTGTCATCAAGAAACTATCCATGATACCTTCTTATTTAATAGATCTGCGATAATCGAGGCGATAGCTCTATTTCCAAACTTGCGGCCCCTTGATTTTCGCGCCTGACCCATGTCCCTTGCTTTATAAATAGGACCGAAGGGTCATTTCTTTTTCCCCTTCGTGCCCTTCTGCTTCTTCTTCCTCGCGTCGCCCAGCTTCGAAGCTCCGCCGCCGCCATCGCTCTCTGCACCAACTTCGGCCGCTGCATCAACCTGGGTGTACCAGAGCATCGCGGCGACCTTCCGCTCCTTCCTCAGCTCCGGTGAGTCTTCTATCCTTTTCATCATAGATCTGTTCTAGGGTTTCCATGTTCTCTAGCGTTCATCGCTTGTTTCTTGTTCATATGATAGATCCTTAGACGAATCTGTGAATCTTCGCTCTGTGTAGCAGTAGTTTTTATCCTCCATTTTCACTTTTGCATATTAAGACCATAGATCTTATCCGTACCTTTGCTTATTGATTCGGCACTGCTCCTTTTGGGCCTTCAATATTTATCTCCTTTATAAACATGTTCCAGATCCAAAGCTGCAGTATAATCTTGTGAAATCTGTTTTTGCATACTTACTCATCTGCAGTCTTGACAGTTCAATGCTTAGATCAGGCGGTTTAACTTTGTAGAAAAATTTGACAAACCGGTATATACCATTTGTCCCCTTGTTGAACCGCCAGATGTTGGTTGCTTCATGAAACTCTGGTTCAGATAGCTCTGTCTCCGATTTAACAGTGCCCATACCAACGTATCTTGATCAAATGCATTTTTGAACCGGGATCTTCTACCTTGTAGATTCCATCATGGCCAAGCAAGTGTATGAGTGCAATTGGGTCCCTTCTCGCGTCACAGAAGATCAACTGCACGATTTAGTCCTGATTGGCGCCTTGGGCAGCAAAGATACCATCCATTGGAGGGCTCCTGGCAAAGAATGCCCCCCCACACCTCGAGAAGGAGAGGTTGTTGTTTTCGTAGATCACTTAGCCCGGGGCTTTAAACCGCCCGGTTCTAAATTTTACCGGGATGTTTTAGCTGATTTCCAACTCCATCCGCAAGACACTGGCCCCAACTCTTTTACAAATATGTGCCACTTCCAAGTGCTCTGTGAGGTGTTCTTTCAAGAGGAGCCCACAGTGGAATTATTCAGAGATCTTTTCCATCTAAACCGCCGTACTGAGTTTACTGATGGCTCCAATATGGAGTTGGGTGGCATGGCGATTCAAAAAAGGAAAGAGGTCACATACCCTCACGCTAAGCTGCACAGCCACCCTAAGGAGTGGAATCAGACATGGTTCTACTGCAAAGACACCTCCCCTGCTGGTGAGAATCCCTTGCCTGGCTTTCGTCCGGAGTGGCTCAGCAATACACACCCTTTTCCTCAAAGATTGACTGCCCAGGAGAGAAGCAAATATGCTCCCCAGCTGTCAAAGCTCAGAGCCTTTATGGCCAATGGTTTAACAGGGGTTGATCTCGCTCGCTGTTGGATATCATGGAGCATACCGCCCCTTAGTCAGCGCTCCGGTTTGATGTGCAAGTATACTGATAGTGTTGATGACCCACTGCGACGCTCAAAACTCCAGCTCTCCAGTGAAGAAATCACAGAGGCTGTCCATAAGATACTAAATGAACCGGAACACGTCTGTGCTAGAACCGGCCTGCTTCCCTTCTGTGCTACCAACAAACCGCCAGCTGTAAGACTTTGATTTTTCTCTTTGATGAATCTGTTATTGATATGTCTGGTCATTGTTTTTAATATCAGTGTCTGCATAATCAGGGCGATGATCCATTTTGGAGCAAAAAGCTGCCGCAGGAGAAACCAGAGAAAACAGATAAACCGGAAAGACCAACCCGGCAAAAGACTAAAGCTGTGAAGAAGACTGTCCACCGAAAAAGAACCACTGCATCTTCTAATCCGGCCCCTGATGATGAGGTGGATAATCCGGACTTTGAGGTAGAGCTTGACTCACTTGGTTTATTTTTCATGCGTCTTATTGATGATGATATTTGTCAGGATGATGCCGAAGCCAGCCACGCGGATGTTGCAGAGGTAATTATTCTCTCTTCCGATTCAGAAACTTTGCCTTCACAAAAAATCCGTCACGCAAACCGGAAAGTTAAATTTTCTCATCCTCTTGCTTATTTGGATCCTAAACTTCTTATGAAGACTCAACAACACGAAGCTCGCTGCACCACCCGGCACAGCGGCCAGGTAGTTACCTCCGCCGGTTTACCGAACAGTCCGGTTCGGAAACGTCATTCCAAGGTCTCTAATTCGCTTGTCAGTGCTTGTCCTAAAGCGGGCTGCTTTCGTCAACCTCTTAATCCGTCTGACTCTGATTACCAGGTTATTTCCCACTCATCTTCTGGCGAGTCATCGGCTACTCAGCTCCCGCCGCTCAAAACGGTGCTTGGATAAGCTATATTTATTGTGATGTTTGCAGTACATTGCCTTAGAACACCTGCTGTATTTAATTTTGTTATTCTTCTCAGGGCCAAACCTAGGCCAAGCAAGAAGGCCCGCCTGGACAAAGCGGCCGAAGAAGATGTCATTCTTGAAGCGGCTATCTCTAAGGATATTCCCAACAATCCACCGCAGCCAGATGATGATCTTATTGCTGAAGAGAGACCTACTGATACCTCAGGTCCTATCCATCAGCCCACAGGTTCCATCCGGATTGAAAGCTCCACCGGTCCAGCAAAACCTACTGACAAGCCAGCAGCTCCAGTGCAAACCGGTGGTACCAAGGATGATGAGGTTGTCATTACTGGCACTGGCCATACTGAGCCAAGCAATCCTGTCGCTTTATCCAAACATTCTGCCAAGGAAGAATTTGCTGCTTTTGGCAAAAGCACGTGGAACGCTGATCTGACGGCTTACGCTGCTCTGAACGCCCAAGATATCCATTCCGGCTATCTGAACCGGCTGTATACCAGCCGTGACTATGAAGCCGGTCTAGTTAATATGATGAAAGATAAATATGAGGTAACTTCCATATGCTCCTTCCTGCTTGTATGCTTTTATTCTTGCTGACTCTCCTAGCCCCCAAGGGCCGGTTTGAACTATTCTTTCAAACCGGGACTTAATAATATAAATCTTGATGCTTTGAAATTTGCTGATGTAGCCCCCAAGGGCCGGTTCAACTTAGTGTAGTTAAACCGGTACTTTAAGTAATTGAAACTGCCGCATCAGAATACATATGATCAAATAGCCATTAGCCCCCAAGTGCCAAGTTGAATGCTTGTATTGATCTTGAGACTTTGTAAACAATTGAAAGATGAAGATCAAATACGCATTAGCCCCCAAGTGCTAAGCGCATAACTTGTTATGTGGTTGGTACTTGAATCCTTCTGGCGATTTGTTGAAACATATATCTGTATGCCTGCAGGCGGAGCTGAAGGCGAAAGAAAACCAAGTCATCAATCTGCAAGAAAACCTGAAAACCCAACAGGCTGAAACCTCCAAAGCAAAACAGGAATTGGCCAGTGCCTTAAGCGCCATGGAATAACTTAAGGAGAACTTCAAGAAGAAATGGGCGGATTGGGCCACTGAAAAGTTTGCTTTGATCAAACGAGCAGAGGATGCCGAGGCTGCACTCAAACCAGTGACGGGTGAACTGACCAGCATAAAGCGGCACATTCATGCCATGACCACTGCTATCTTTGGTAAGCCAGCTTGCCTTCTGAATTGGTTCTGCCTTCTTACAAAGTCGCCGGTTTATTAACCCTTTATGGTATTTCAGGGACACGCATTGGTCACTTGGGGTCAGATGTGCGGAAGAAATTGAAAGCCGCCTATACCTTGGTTGAACAATTGTATACTGGTGCCCAGCGGATCATCTGTACCGCGTCTCATAACAAACCAGCGCCCACTTTGATTCAAGATACTCTGATGAAACTGTAAGTGCTTCCTGCCCGGGTTGAAGAGTTGAAGAAATCTGCTGCTCGAACCGGTGAAATCAATGCTTTAATCTAAGCAAAAGCCTGGGTGCTGGATTTTGATCCTATTGAAGCTGCTCAGGGCTATCCCAGCTTGAAGGAAGACGGGTCAGAATTTGGTGAAGCGGATTTGCGAGCAATAAACCGGGAGGTACGTCCGCTAGCTTGTCAACTGGCTGAGGAAGCAGACTTGTCTCATTATCAAGCCCAATATGACAGTCAGAACAAGCGAATAGCTGCACCAATCCATGAATCGAAAAATCTGATCCCTCCAATCTGTAAGCATACTTACGCTCCCGATATTGACCCGTCATTGCTAATCCATGATGAGGTTGTTTTTCAAGCATTAATGGGAATAGACTGGACAACTGTGGATTTCTAGCCACTGGGTAGAGAAACGGAACCTGAAGCAGCGCAAGATGACCCACAACCATCAGGCCAGGCTGGTGGCCAAGCTTAAATCGGAAGCCGGTTTAAAAACTGCCTCTCCTTTGTGAAAAACAATTATGTTATTATGGGCACCATGTTGCCTTGTAATAGGCTAGCTGATACCTTTTTTTGAATATTAGCTAGCTGATACCTTTGATGTTGATATGCCTTCGTGCATAACTTGTTCTTCCTGTGGTAATGAACTTTTCAAAACACTTTCTGAAATAAGAAATTCGTCAAGTGCCACCGCGGTTGTACCGTCAGGCGGAGTATGATGTCTGTATATATAAAATCAAAACATCCAAAACAAAATTTTAAGTATATGATCAAATTTTTGAGATACATAATACCTGCCATCATTGAGTGTGAAGTTGGCTTGGCCAACCTTGAAGCGGAGTTTTAGAAACCCACACTGTTGGAGGAAATAACAACTCCTGTATATATATATGACGCTGTTTATCATGTAAACCGTGTCGGGTTATAATAAACACCGTGTTACTCCATAAGAGGATGTTAACAACAAGGATCAAACTGGACAAATAGTCTCCGGATTGACGTGAACTGCGTTCCATCAATTGATTGGTTAAAAAACTTTGTTGGTTTAAAAAAACAATGAAAAGCAAAAAAAAACCTACAAAGAAAAGTATGAAGCAAAAGCAACGACAAAAACGTTTGCCAAAAAAGATTTATTTAAGCTGATCAAATGGTGTTACCATGGCCAAACACGACCAAGCTCCCGTTAGGTGTAACTATGGTTCTAGTCAGCCAGGTCCCCAAGTGATTCTGTGGCATTTATGCCGACCAAATGGCGTGGTCATGGTTCGGGTTCGACCAAGCCCCCAAGTGATTCTGTGGCCTTAGGCCGATCAAGAGGCATGACTGGTTCAGACATGACCAAGTCCCCAAGTGATCTGGTGGCTCTCGCCTATCAAGAGGCATGGTATTGGTTCGGACACGACCAATCCTCCAAGTGATATAACACGATGCTTTTAGCAAAGATAACTCAAGGGGTAAACCGGAGGCCGCTTTAGAGCAACTCCGTGTAACCTCACATGATGTAAAAGAACAGATACCCCGCCTTAGCTGAGGTTCCAGTTTATTATATTTGATCGTAATATATACATTGTCGTAATATGTACATAAGTATAGCCAATGGCTCGGGTATAGTAAGGCCGAAGATGAGCTATATTCCACGGCCTGTTAGTCTCCTCCTCTGATGTACGTGAGTCCTTATGCTCTCAAATATAGATCAGATAGTACGACCCGTTGTGCAGATTCTTGCTGACCACGAAAGGCCCCTCCCAAGGTGGGGATAGCTTATGCATATCAGTCTGATCTTGGATGAGCCGAAGCACCAAATCTCCTTCCTGAAAGGCTCTGGTTCTGACTCGGAGACTGTGATAACGACGAAGATCCTGCTAGTAAATCGCCGATCGGCCGGCTGCGATGTCATGCTCTTCATCCAACCGGTCCAAAGCATCTTCTCGTGTTGTCTCGTTGTCCGCTTCAATATAAGTCGTGACACGAGGTGAATCATGACGGATATCACTGGGGAGAACCGCCTCCGCTCCATAAACCATGAAGAACAGTGTGTATCCTGTTGATCTGTTGGGTGTTGTATTGATGCTCCATAACACAGATGGTAATTCTTCTACCCAACAACCCGGCATTCTCTGCAAAGGAACCATGAGCCGGGGCTTGATGCCTCTCAATATCTCTTGATTAGCTCTTTCTGCTTGACCATTGGACTGTGGATGTGCCACTGATGAAACGTCGAGCCGGATGTGCTCCCGTTCGCAGAACTCCTTCATAGCACCTTTGGACAAATTGGTACCATTATCTATGATAATACTGTGCAGAAAACCAAACCGAAAAATCACCTTTTTGATGAACTGAACCGCCGTGGCCGCATCACACTTGCTAATAGGTTCTGCCTCCACCCACTTTGTAAACTTGTCAACCGCCACCAGGAGGTGGGTCTTCTTATCTTTGGACCTTTTGAAAGGCCCAACCATATCCAGCCCCCAAGTCACAAACGGCCAAGTAATTGGAATCATTCTCAATTCTTGAGCCGGTACATGAGCACGTCTTGAAAACCTTTGGCAACCATCACATCGCCTGACCAGATCCTCCGCATCAGCATGAGCAGTTAACCAATAGAAACCATGGCGAAACGCTTTAGCTACCAGAGACTTTGAACCGGCATGGTGACCACAATCTCCTTCGTGGATCTCACGCAAAATTTCACGACCTTCTTCAGGAGACACGCAACGCTGAAAAGCTCCTGATACACTGCAATGATGCAACTCACCATTGATGACAGCCATGGACTTGGATCGCCGGATTATCTGCCGGGCCAGAATCTCATCTTCTAGCAACTCTCCCCAGTTTTTGTACGCCAGGTAAGGAAGCGTCCAATCCGGAATAACATGAAGAACTGCCACCAATTGAGCCTCCGGATCAGGAATAGCCAAATCCTCTTCACCTGGGATCTTCACCGACGGGTTGTGCAGCACATCCAAAAAAACATTGGGCGGGACCGGTTTGCGCTGAGAGCCCAGCCGGCTTAAAGTGTTCGCCGCTTCATTTTTCCGCCGGTCCACGTGGTCCACCTGATAGCCTCTGAAATAACCTGCAACAATATCCACCTCACGACGATATGCTGCCATGAGTGGGTCCTTGGAGTCCCAAGTGCCAAACACTTGCTGAGCCACAAGGTCCAAGTCACTGAAGCACTTAACTCGACTTAGATTCATCTCCTTAGCCATCCGGAGACCATGGAGCAAGGCTTCATACTCAGCTGCATTGTTAGTACAAGGGAACATTAAACGGAGAACATAACAAAACTTATCACCTCGTGGGAAAGTTAATACGACTCCAGCCCCCGAGCCTTCCAACTGCCTGGATCCATCAAAATGGATGGTCCAATACGTACGATCTGGCTTCTCTTCAGGTGCTTGCATTTCCGTCCAATCATTGATGAAATCAACAAATGCTTGAGACTGAACCGCTGTCCGAGGCACATACTTCAAACCGTACGGCCCCAGCTCTATGGCCCACTTTGCAATCCGGCCAGTTGCTTCCCGGTTCTGGATGATATCTCCCAAAGGAGCAGAACTGACTACCATAATTGAGTGCCCTTGGAAATATTGCTTAAGCTTCCAGCTTGCCATAAAAACTCCATACACCAGCTTCTGCCAATGCTGATATAATAGACCGGACATTGAACCGGATGCTCCTTACCTGCCTCTTTTCGCTCCACCACAATAGCTACGCTAACCGCCCGGACATTAGCAGCAACATATAGCAGTAACGGCTCCTTGTCAACGGGAGCGGCGAGCACAGGCGGATTGGCCAATTGCCGTTTTAAGTCCTCAAATGCTTCATCAGCAGCAGAACTCCAGATAAACTGATCCGTCTTTTTCAACATCTGATACAAAGGGATTGCCTTCTCACCCAGGCGACTGATAAACCGGCTTAGCGCAGCAATCCGGCCTGCCAGGCGTTGAACATTGTTGATACACTTTGGTTTAGCCAGGGAGGTGATAGTCGTGATCTTCTCCGGATTAGCCTCAATTCCCCTGTTGGACACCAGAAAACCCAATAGCTTGCCCGCCGGTACACCAAAGACACACTTGTCCGGATTAAGCATCATCTTGTATGTTCTCAGGTTATCAAAGGTTTCTCTCAAATCATCAATCAGAGTCTCCTTCTCGTTGGATTTAACCACGATATCATCCACGTAAGCATGTACATTACGGCCAATCTGCTTGTGAAGACAATTTTGTACACATCGTTGGTAAGTTGCCTGGGCACTCTTGAGCCCGAAGGGCATAGACACATAGCAGAAGGCTCCAAAGGAAGTTATAAATGTTGTCTTCTCCTGGTCCTTAACTGCCATTTTGATCTGATGGTAGCCAGAATACGCATTCAAAAAACTTAAACGCTCACAACCCGCCGTGGCATCAATGATTTGATCGATACAGGGGAGGGCAAAAGGATCTGCTGGACAAGCTTTATTAAGATCTATGTAATCCACACACATGCGCCAGGTGTCGTTTTTCTTGAGGACCAGCACCGGATTGGCAAGCCACTCGGGGTGAAAAACTTCAACAATAAAGCCAGCTTCTAAGAGCCTGGCTACCTCTTCTTCAATCGCCTTGTGTCTTTCTTCGTTAAACCGGCGGAGGAACTGTTTCACCGGTTTATATTTAGGATCCACATTAAGTGTGTGCTCAGCAATTTGCCTCGGTACACCTGGCATGTCGGAGGGCTTCCATGCAAAAATGTCCCGATTCTCACGGATGAACTCGATGAGCGCGCTTTCCTATTACGGATCCAAGTTGGCACTGATGCTGAACTGCTTGGACGAATCGCAGGTACGAAGTCAACAAGCTTAGTTTCTGCTGCCAATTTGAACTTCAGGGCCGGATCATGCTCCGTAGTTGGCTTCTTCAACGGAGTCATGTCCGCCGGATCAACATTATCTTTATAGTACTTCAACTCCTCGGTGGCACAAACCGACTCTGCATAAGCCGCATCTCCTTCCTCGCATTCCAAAGCGATTTTGCGGCTTCCGTGAACCATTATTGTCCCCTTGTGACCCGGCATCTTGAGCTGTAAATACACATAACAGGGCCGAGCCATAAACTTGGCGTATGCCGGTCGCCCAAACAGGGCATGATATGGACTTTGGATTTTCACCACTTCAAACGTCAATGTCTCTGATCTGGAATCATGATCATCCCCAAAGGCCACTTCGAGAGCTATCTTACCAACGGGATATGCTGATCTGCCAGGCACTACACCGTGGAATACTGTATTAGACGGTTTGAGATTCTTATCTATTAGTCCCATACGACGGAAGGTCTCATAGTACAGGATGTTAATGCTGCTCCCTCCATCCATGAGCACCTTGGTGAACTTATAACCTCCCACCTGAGGCGCCACCACCAGAGCCAACTGACCCGGATTATCGACCTGGGGTGGGTGATCCTCTCTGCTCCATATGATTGGTTGTTCAGACCAACGTAGATAACGGGGTATGGCCGGTTCAACAGATTTGACTGCCCGCCTCTGAACCTTCCGGTCTCGCTTGTCTAAGCTAGTGGTGAAGACATGGTACTGCCCACTACTCAACTGCTTTGGGTTGCTCTGGTAACCTGACTGTTGTTGCTGTTGGTTGTAACCACCCTGGTTGTTCTGACTATTTTGACCATTATGTCCGCCCGGATTACCATTAAATCCTGAACCGGAACTTACTCCACCGTAACCCGGACCAGACCCTGAGCCACCGCCAGATCCGTGATCATACCGGAAATTATTAGAATTCTTGAACTCCTGCATAATAAAGCAATCCTTCCAAAGGTGGTTTGCTGGCTCCTCCTTCGTCCCATGTCTTGGACAGGGCTGGCTTAGCAGATAGTTCAGGCGGTTTGGGTTAGGGTTGGGTGCTCCACTATGATTTTTCGGCCTACCCTTGCGTCGCTGGCCATTGTCCTGTGCGTTGGTATTAGCCACAAAATCCATGTTACCATCCGCTTTACGCTTGCCTCCTCCGCCATTGCCTACCCAGTGATGCTGCTGACCTTTGGAGCTGCTGTTCTTCTTCCCTTTCCCTGTCTTGTCATCATCAGATTCGTGATCCTTGGTACTATCAGAATCAGCATATTTTACCAAAGCAGCCATGAGGGTCCCCATGTCGGTGCAATGACGCTTCATCCGTCCCAATTTCAACTTCAGGGGCCCAAACCGGCAGTTGCCTTCTAGGGTTAATACTGCGGTGTCAGTGTTGATGCGGTCTGAGGAGTGCAACACTTGTGAAACCCGGCGCACCCAATGAGTCGTTGATTCTCCTTCCTCCTGGACGCATGCGGCTAAGTCCACTATCGACATAGGCTGTTTACAGGTATCCTTGAAATTGTTGATGAACAGGGCTCGTAATTGGGCCCATCAACTGGTAGAATTAGCTGGCAAGCTTTTTAACCAAGTACGGGCCGTTCCTTCAAGCATCATGGTGAAGTATTTCGCACACGCCGTGTCATCCACATCCAGCATCTCCATGGCCATCTCATAGCTCTCCACCCATGTCTCTGGAGGTTGATCCGCCGTGTAATTTGGTACCTTGCGCGGGCCTTTGAAATCCTTGGGCAGGCGCACGTTGCGTAAAGCGGGGATAAGGTAAGGCATCCCTAAAGAACTAGAAGTAACACCAGGTTCGATCGAGATGGTCGGACGAACCGGCGTTAGCTGCTGAGCCTGATGTTGTGCGGCTAACTCGGCCTCCCTGCGTGCTCGGGCCCGGTTCACCACTTCCTGAGCGTCATCAGCACCACCCGTCGGGTTGTTACCATGGGGTGCTCCACGTCGTTCATTACTCGACACTGCTGGCTCATCCATATGTCTGCTATAGCTCCGGCTTGGACGGGGGTCGAGTGGATCCGATCGCGGCTGTACGAGTACGCTTCCTGTTGGGCCAAAGCTGTCCTCAGAAGTTCCTTGACCCGTCGCGTCTCTACTGCCTGCGGCGAGTCACCTTCAATTGGAATGGCCTCCAGTCGTGCAGCAGCGGCAACAAGATTGTCCATTGGGTTGGAGTAATGACCCGGAGGTGTTAAAGCATCCTGAGGTATAACGGTGTTTTGACGAGGCAGGTCCATCTGACGGGGCTGAACCGGTGCACCGGTCCCAGGGGCTTCTGCCCGGTTCTCCTCCAGTGGATTGTCGGCTCTTGGTCCTAGAGTGTTGAAAAGGTCTCTGGCCTCGAAAACTGGAGGTAAGCGGGATCGGTGCTTCCTCCTCATGACTTCATGCGACGCGCTCTGGTCCAACATAAGCCTGTAGGCCTGTGCGTCTAAAGCGGCCCGCTCTGCAGCCATCCTGGCATCCTCAGCTGCCAGATCCGTCTTGGCCTGGGTGATTTGTTCCTTTACCTTTGCAATCTCCATGTTGTGAACGTCCTGATCTGGCGGATTAACTTCCGCCATAAGCACAGCCAACGCATCAAATAGTTCTGATAGAACCTGAGCCGGCGGGCGCACAGGGCCTCCTGCCCCGGTAGCCGTCGTCGCTGCTGAACCGGAGATCGTTGCCGCGGCTGTCGAATAATGAAGCGCTGCTTGTGTTCCGGTCATGAATATTCCAACCCGGTTAGGCAGATCGGAGGGGTCCGGAATACTGTCGCCGTCGGAACAGCTCTCAATCCGGCCATCTTGCAGCTGATAAAGAGATTCGGTTTCTCCGGTTGAAGATTCGTCACCGGAACAAACGACAGTCGCCCCGCGAAGCTCCGATCCGTCCTCATAACTTCCTCCATGGATCACTCCCACGAAGGTACGCTTCATGGCCGGTTTAACCCGGGCGGATTGTGCACGCTGAGCCGTCTCGACGAGGTCGGTGCAGATGTCCGGCTCAGGGCCCCGTTCTCCGATCTTGCCAATGAAAATGTGAATGCTACCAAAGGGGACCCGATACCCGTACTCAATTGAGCCGGCCTCGGGGCCCCAGCCTACGTCGTCGATGTAGAGAATGCCGCGACGACTCTTACTCATCCGGCTTACAGCGTAGCCCTCGAGTCCTTCAAAGCAGCCCTCCAAGAACCAGAAACCATCGTGCGATAGCCCCATGGTGGGCGCCAACTGTCGTGGTTTTGTCACGGCAAATGTCCTAGAGAAAGGACTTAGTCGTGGAGCCATCGCGACGGGTTAGCTTGAAGGGGTTAAAGCGGACACAAGGACGCAAGAGAGTTTATACTAGTTTGGCCCCTTCGATGAAGGTAAAAGCCTACATCTAGTTGTGATGGAATTGATGGGTGTTTCGATGACTAGGGAGCAAACAAGCTTCGCCTATGTCTCGAGTTGTTGTTTGTTCTCCTTGAACCGTCGCCGGGTCGTCCCCTTATATACATGGGTGACGCCCGTCGGTTTACAGAGTCCCAACACCGGCTCATAGATGTGTCCGGTTTGGTCTCTACTTATTCCTAACTTATAATACAAGTTACATATTGACGCCGGTTTATGGCTACAGGCTCTCAACCGATTATGGGTCTTGAGCCCTCATCTACCTTCATGGGCTTTAACATACTTAACTGCTGATGAAGTTAACCCGGCCCAGATGGGCCAGTTTACGCCCAGTAGTAATATCCCCAACAGGTAGTACAAGAGTAGATCTACCACGAGATCAAAGAGGCTAAACCCTAGAAGCTAGCCTATGGTATGATTGTTGTTCTACGGACTAAACCCTCCAGTTTATATAGACATCGGAGGGGGCTAGGGTTACACAGAGTCGGTTACAATGGGAGGAGATCTACATATCCGTATTGCCAAGCTTGCCTTCCACGCCAAGGAAAGTCCCATCCGGACACGGGACGAAGTCTTCAATCTTGTATCTTCATAGTCCAAGAGTCCGGCCAAAGGTCATAGTCCGGCTATCCGGACACCCCCTAATCCAGGACTCCCTCAGTAGCCCCCGAACCAGGCTTCAATGACGATGAGTCCGGCACGCAGATTGTCTTCGGCATTGCAAGGTGGGTTCTCCTCCAAATTCCGAATACCTGTTTGAATAGTGTCCGGCTTCTCATGAATGTTGCGCTCCTTGGCTTCCACGCCCAATAATGGCCACCTTCCATGTGTCAAGTGAATGTGAAGAGCCAAGGTGTTTTTACATTTACCCTCCTAGCTATGTAAATGAGCTGCCTATTAAAGAGACGAGGATTCAGATCCAAATCACACCATCCTCCCTTAGCGAGCTTTCATCAGAGCGCACACGACAGAGATCCATTCCATCATGGCCGGTCGACGCAGCTCCTCTTCTCGCTCCCCCAGCCCCAAGCCCGGAGATTGGGAGAGATGTTCCGTCCCGCACAGCAAACTAGTGACGCCTCAGACCAAGGGATTTCTCCCCCCAGCATACATGGTCCCGGTTCAAGCCGGGCTCGCCACCTATAATGGCGGAGAGCAAGCGGAGAGCCTTCCCAATCCCTCCAAGGGAGAGCGGGTGTGCCTTGTCCCTCATTTGATAATAGGGCTCAGATTTCCAATTTAGCCGTTTCTCCGGGGGCTCTTGGAGTTCTACGGCCTCCAGTTGCACAGTCTTACGCCTGCCTCCATACTGCATATTGCAGGCTTCGTAGCCCTTTGCGAGATGTTTTTGGGCTGCGAGGCTCACTTCGCGCTGTGGAAGAAGCTGTTCTGCCTTGTGCCCCGTTCTCAGAAGGGGTCAATATATCAAGTGGGCGGAGCCGAAGTGTGGCGCATCATCGGGACCGGATATCTATCCGGAACCCCAAAGAAGACGTCTGAAGACTGGCCTTCAAAATGGTTTTATATAGAAGACGTCCCCCTCCCTGATCCTATCCGGATCGGCCTTCCTGAGTTCGGCAATGCTCCTTTGAAGAAGCGCCTGAGCTGGCGTCCACGGAGCCCCCAGGAGGAAGATGACAGGGACGTTCTTTACCTGATGAGCTGGATAAGGTCGCTAGCTCAATCCAGATTGACCATGATCGAGGTCATGGCCATATGCATTATGCGGGGGTGCATCCGCTTCAATATAGAGGCCACCCCATGTGGGATTTCAACGGAGAGGATGACGCCACCCGCTGCGGACGCAAGGGGCCGGACTTGGTCGCTGCTCTAGTAAAGATCTTGTCCAATTTGTATAAGGGAGAAGAGGAGGAATTCCTCCGCATCAATCAACAGGGTGGATTTTCTATGTATAATCCTCCGAGCTGGGTAAGTTGATACTTTTTCTTGCCCATCCGTTCCATATTCCATAGTTAAGTATTTCATCTTGCGATTCCAACGCAGGAGCTGTGTAAGGCCGTAAGGGAGATAAACAGCCCTCCTCCACAACCCGAGGATCCGGAACGGTCCCTCGACCCGGCCTCCCAAGAGGATCCGGACATATCAGTGGAGCTAATTGATAGGGTATTTTACCAATTAAGCAATGACAATGCCTTGGTGGCCATTACGGCCGATTACCCTGGGCTACTTCCAGCCTCACAGGTAACTGAGACCGAAGTCCCAGCACGTTGAAAAGGATCCGTCCTTGCGTATTTTTGTTTACCGTATACCAACGGTGTCTTGAAGGGGAGGCCCTTGGGGCGGCATGCCGAGCCTGCGGCGACTAGCCAACAAGGGGCTGCGAGGCCAGGCAGGCTAAAAAGAAATGCAGTCCGGACTGAGACACCGGCGCAGCGGTATGGTGCGCCGTCCTACTCCAAGATATCATTCACAGAGGCATACTAACGCCCGTGCTTTCTTTAGGAAAAAGAACGCTCGTTGGACTGTATCCGGAGAGGTCGCCAATCACGCCTCCACCAGTCAGGCTCCAAGGCCGGATCCGGAAGCGGAAGCGAATAAGAGGCACGCGCCGGATGCTCCTCCGACAGAGGATGCAGACAGACTGTCCGCCACAAATTCCGAGGTGGAGAGTGCCATGAACCATAGGCGTCGTCGGGTCGTTCTCCGTGACGCTTGTTTCTCCCAAGAGGCATTTGATGCCTTCAACTCGGGAGATGCGTACCTCCGTACTGCTCAAATGGTCTAGCCAGAGCCACGGATCAGTATGTAAAGGACATACGGGTGAGAAAATTTGGTGATTATATATATATCAGTAGCCCCTGAGACTTGAAACAGTTAGAATAACTGATTTAAGGCTCACATGTTATGCAGGTTTATACAGAAAAGAATACCCAACTGTCCCAGGAGCTGGAAGAGTGCAAAGCTCGACTTCAGGCCGCACTAGCCGCAGGAGAGAAGTCCAAGAAGACCCCCTCTGGTAAGACATATTGAAAATGATAGGTACCATATAGAGTGCGGCATATGTGCGAATATAATGATGAAATTGTAGATGACCCCGGAGGAAATCCGGACGAGCAACAACTCCGACGCCAGCTAGAGGCTAGCGAGAGCATGCTTACCAAGGTTAGGAAGGAGAAGAATAATCTCCAGGATGCCAACACCCAGCTTAGTGTGGAACTAAAAGATGTTCGTGCTCAACTGTCGGACTCCGTGAAGGAGAATCAACGGCTTCGACGCGGCATTTTCAGTAAGTGCTTGAACGAACTTTGGAAAAGAGTTCGGTGAAGAAGTCGATTAATAGAGTTACGTCTGTAGGTATGCTAATAGGTCATCCTGCGGAGGAAATGCCCGGTTCTACGGGTGACCTTCTTCCCGAGCTCTCACAACTGCACGAACGAGTTCGGCAGGTGATGCAAGGCATTGCCCAGGCCTTGTGGCCGTCCGTCTCCGTGCCCGAAGGCCTTGGAGAGCTTGTGGAGAAGCTGAAGGGAGCGCGGCGGCACTTCCGATTATGGAAGATATTGGCCTACCGTCAAGGTGTCAGGGAAGCCTGGGCCATGGTGAAGACGCGGTATACCAAGGCTGATCCAAACCACATGGCCGAGGTCGGACCTGTGGGGCCCGATGGGAAAGAGATCCCTGTTAGTCTGATGTACGGGCAAGTAGAATTGGCCACAAAGTATTCCCAATAGGATTGTAAGTTAGACAGCCTGTTGGATGGTATAGAGGAAGAATTTAGTCAGTCATAGTGACTATGTAATTGAAGTGACATTTGTAATGCCTTCTAGCCGGATTGTAGATCATTTGTCACGGCGGACCTTTTTGCTTCGACCTCTGGACCCGATAGTCCAGAGTGAATCTGAATACCCTCTCGGTTATGAAAAACCGGGGCATGCGTGGAAACCAGGCGTAGGGGTCATTAGTGCTTGAACAGACAGGTGCCCAACTAGTTATGTTATATTACATGGTTAGTAAGAAACATCTTCCAGGGAGAATAGTTCCGTTAGGGGTTCCTTTCCCTGGGTATGCATGCCCTAAAGTGCATGTCCGGGCTGCGGAAAGAATCGCAGGAAAAAACATCTTTTGTTCACCGACCAAATATTCTCTTAAGAACGCTAGCTTTCGCCTTCACCCAGTCTGAGGTACACATCCGGCTGACCCGGCAGTAACAATCGCAGAGGTGCTCCCCTTATGCCCTAGCCGAATTAACGGGAACGTAGGGCATAAATACAAGAGCTAGGCAACCCAGCTTGGCCAAAACTTAAGTCATATCGATGCATATAATGGCGAATAAAAGGTACATGCGGAAGGATAACACATGTGTTGGGCATAAAGCCCGTATAAATAAGCTTCTATTAAAGAAGCCCCCAGGTATAATGAGCACTGATAGCGCGTCATTTGTGTGCAAACAAGGCACAAATTGGCCCTTTAAAGGCTGTGAGATAAAAGAAAGGGAGAAGGAGAGAAATATAGGATAGATAGTGTATAAAAATGGACAGAGGAAGGAGACGAACACAGAGTCCGGCGCTAGGCGTAGAATCTTCAGAGTCTTGCTGCATTCCATGGGTTCGGCTCGAGGCGATTATCCGATGCATCCCGCAGACGGTATGCTCCACCAGTCAAGACTTGGTCAATAATGAAGGGACCCTCCCATTTGGGCTTGAGTTTGTCCTTTTTCTTCTCCGGCAGGCATAGAACTAATTCGCCAACATTATAAGTTTTGGCCCGTACTTCTCTGCTTTGGTATCTTCGAGCCTGTTGTTGATAGAATGCGGAACGGGCTTTTTCCACGTCACGCTCCTCCTCCAAAGCGTCCAAACTGTCCTGCCGATCGAGCTCGGCTTCTCTTTCTTCATACATGCGCACTCGAGGTGAGTCATGAATTATGTCACAGGGTAGAACAGCCTCTGCGCCGTATACCATAAAGAATGGTGTGTATCCGGTGGTGTGATTCGACGTGGTCCGTAGCCCCCAGAGTACGGAGTCGAACTCCTCTACCCAGTGCGTGTTAGATTCCTTGAGGGGCCTCACTAATCTGGGTTTGATGCCGCTCATGATAAGACCATTCGCTCGCTCGACTTGACCGTTAGTTTGTGGGTGATAGACTGAAGCATAATCGAGCTTGATGCCCATGTTTTTGCACAAGAGTTTTGCCTCATCGGCCATGAAGTTTGTGCCGTTATCAGTGATGATGTTGTGGGGGACGCAATAATGGTGTACGACCCCGGATATGAAGTCTATCACCGGTCTGTATTCGGCCGTCTTAATAGGCTTGGCTTCTATCCATTTGGTGAACTTATCCACCATGACCAGCAAGTATTTTTTTTCTTGTGGGTTCCTCCTTTAAGGGGTCCAACCATGTGAAGCCCCCAGACCGTGAAGGGCCAAGTGATGGGGATTGTTTGGAGGGCGGTGGGTGGCATATGGCTTTGGTTTGCAAAAAGCTGGCAACCAACGCAGCGTTGGACCAAGTCCTGAGCGTCTGCTCGGGCCGTCGGCCAATAAAAGCATGTACGGAAGGCCTTGCTTACAAGGGCCCGGGCTGCAGCGTGGTGGCCGCTGAGTCCGGCATGAATTTCTGCCAGAAGATTCCGCCCTTCCTCTTCAGATATGCACCTTTGAAGGTCCGGTGGTGCTTTTCTTATAAAGCTCTCCCTCATGGACCTTATAGGCTTTGGATCGCCGCACTATGCAACATGCCTCGTTTTGGTCCTCGGGGAGTTCCTGCCTAGTTAGGTAGGCTAGGAATGGTTCTGTCTACGGGGCGATGACGGCCATTATAGCGTGGGCTGAAGATGTTACTTCGGTGGCAGAGCCTCCGATTATGTCAGAGTGTTCGGTATCGGGCAGTGCGGTTCGGTCCGGGCTGTTATTGCTGGGTTCCCCTTCCCATGCTACGGATGGCTTGAATAGCCTCTCCAAAAAGATGTTGGGGGACTGCATTGCGTTTTGCGCCGATGCGTGCCAAGACATCTGCCGCCTGATTGTTTTCCCGGGCTATATGGTGAAATTCGAGCCCCTCGAACCGAGCTGACATTTCTAGGACGGCGTTGCGATAAGCTGCCATTTTCGGATCCTTGGCATCAAAGTCTCCATTTATTTGGTATATTGCGAGGTTCGAATCCCCCCGCACCTCTAGGCGTTGAATGCCCATGGATACTACCATCCGGAGACCATGTAGAAGGGCCTCATATTCGGCGGCGTTGTTGGAGTCCGTATACATTATCTAGAGTACGTATTGAACTGTATCTCCTGTTGGGGATGTCAAAACGACGCCAGCCCCCAGACCAGCCAACATTTTGGAGCCGTCGAAGTGCATGATCCAGTTGGAATATGTGCCATACTCTTTAGGGAGTTCGGCTTCCGTCCATTCGGCGACGAAGTCGGCCAATACTTGCGACTTAATGGCTCACCGTGGCTTGTAAGTTATGTCGAACGGGAGGAGCTCAATGGCCCATTTGGCAATCCGGCCCATGGCGTCGCGGTTGTTTACAATATCATTAAGTGGCACTTCCGAGGCTACCGTTATCAAACACTCTTGAAAGTAGTGTCGCAGCTTTCGGGATGCCATGAACACCGCGTACGCTATCTTTTGATAATGCGGGTACCGTGACTTGCATGGAGTAAGGACAGTGGATACATAGTAGACTGGCTTTTGAAGGGGGAATTTATGTCCATCCGTTTCTCGTTCGACGACGAGCACTGCGGTCACAACTTGATGAGTTGCCGCAATGTATAATAACATTGGTTCGCCAATGTTTGGCGCGGCCAGGACTGGGTTGGTTGCCAATATGGCTTTTATTTCTTCTAGTCCGGCTGTGGCGGCATCCATCCACTCGAAGTGTTCGATTCGCCGAAGGAGGCGATAAAGGGGTAATGCTTTTTCTCCCAGGCGGGAGATAAAGCGGCTTAGAGCCGCCACGCATCCAGTTAGTTTTTGTATTTGTTTGAGGTCCGTTGGGATATCCAATTGTGACAGAGCTCGGATCTTGGCCGGATTTTCTTCAATTCCTCTACCGGATACAATGAAGCCCAAGAGCTTTCCAGCTGGTACGCCGAAAATGCATTTTTCCGGGTTGAGCTTGATGTCGTATGTTCGGAGGTTATCGAATGTGAACCTCAAGTTGTCTACTAGAGATTCGACATGTTTGGTTTTGACGACCATGTCATCTACGTATGCCTCCACTGTTTTGCCGATCTGGTTTGCCAGACATGTTTGAATCATGCGCTGATATGTAGCGCCGGCGTTTTTGAGCCCAAAGGGCATTGTGTTGAAGCAGAAGGGGTCGTATGGTGTGATAAATGCCATTGCGTCTTGGTCGGACTCCGCCATCTTAATTTGGTGGTAGCCGGAGTATGCATCGAGGAAACACAATGAATCGTGTCCTGCTGCCGCATCGATAATTTGATCGATGCAGGGGAGGGGGAAGGGATCCTTTGGGCAAGCCTTATTGAGGTCCTTAAAATCGACGCACAGGCGCTAGGATTTGTCCTTCTTTGGTAGCATCACCAGGTTTGCTAGCCAGTCCGGATGTTTTATTTCTCTAATGAATCCGGCCTCTAATAACTTGGCTAGTTCCTCTCCCATGGCTTGTCTCTCGGGTTCAGAGAAATGCCGAAGAGCCTGCTTGACTGGCTTGAATCCTTTTAGAATATTTAGGCTGTGCTCCGCCAGCCTGCGTGGGATTCCTGGCATGTCTGAAGGGTGCCAAGAAAAAATGTCCCAGTTCTCGCGTAGGAACTCTCGTAGTGCGGTGTCTACATCAGGGTTTAATTGTGCCCCGATGGAAGCTGTCTTTGTAGGGTCCATTGGATGGACTTGGAATTTGACTATTTCATCCGCCGGTTTAAAGGAGGTGGACTTGGATCTTTTATCGAGTATCACATCGTCCCTGTTCACCGTGGAGCGCAGCACGGTCAGTTCCTCAGCCGCTAGGGCTTCGGATAGTGCCTCGAGGGCCAGTGCGGCTGTCTTATTTTCGGCGCGGAGTGCTATGTCTGGATCACTAGCAAGAGTGATGATTCTGTTAGGCCCGGGCATTTTGAGCTTCATGTACCCGTAATGGGGTATGGCTTGGAAGATTGTAAATGCCTCCCGCCCTAACAGGGCGTGGTATCCGCTACAAAACGGGGCCACTTGGAACGTAACCTCTTCGGACCTGTAATTATCCGGCGTGCCGAACACCACATCTAGTGTGATTTTTCCTGTACAGCGCGCTTCCCGACTGGGGATTATTCCTCTGAAGGTTGTGCTGCTTCGCTCAATGCGGTTCCACTCTATTTCCATTTTTTGAAGGGTTTCCTCATAAATGAGGTTTAATCCACTGCCGCCGTCCATGAGTACCTTGGTGAGTCGAAAGTCGTCCACTATTGGACTGAGGACCAATGCAGCTGGTGCTCGGGCTGTTCGGAATTTAGGTTCGTCACTGGCATTAAAAGTAATAGCCATGTCACTCCATGGGTTTATTGTTGCCACGTGGTAGACTTCGGCAAGGCTGTGGAGTGTTCGTTTTCGCATATTATTTGATGCGAAAGTCTCGAAGACTGTTAATACCGTACTGGTATCCCTGGGATGGTGCTCCGTGGCTTCTGGAGTTAGAAGATCTTCGCCAATTCTGGCTACCTGCCGGAGTATCCAACATGCTCTAAGGCTATGAGTTGGTATGGCGCCCTCTATACTGTGAATTTTACAGGGTCCGTTGAGCCATCCTTCCAGTACGGTTCCATGCCCTGTAGAGGGTTTTTGCTTTTTGGTATTTAACCCGGGTGTCTGGCGATAATGCACCCTTTTATCTCGGACTGGGTTTGTGTTTAGGGCCGGATTGTCCCAAAATTTTATTTCAGTTTTCCAGGCACTTTCCATCGCACAGTACTTTCGTACTATGGACGCCAAGTCGGCAAAGCGTGTGATTTCACGGTGACTTATGGCATTGAGGATTCCCTTATCTATGCAATTATTGCAGAAGAATGAGATTGCGACTTTCTTGCAGCAGTCCTTGATCCTGCTCATTACCAGGAGGAATCTGGCCCAATAATGGTGTACTATTTCTCGGGGCTCTTGCCTGATTTGGGAAAGATCGCTTATGCTTGGGTGGGTGGGTGGAATTGAATCTGAAACATCACCCAATCTGAGACTCGGGGGCCATGGAGTTTCCAATCTCGGAGATTCGGATTCTTGGATGTTGTCCAATGAATCTGGCCCGCTGCCTGACTCTAGGTTCAGGGCTTGAGTGACGTCCTCCCGTGCACGGGTATCCAGCTTGGAGGGCTCGGGAATCCGGACATAGCTAGTCCTCAAGATAGATGAAGGGTCACCACATTGTTCCTCCACCACTGCAACGTGATGGGTGACCTAGGGAGAGTCAATCTCTCTCAGATCGGGTTTAGGCCCAATCTGATCGTAGTCCGTAGCGACTCCCAGGGCGGCGATGCGATCCAAGAGCTCATTTAAGGAAGAGAGCTCCATTGGGTCTAACTGCTCGGCGAATTCCGAGTTGACGTGAAGATTGCTTTCAATGACCCGAGAAGTCATCATCGGCGCAGCGGCCGAACAGGCGGTCATAAGAAAACCGCCTAGCCGGAGAGTTTGGCCGATAGCCAAAGCTCCCCCAGCAACAGTGTCGTCTTTAAAGACGGGACGAGGCATCCTTCCTGATGGCGATGGCACAGTGGAACTCTCAATGAAAGCACCCATGTTGGTGTCAAAACCGGCGGATCTCGGGTAGGGGGTCCCGAACTGTGCGTCTAGGCGGATGGTAATAGGAGACAAGGGACACGGTGTTTTTTACCCAAGTTCGGGCCCTCTCGATGGAGGTAAAACCCTACTCCTGCTTGATTAATATTGATGATATGGGTAGTACAAGAGTAGATCTACCACGAGATCAAAGAGGCTAAACCCTAGAAGCTAGCCTATGGTATGATTGTTGTTCTACGGACTAAACCCTCCGGTTTATATAGACACCGGAGGGGGCTAGGGTTACATAGAGTCGGTTACAATGGGAGGAGATCTACATATCCATATTGCCAAGCTTGCCTTCCATGCCAAGGAAAGTCCCATCCGGACACGGGACGAAGTCTTCAATCTTGTATCTTCATAGTCCAAGAGTCCGGCCAAAGGTCATAGTCCGGCTATCTGGACACCCCCTAATCCAGGACTCCCTCAGCAGGCCTTTCACTTAGCGGTGCATCAAGGACATAATTCTTCTGTGTAGCAATGAGGATAATCCTCAAGTTATGGACCCAGTCTGTGTAGTTGCTACCACCATCTTTCAACTTAGCTTTCTCTAGGAACGCATTAAATTCAAGGGAACGGTAGCTCGGGCCATTGATCTACAACATAGATATGCAAAACTATAAGACTAAGTTCATGATATATTAAGTTCAATTAATCAAATTACTAATGAACTCCCACTTAAATAGACATCCCTCAAGTAATCTAAGTGATACGTGATCCAAATCTACTAACCCATGTTCGATCATCACGTGAGATGGGGTAGTCATCAATGGTGAACATCTCTATGTTGATCATATGTACTATATGATTCATGTTCGACCTTTCGGTCTCCAGTGTTCCGAGACCATGTTTGTACATGCTAGGCTCATCAAGTTTAACCCAAGTATTTTGCATGTGCAAAACTATCTTACACATGTTGTATGTGAACATAGAGTCTATCACACCCGATCGTCACGTGGTGTCTCGAAACGACAAACTGTAGCAACGGTGCATACTCAGGGAGAACACTTTTATCTTGAAATTAAGTGAAGGGATCATCTTATAATGCTACCGCCGTTCTAAGCAAAATAAGATGCATAAAAGATAAACATCACATGCAATCGAAATATGTGACATGATATGGCCATCATCATCTTGTGCTTTTGATCTCCATCTCCAAAGAATCATCATGATCTCCATCGTCATCGGCTTGACACCTTTATCTCCATCGTTGCATCGTGGTCATCTCGCCAACTATTTCTTCTACAACTATTCCTAACGCATAGCGATAAAGTAAATCAATTACATGGTGTTTGCATTTCATAAAATAAAGAGACAACCATAAGGCTCCTGCCGGTTGCCGATAATTTACAAAACATGATCATCTAATACAAAAACGTATATCACATCATGTCTTGACCATATCACATCACAAAATGCCCTGCAAAAACAAGTTAGACATTCTCTACTTTGTTGTTGCAAAGTTTACGTGGCTGCTACGGGCTTCTAGCAAGAACTGTTCTTACCTACGCAAAAAAAACCACAACGGTGTTTCATCACGTTTGCTGTTTTAACCTTCTTCAAGGACCGGTGGTAATCAAATTCGATTCGACTAAAGTAGGAGAAACAAACACCCGCCAGCCACCTTTATGCAAAATTAGTCGCATGCCAGTCGGTGGAACCGGTCTCATGTTCGTGGACATATAAGGTTGTTCCGGGCCGCTTCATCCCACAATACCGCCGAATCAAAATAAGACGTTGGTGGTAAGCAGTATGACTATCACCGCCCACAACTCTTTGTCTTCTACTCGTGTATATCATCTACGCATAGACCTGGCTCGGATGCCACTGTTGGGGAACGTTGCATGGAAAACAAAAAAAACTCTACACACACGCAATGATCTATCCATGGAGATGCATAGCAACAAGAGGGGAGAGTGTGTCTACATACCCTCGTAGACCGTAAGTGGAAGCGTTTCACAATGCGGTTGATGAAGTCCAACTTTGTTCATGCTCCAACAGATCTAGTACCGAACGCACGGCACCTCCGCGTTATGCACACGTTCAGGTCGGTGGCGTCCTCCGCCTTCTTGATCCAGCAAGACGGCGAGGTAGTAGATGAGTTCCGGCAGCACGACGGCATGGTGACGGTGATGGTGATGTGATCTTCGGAGGGCTTCGCCTAAGCACTTGATGTTGGCTTGAACTACGTCGGTATTTTCCCAAAGAGGAAGGGATGATGCAGTACAGCAACAGTAGGTATTTCCCTCAGTGATGAGACCAAGGTTATCGAACTAGTAGAAGAACCACGCAACACCACGTAAACCGCTCCTGCACACAAAGAACAAATACTTGCAACCCGATGTAAGAGAGGGGTTGTCAATCCCTAACAGGTAAAAAGATAGGTAAAATTGTAGTAGATTGGATAAATAGATCTCGCGAGAACGCGAGATAAAATAAATAGATAAAAATTGCAGCAAGGTATTTTTGGGTTTTTGGAAATATAGATCTAAAAATAAAAGCAAATAAAAATAGATCGCGAAGGCAAATATAATAAAGAAGAGACCCAGGGGCCGTAGATTTCACTAGTGGCTTCTCTCAAGAAAAATAGCATACGGTGGGTAAACAAATTACTGTTGGGCAATTGATAGAACTTCAAATAATCATGACGATATCCAGGCAATGATCATTATATAGGCATCACGTCCAAGATTAGTAAACCGACTCCTGCCTGCATCTACTACTATTACTCCACACATCGACCTCTACCCAACATGCATCTAGCTTATTAAGTTCATGGAGAAACGGAGTAATGCAATAAGAATGATGACATGATGTAGACAAGATCTATTTATGTAGAAATAGACCCCATCTTGTTATCCTTAATAGCAATGATACATACATGTCAGTTCCCCTTCTGTCACTGGGATCAAGCACCGTAAGATCGAACCCATCACAAAGCACCTCTTCCCATGGCAAGAAAAATCAATCTAGTTGGCCTATCTAAACCAAAGATTCGAAGAAGAAATACGAGGCTATAAGTAATCATGCATATAAGAGATCAAAAAACTCAAATAACTTTCATGGATAAAAACATAGATCTGATCATAAACTCAAAGTTCATCGGATCCCAACAAACACACCGCAAAAAGAGTTACATCAAATAGATCTCCAAGAGACCATTTTATTGAGAATCAAAAGAGAGGGAGGAAGCCATCTATATACTAACTACGGACCCGTAGGTTTACAATGAACTACTCACGCATCATCAGAGAGGCACCAATGAGGATGATGAACGCCTCTGTGATGGTGCCTAGATCGGATCTGGTGGTTCTGGAACTTGCGGCGGCTGGAATTGATTTTTGTCGACTCCTCTAGGGTTTCTGGAATATTGGGGGTATTTATAGAGCAAAGAGGCGGTGCGGGAGGCCACCGAGGTGGGCACAACCCACCTAGGCGCGCCTGGGCCCCCAAGCGCGCCCTGGTGGGTTGTGCTCCCCTCGGAGCACCCCTCTGGTACTTCTTCGTCCCATCTTGTGTCTTCAGGTCCAAAAAAATCCACAAAAGTTTCGCTGTGTTTGGACTCCGTTTGGTATTGATTTCATGCGAAGTAAAAAAACAAGCAAAAAACAACAACTGACACTGAGCACTATATCAATAGGTTAGTCCCAAAAAATGATATAAAGTTGCTACAAAATGATTGTAAAACATCCAAGAATGATAATATAACAGCATGTTGAAACAATCAAAAATTATAGATACATTGGAGACGTATCAGCACTATGAAAATATGACCGAGGGAGTAAACGGTGGAAGGGGGCGCCGCACACGGCTAAAGGATTGATGTGCTTTTGCTAGGCGCCCCCTCCCACGTATATATAGGTGGGGGGAGGGAGCAGCCAGGAGGCGCCCCAAGTAGGCCAAATCCTACTTGGGGTGCCTTCCCAAGTGGCGCCCCCTGCCTTATTTACCGGAGAGGAAAAGGAAGGGGGAGGAGAAGGATGGGGAGGCTGAATCCTCCCCCTTTCCTTTCCCCACTTGGGCAGCTGCCATGGGGGTGGGCGCCAGCCCCTTGTGGGCTGGTGTGCTCCACTCTTATGGCCCAATACCCTTCCGAGAGTACCCGGTACCCCCTCTGGTACTCCGATAATCACCCGATACACTCCGAAACACTTCTGGTGTCCTAATATCATCGTCCTATGTATCAATCTTTACCTCTCGACCATTTCGAGACTCCTTGTCATGTCCTTGATCTCATCTGGGACTCCGAACAATATTCGATCACCAAATCATATAACTCATATAACACTATATCGTCAATGAACATTAAGCGTGCGGACTACGGGTTCGAGAACTATGTAGACATGACCGAGACACCTCTCCGGTCAATAACCAATAGCGGAACCTGGATGCCCATATTGGCTCCTACATATTATACAAAGATCTTTATCGGTTGAACCGTTATGACAACATACGCTATTCCCTTTGTCCATCGGTATGTTACTTGCCCGAGATTCGATTGTCGGTATCTTCATGCCTAGTTCAATCTCGTTACCGGCAAGTCTATTTACTCGTTCTATAATACATCATCCTGTAACTAACTCATTAGTCACTTTGCTTGCAAGGCTTCTTATGATGTGTATTACCAAGAGGGCCCAGAGATACCTCTCCGATACTCGGAGTGACAAATCCTCATCTCGATCTATGCCAACTCAACAAACACCTTCGGAGATACCTGTAGAGCATCTTTATGATCACCCAGTTACGTTGCGACATTTGATAGCACACAAGGTATTCCTCCGGTATCCGGGAGTTGCATAATCTCATAGGTGAAGGAATATGTATTTGACATGAAGAAAGCAATAGCAATAAAACTGAACGATCATTATGCTAAGCTGATGGATGGGTCTTGTCCATCACATCATTCTCCTAATGATGTGATCCTGATATCAAATGACAACACATGTCTATGGTTAGGAAACCTTAATCATCTTTGATCAGCGATCTAGTGTAGTAGAGGCTTACTAGGGACACGGTATTTGTTTATGTATTCACACATGTATTTAGGTTTCCGGTCAATACAATTCTAGCACGAATAATAAACCTTTCTCATGAATAAGGAAATATAAAATAACAACTTTATTATTGCCTCTAGGGCATATTTCCTTCAGTCGTTTCCATAATTAAGGTCCTTAGTCCAGAACCAAGAATTAAGTTTAATGGATCACCGTTATCTCATATTGTCTTCGGTCCTCATAGATATCTCCACCTGTCACATCAGAGGTCACAAATTCCCTAAAGAATACGTGTTACATGTGTAGGTCTTGAGATCATGTTGTGTGAGCCCTTAAATTAGACAACACGCATAGAGTTCACCACAACATAACAACATACTAGACAAACCATACTACTATGAATGCAAATGATGACATATAGAATAGACACGGATTAATCTTACCACTTACCTACATCTCCCACACATAGGGGGAATTACTCACACATCATAAGAGGGGAATCAATCACAACAAAGATAAAACCCATGAAAACCATATTGATAATACTGGGAAGATCCGCAATAAGATGAAATGGTTAATTTAAATAATATTGATCTCTAGATGAGATTGAATAGAGTTACAATTGTTTCTCCCAAGTTGGAATTCCTCTTACAATAGTCAAGGGAGTTGTAGTGATGATGGAGATGAAAGGACCAAAACTAAGATGATCTTCGAAGGTTCTTGAAATCCTCCCTTCTCCTATTCTGGATGGTGTTGCAGCGGCTAGGGTTCTCTTTTCTCCTCAGGCCCTTCATGAAAGTTGCTTGTATAGACATGGTGGAGTTGTTGGCAGTCCATACGACCACTCATATGAGTGCTTGCGCTCGTATGGAACGCCGTCTTTTACTCTGGTGTGCCTGATGTCTTGGGTTTCTTCAGGAAAGTTGCTCCAATTAGCTTGATTTGCAACAATCCTCCTTGGTTTCCCTCCATAATTGATATTTTCTCGCAAACATTGGGAAAATGGATTTCCTTCTCTTTCTAGGGATTAGCGTTATAAATATCCAAAGAGTAATACGAATTCCAGTGAAACCAAACAAAAATCACTAATAAATCATCACAAATTCTCGAGCCATCAACACTCTGGCGTAGAAACTACATTGTAGCGGATCTGATCGTCGAACGATGGCGCCATCAGGCCGCTCTGACCACACAATGGGACCTGTATGGGTCATGATAACCCACAAGTATAGGGGATCAATTGTAGCCTCTTTCGATAAGTAAGAGTGTCGAACCCAACGAGGAGCTAAAGGTAGAACAAATATCCCCTCAAGTTCTATCGACCACCGATACAACTCTACACACGCTTAACGTTCGCTTTACCTAGAACAAGTATGAAACTAGAAGTACTTTGCAGGTGTTTTTGGATAGGTTTGCAAGATAATAAAGAGCACATAAATAAAAACTAGGGGCTGTTTAGATAAAGAAGCAATGAAGTTAGTATAGCGAGTGTGGAAAAGTGGTGGTAGGAGTTGCGAAATTGTCCCTAAGCAATTGACTACTTTACTAGACCGATAGCAAGTTTTATGTGGGAGAGGCCACTGGTAGCATGTCATGTTGGGGAACGTAGTAATTTCAAAATTTTCCTACGCACACGCAAGATCATGGTGATGCATAGCAACGAGAGGGGAGAGTGTTGTCTACGTACCCTCGTAGACCGGCAACGAAAGTGTTGACACAACATAGAGGAAGTAGTCGTACGTCTTCCTGATCCGACCGATCCAAGCACCGAACGTACGGCACCTCGGAGTTCTAGCACACGTTCAGCTCGATGATGATCCCCGGACTCCGATCCAGCAAAGTGTCGGGGAAGAGTTCCGTCAGCACTATGGTGTGGTGACGATCTTGATGTTCAACTGTCGCAGGGCTTCTCCTAAGCACCACTACAATGTTATCGAGGATTATGGTGGAAGGGGGCACCGCACACGGCTAAGAAAACGATCACGTGGATCAACTTGTGTGTCTAGGGGTGCCCCTGCCCCCGTATATAAAGGAGCAAGGGGAGGAGGCCGGCCGGCCCAATAGGCGCGCCAAGGAGGAGTCCTCCTCCTAGTAGGAGTAGGACTCCTACTAGGAGGGGGAAAGGAAAGGGGGGGCGCCGCCCCCCTCTCCTAGTCCAATTCGGACCAGGGGGGAGGAGGCGCGCGGCCCACCCTGGCTGCCCTTCTCTCTCTCCACTAAGGCCCATATGGCCCATTACTTCTCCCGGGAGGGTTCCGGTAACCCTCCGGCTCTCCAGTTTTCTCCGAAATCACCCGGAACACTTCCGGTGTCCGAATATAGCCGTCCAATATATCAATCTTTATGTCTCGACCATTTCGAGACTCCTTGTCATGTCCGTGATCACATCCAGGACTCCGAACTAACTTCGGTACATCAAAACTCATAAACTCATAATATAACGGTCATCGAAACCTTAGGCGTGCGGACCCTACGGGTTCGAGAACAATGTAGACATGACCGAGACATGTCTCCAGTAAATAACCAATAGCGGAACCTGGATGCTCATATTGGCTCCCACATATTCTACGAAGATCTTTATCGGTCAGACCGCATAACAACATACGTTGTTCCCTTTGTCATCGGTATGTTACTTGCCCGAGATTCGATCGTCGGTATCTCAATACCTAGTTCAATCTCGTTACCGGCAAGTCTCTTTACTCGTTTCGTAATACATCATCTCGCAACTAACTTATTAGTTGCAATGCTTGCAAGGCTTATGTGATGTGCACTACCGAGAGGGCCCAGAGATACCTCTCCGACAATCGGAGTGACAAATCCTAATCTCGAAATACGCCAACCCAACATTTACCTTTGGAGACACCTGTAGAGCTCCTTTATAATCACCCAGTTACGTTGTGACATTTGGTAGCACACAAAGTGTTCCTCCGGCAAACGGGAGTTGCATAATCTCATAGTCATAGGAACATGTATAAGTCATGAAGAAAGCAATAGCAACATACTAAATGATCGGGTGCTAAGCTAATGGAATGGGTCATGTCAATCACATCATTCTCCTAATAATGTGATCCCGTTAATCAAATGACAACACATGTCTATGGTTAGGAAACATAACCATCTTTGATTAACGAGCTAGTCAAGTAGAGGCATACTAGTGACGTTTAGTTTGTCTATGTATTCACACAAGTATTATGTTTCCGGATAATACAATTCTAGCATGAATAATAAACATTTATCATGATATAAGGAAATAAAATAATAACATTATTATTGCCTCTAGGGCATATTTCCTTCAGTCCCCCACTTGCACTAGAGTCAATAATCTAGATTACACAGTAATGATTCTAACACCCATGGAACTTTGGTGCTGATCATGTTTTGCTCGTGGAAGAGGCTTAGTCAATGGGTCTGCAACATTCAGATCCGTATGTATCTTGCAAATCTCTATGTCTCCCACCTGGACTAGATCCCGGATGGAATTGAAGCGTCTCTTGATGTGCTTGGTTCTCTTGTGAAATCTGGATTCCTTTGCCAAGGCAATTGCACCAGTATTGTCACAAAAGATTTTCATTGGACCCGATGCACTAGGTATGACACCTATATCAGATATGAACTCCTTCATCCAGACTCCTTCGTTTGCTGCTTCCGAAGCAGCTATGTACTCCGCTTCACATGTAGATCCCGCCACAACACTTTGTTTAGAACTGCACCAACTGACAGCTCCATCGTTTAATGTAAACACGTATCCGTTTTGCAATTTAGAATCATCCGGATCAGTGTCAAAGCTTGCATCAACGTAACCATTTACGATGAGCTCTTTTGTAACACCCCGGATGTAACTTTCCCAATTTGTACTCCAACTCTTGCCGTTTCCGGCATTAAGTTATATTTATTTCCTCGGGTTCGGGTTTTGTCTCCGTGTTTTGTTGTCGTTGTCATGCATCCCATATCATGTCATCATGTGCATTGCATTTGCATACGTGTTCGTCTCATGCAGTCGAGCTTTTTCCCCGTTGTCCGTTTTGCATTCCGGCGCTTCGTTCTTCTCCGGTGGTCATTTCTAGCTTTCTTTCATGTGTGGGGAATAAACATTTCCGGATTGGACTGAGACTTGCCAAGCGGCCTTCGTTTACTACCGTAGACCGCCTGTCAAGTTTCGTATCATTTGGACTTCGTTTGATACTCCAACGGTTAACCGAGGGACGGAAAAGGCCTCATGTGTGTTGAAGCCCAAAACCCCTCCTATTTGGACCAAAACCCACCTAACTCTGCTCCATCATCTAGGGCGTTCGATCACGATCGCGTGGCCGAAAACCGCACCTCATTTGGACTCTCCTAGCTCCTCCTATGCCTATAAATAGGTCCCCCTCGAAATGTCCCGGATCCCCTCTCCCCGAAACCCTAGAAAAGCCACCGCGTCGCGCCGGACATTGTCCGATCCGGCCGGACATCGCCGCCGCCCAACCAGGAGCTGCCACATGGGCTGCGCCCACATCCCCGCCACCTCGCCCGCGCCGGCCCGCCTGGCCCGCGCGCGGCCCTCCCCGCCGCCGAGCCGGGCCCGCGCCTCCCCGCCGCCTGCTGCATCC
>NC_041382.1:642362634-642364298 GCF_002162155.2 Triticum dicoccoides
GAGCCGCCTCGCTGCCCTTCCTCCTCCGGCTGCCATGGTCGCCTTCGCCGGCCGCGCCACCGCATCGCCCGGTCGCCGCGCCGCCTGGCCGCCGTGCCACCTCCGCCGCCCCGCGCCGTGCCACCTCCGCCGCCCCGCACCGTCCACTCCTCCGGCAAGCTCCGGCCGCCAAGTCTCCAACTCAGGCGACTCCTCCGGTGGACCTCGGCGTCCGTGCCCCGGCGAGATCCGATCCAGATCTGTGAACAGTGAAACCCTAGGTCGTTTTTTTCTCTAAGTCCCAAAATTCTCAGTCCATATGCACATGTTCGTAGCCCCGTAACTTTGCATCCGTAGCTCCAATTCATGCATATAGCATATCAAAATGTTCATCTCAGAGAGTACATCATTTCATTCCATTGCATCATTTTCATTTGAGCTCATCTTGATTCCCGAAATGCTGTTAGAAGAGGGCAACTTGAGTTAATTGTCAGATCTGCTATTCCATTTAGCTTTTTGTCATTTTTGCCATGATTATTGTGTGCATGATATGCCCACGAGTTCTACATATGTTTTGTTAAGGGTTTTGTCATCTTTCTATAGGTGCAACCCATGTATTTTTGTGATGTGTGTGGTGACTTGTGCAAGCTTGTAAAGTGGTGCACTTGCTAATTCTGTTTTCAGGGACTTAGTGATTTCACTAAGTCCTGGAGCTGTTTATCTCATGATGCCATATGTTCTTGTTGTTTCCTAGTGATCCGTGCCTCTTTTGAGGATGATCAGTAAGGATGTTTTGTTAATATTGTAGTGCTCTATCCATCCATGTCTTTGCTTGCAATTATGGAGCACCCTATCTTGAGTCAATCGAGCTCTACTTTTGCTACTTTGTGAATCTGGGCAGATTGTCAACTTGTTTGCAATTTTGTCGGTGATGTTGTTGTTGATCCATGCATGCTATACTATTGTTCTTGCCATGTCTAGCTTTCATTTTGTGCCTTCTTGTTGGATGTATGCTTGTCTTGCCATGACTTGCTCTGTAGTGAGTGCATCGAGCTCGTAAACATGCCTACTTGAGTTATATTTCAGCATGTGTCAGTTTTCACTAAGTCTGAAAACTGATTATGCTTTTGCTATGTTCACATGCTTGCAATTGTATTTTCTGATCCCTTTTGGTTCAAGGTCACTAAGGGACTTTTGTTAAGCTCTTTGAGTAGCTCCATGCCGTGCTTTACTTTGCCATGATCAAATCCTATAGCATGTAGTTTTGTTGCTCCGAAGAGTGCTACCTGATCTGAAATTCCAGACAAGTGTTAATTTCAATAAGTCTGAGATCTGTTTGTCATATGCATTTTTGCCATGCTTGTTTGAACCTGTTAATGGATGAATTGGCCGTAGCTCAGTGCTAGACTTTTGTTAAGCATATTGTGTGAATCCCTGCCATGTATTTTCTTGTCATGTTTGGATGTTGTAGCATGTTCATTTTGTTGCATTTAGATGCCTACTTGCTGTAAATCGCAGATCGGTGTCATTTTTGAATCGCTTGCCATTTCCAAACCGTAACTCCGATTCTGGCGTTCTTTATATCGTTTTCAAGCGATTTCATATCATCTTTCCAGTGGCACACTTGGTTTTCCAGTGGCCACCTAGAATCTTTTCCCTTGGGTTTCCGGAGCCCGAGGGTCATC
>NC_041382.1:642364711-642399992 GCF_002162155.2 Triticum dicoccoides
AGACTGCGGGGCCACCTCGGGGCAACTTGAGGGTTGGTTTTACTCGTAGGATGTCTCATCTGAGTGTGCCCTGAGAACGAGATATGTGCAGCTCCTATCGGGATTTGTCGGCACATTCGGGCGGTGTTGCTGGTCTTGTTTTAACCTGTCGAAGTGTTTTGAGTAACCGAGATACCGAGTCTGATCGGAACATCTTGGGAGGAGGTCTATTCCTTCGTTGATCGTGAGAGCTTGTCATGGGCCAAGTTGGGACTCCCCTGTAAGGATTTGAACTTTCGAAAGCCGTGCCCGCGGTTATGGGCAGATGGGAATTTGTTAATGTCCGGTTGTAGATAACTTGAACCTTAATTTAATTAAAATGAATCAACTAAGTGTGTTACCGTGATGGCCTCTTCTCGGCGCAGTTCGGGAAGTGGACACGGTGTTGGAGTAATGTTTGCGCAGGTTGTTCTCTAGTTTCTCGCTCGCGCTTTGCCTCCTCTTCTCGCTCTCTTTTACGAATAAGTTAGCCACCATATTTGCTAGTCGCTTGCTGCAGCTCCACACACTTTTACCTTGCCTTACCTACAAGCTTAAATAGTCTTGATCGCGAGGGTGCGAGATTGTTGAGTCCCTGTGTCTCACAGATTACTATTACACCAGATGCAGGGCCTAATGATTCCGCTCCAGGAGACGCGTATGAGCTCAAGTGGGAGTTCGACGAAGACTCTCAACGTTACTATGTTTCCTTTCCCAATGATCAGTAGTGGTGCCCAGTTGGGGGTGATTGGGACCGTTGTCGTATGTTGGGTTCTCTTTTATTTTGGCGCCGTAGTCGGGCCATGAGTGTTTGGATGATGTAATGTTATTTATGTACTTGATTGACGTGGCGAGTGTAAGCCAACTACGTTATCTCCCCTTTATTATTTACATTACATGGGATGTTGTGAAGATTGCCTAACTTGCGACATATGCCTTCAATGCGATTATGTCTCTAAGTCGTGCCTCGACACGTGGGAGCTATAGTCACATCGAGGGTGTTACAAGTTGGTAATCAGAGCCTTCCCCGACCTTAGGAGCCCCATTGCTTGATCGTTTTTAGCGGCCGAGTTGTGTCTAGAAAAATGTTTTGTGTCATTTAGGAATTATATATCGGAGAGTTTAGGAATTCTTTTTACTCCCCAGTCTCCTCATCGCTCTGGTAAGGCATCCTGACGTAGAGTTTTGACTCTTCTCTTCTCAAATTTCACTAAAAAAATTAGGATCACGCGGGTATCTTGGAATCGTTCCGATAGTTTTATGATGAGAACATTGTCTTGGTGCCTCCTGTCAGGGGTTTAATGGAAGTGTCCCGGGGAGTTGAGCTCTAAGGTGTTGTCATCATAATTTTATCGTTGCAGTTCTGGAATACCTGAGTTTAGTATGCCGACATCGAAAATCTCTTTTATGCAGTTCGTTGGTGAGATAACCTCGACGCCACCCAGTACTGGGGCGGGAGTTCGGGAGTATCGCCATAACTTGTATAATGGATGCTTTTCGAAGGTTGAGGTAGATGGTTTCCGAAGGTTTCTTGGTTATGTGTTGAAGGATGGATACAGCTGGATGTAGGATTTGCTAGTTTGGGTGAGATATTATGCTTCCCCTGTATGCCCAACACCTGATTGCATAACCGAAAAGGTTCGGGAGTTTCATAGGTGGGAATTCTAGTAGCTCTAGTTCTTCTTCCATGGATATTGGTTTGAGATTGGGATTTCTTACCGATTATCCGTTCGTAATCCGTACCTTGTTGATTTATTTCCCTACCTTAATTCTACGTGGCTTCTCAATTTATGGATATGTGACCATTTCAAGAGGAATGCATTCGTTCATTTTGTTCGGATGTGAAGACTATATATTGCAATTTTCATTCCGTTGGATTCAGCTTCAATAATTGTCTATCAATGTGCTAATGGTGGTCAACCTCTTCAGGATGGCTCCTTCAATGCGCATGACTCCGAATCCTAACCCGCCACCACCTCCACCTCCTCCGGAGGCATGGCAAGCTGTGATGGCCGCAACCAATGCAAACACACAGTTGATCATGCAAATTCTCCAAGAGCGCAATCAAGGCAGTCAAGGGAATCAAGGCAGCAATCAGAATCACTTTGCTTCACTCAACCAGTTCCTTGCTAACGGGCCAAAGACTTTCAGAAATTGTGTTGAGGCAACCGATGCTGACGATTGCCTTGTGGATCTGTGCAAGCATTTCGAGTGCAGTAATGTCAGGCCTGAGGACTTTGTCAAGTTCGCTTCCTTCCAACTCAAAGATCAAGCTGCAGAATGGTTCCAGCAGTACAAGGATTCCCGAGGTGGACGTGTTATCACTTGGGATGATTTCCGTCGAGATTTCCGAGCTCATAATATCCCTCAGAGCGTGGTTGAAAGCAAGCGTGAGGAATTCCGCAACCTGAAGCAAGGCTCTTTGTCTGTCTATGACTACAACAAGTTGTTCCGAAAGCTCGCCCGCTTTGCCAAGCAAGACGTGCCTGATGAGAAGAGCATGATATACCAGTTCAGGGGTGGTCTCAGAGAAGAAATTCAGCTAGCTCTTGTTCTCTTCGAGCCCTTGAGATACGATGAGTTCTACAACATGGCACTTAAGCAAGAGGTTGTTCAGTTGAGGTGTGATGCTTCCAAGAAGCGAGTCAGAGATGTTACTCCTTCTTCCTCTACTCAAGTGGCCAAGCAGCAGAAGTATTTGGCTTCCTCCTCCTCCGTTCCGTCAGCCGTATCAGCAGAAGAGCAAAGGTGGCAGTGGTTCTTCCCACCCACCCAACCCTGGCTTTCAGAACAAGACTTCGTCTCAAGCTCCAAGATCGAGTGCTCCGTATCATCGTCCACTTTCAGAGGTCACGTGCAACAAGTGCCAACAGAAGGGTCACTATGCCAACAAGTGTTTCAACCAGAGGCGTCTTCCTCCTCCTCCTCCTATCAGATCGGCAAGTACAGCTGTGGTCAAGCATAACCCCAAGCACGCCAAGGTCAACTTGATGAATGCAGCTCAGGCAGAGGACTCGTCAGATGTGATCATGGGTAACCTTCCTGTTAACGATGTTCCTGCAAAAGTTCTTTTTGACACTGGTGCATCGCATTCCTTTTTGTCATGTCCTTTTGCATCGAAGCACAATGTTGATACCGAGATCATGCCCTAAGTCATGCAAGTTGTTTCTCCCGGCAAGCTTTTGACTTCTAGTTCGGTTGCTCCCGATATCTCTATCACATTAGGTGATTACAAGTTTCTCTCTTCTCCGGTGGTTCTTGGTAACTCAGATATTGATCTTATTCTCGGAATGGATTGGCTTTCTAAGCACAAGGCTCAGCTTGATTGTGCTGCCAGGCAGATTCAATTGACTCATTCATCTGAGGATGTAATTGTCTTTGCTGCTCATGATGATACCATCCATCTGTTTTCTCTCAATGAGAAGGGTGAACTCGATGCCATCTCGCAAATTCCAGTCATTTGCGAATATCAAGACGTCTTTCCAGAAGAGCTTCCAGGAATGCCTCCGCACCGGCCATTTGAATTCGTTATTGATCTTGAGCCTGGTACGGAACCTGTGTGCAAGCGTCCTTACAAGCTCGGACCTGAAGAGTTGAAGGAGCTGAAGAAGCAACTCGATATTCAAGAGAAAATGGGTCTCATCCGGCCTAGTTATTCTCCGTGGGGTTGTGGTGTTCTTTTGTGAAGAAGAAGGATGGAACGGACCGACTTTGTGTTGATTACCGTCCAGTGAACAAGAAGACCATCAAGAACAAATACCCACTTCCCAACATCAATGAGCTGTTCGAACAATTCAAAGGTGCTCGAGTATTCTCCAAGCTTGATCTCCGTATGGGTTATCATCAGATTCGAATCCGTGAGCAAGATATTCCCAAGACGGCTTTCAGGACAAGCTTTAGTTCATATGAATACACTGTCATGTCTTTTTGCCTTGTCAACGCTCCTCCGACGTTCTCTCGCATGATGAACTTCATCTTCAATGCCTACACCAATGACTTCGTTTTGGTCTATCTCGACGACATTCTAGTTTTCTCCAAGAACAAGGAAGATCATGCCAAGCATTTGCATTTGGTTCTTGATAAGCTAAGGGAACATCAGCTCTACGCCAAGTTCTCCAAGTGTGAATTTTGGCTTGATGAGGTTCTTTATCTTGGTCATATCATCTCTGCCAAGGGCATTGCCGTGAATCCTGAGAAGGTGTCTGCAATTGTGAATTGGGAACCTCCTCAGAACATGAAGCAACTCCGTAGCTTCCTCGGTCTCACAAGCTATTGCCGAAGATTCGTTGAAAACTTTTCTAAGATCGCGAAGCCTCTCTCTAATATTCTCCAGAAGCACGTCAAGTACGTTTGGTCTCCGGAGTGTGATATTGCTTTCAACACTTTGAAAGAGAAATTGATCACGGCTCCAGTTCTGACTCCGCCTGATGAATCCAAGCCGTACGAGGTCTTTTGTGATGCCTCTCTCCAAGGTCTTGGTGCAGTATTGATGCAAGAGAAGAAAGTTGTTGCTTATACATCTCGCCAGTTGAAGCCTAATGAGAAGAACTACCCCACTCATGATCTCGAGTTGGCGGCAGTTGTGCATGCTCTTTTGACTTGGAGACATCTTCTATTGGGAAGAAAAGTGGACATTTTCACTGATCACAAGAGTCTCAAGTACATCTTCACTCAGCCTAATCTCAATCTCATGCAAACTCGATGGGTCGAAATGATTCAAGAGTATAATCCGAGTATTGAGTATACTCCAGGCAAGGCCAATGTGATTGCTGACGCATTGAGCAGAAAGGCCTACTGCAACAGTCTGATTCTCAAGCCTTATCAACCCGAGCTTTGTGAAGTTTTCCGCAAACTTAATCTGCAAGTTGTTCCTCGGGGTTTCCTCGCCAACCTTCAAGTCTCTCCTACCTTGGAACACCAGATTCGCCAAGCCTAGCTTCTTGATGCTATCGTGAAAAAGGTGAAGATTGGGATTGCCAAGAGTCAACCCAAGTACAAGTGCTACCGTCTTGATGACAAGGACACTCTTTTCTTCGAGGATCGTATTGTGGTACCCAAAGGTGACCTTCGTAAAGTGATCATGAACGAGGCTCACAATTCTCTCCTCTCCATCCACCCTGGGAGCACGAAGATGTATCAGGACCTTAAGCAAGCTTATTGGTGGACTCGAATTAAGCGCGAGATTGCTCAATTCGTGAATGAATGTGATGTCTGCAGAAGAGTGAAGGCAGAACACCAAAGGCCAGCAGGTCTCCTCCAACCTCTTGCCATTCCAGAATGGAAATTTGACCACATTGAAATGGACTTCGTAACTGGGTTTCCAAAGTCCAAGCGTGGCAATGATGCTATATTCGTTGTCATCGACAAACTCACCAAAGTGGCTCATTTTCTGCCTATCAAAGAGTCGATCACTACAGCTCAATTGGCGGAACTCTATACCTCTCGTATTGTCTCTCTGCACGGTATCCCACAAGTGATCTCTTCAGACCGTGGCAGCATCTTTACCTCGAAGTTTTGGGATTCTTTTCAGAAGGCCATGGGCACCAACATCCGCTTCAGCATAGCTTCCATCCTCAAACTAGCGGTCAAGTCGAGCGTGTCAACCAGATTCTTGAAGATATGCTCAGGGCTTGTGTGATCTCCTTCGGCATGAAGTGGGAGGATTGTCTTCCTTATGCTGAATTCTCCTACAACAACAGTTTTCAAGCAAGTTCGGGCAAGGCCCCATTCAAAATTCTGTATGGCAGGAAGTGTTGTACCCCTCTCAACTGGTCTGAAACCGGTGAACGTCAGCTTTTGGGTAATGACTTAATCACAGAGGCAGAAGAAATGTGCAAAGTCATTCGAGATAACCTCAAAGCAGCCCAATCCCATCAGAAGAGCTACTATGATAGTAAGCACCGTGATTTGGCTTTCGAGATCGGAGATCATGTTTACCTCCGTGTCTCTCCTATGAAAGGTACTCGTCGCTTCGGTATCAAAGGGAAGCTTGCCCCTAGATACGTGGGACCTTTCAAGATTGTCAGCAAGAGAGGCGACCTCGCCTATCAACTCGAGCTTCCTTCAAACTTTGCTAATGTTCATGACGTGTTCCATGTCTCTCAGCTTCGAAAGTGCTTCAAGACTCCTGACCGCACCATCAACTTCGAGGACATTGAGCTCCAAGAAGATCTCTCCTATCGTGAGCACCCAGTTGCTATTCTTGAAGAGACTGAACGCAAGACTCGCAACAAGTCAATCAAATTTCTCAAAGTCAAGTGGTCACACCATTCCGACCGTGAAGCTACCTGGGAACACGAGGATCACCTCCGTTCTGAGTACCCGGTGTTCTTTCAGTCCTAGATCTCGGGACGAGATCCTTTCATAGTGGTGGAGTGTTGTAACACCCCGGATGTAACTTTCCCAATTTGTACTCCAACTCTTGCCATTTCCGGCATTAAGTTATATTTATTTCCTCGGGTTCGGGTTTTGTCTCCGTGTTTTGTTGTCGTTGTCATGCATCTCATATCATGTCATCATGTGCATTGCATTTGCATACGTGTTCGTCTCATGCATTCGAGCTTTTTCCCCGTTGTCCGTTTTGCATTCCGGCGCTTCATTCTTCTCCGGTGGTCATTTCTAGCTTTCTTTCGTGTGTGGGGATTAAACATTTCCGGATTGGACCGAGACTTGCCAAGCGGCCTTGGTTTACTACCGGTAGACCACCTGTCAAGTTTCGTATCATTTGGACTTCGTTTGATACTCCAACGGTTAACCGAGGGACCGAAAAGGCCTCGTGTGTGTTGCAGCCCAACACCGCTCCAATTTGGCCCAAAACCCACCTAACTCTGCTCCATCATCTAGGGCGTTCGATCACGATCGCGTGGCCGAAAACCGCACCTCATTTGGACTCTCCTAGCTCCTCCTATGCCTATAAATAGGTCCCCCTTGAAATGTCCCGGATCCCCTCTCCCCGAAACCCTAGAAAAGCCACCGCGCCGCGCCGGACATTGTCCGATCCGGCCGGACATCGCTGCCGCCCAACCAAGAGCTGCCACGTGGGCTGCGCCCACATCCCCGCCGCCTCACCCGCACCGGCCCGCCTGGCCCGCGCGCAGCCCTCCCCGTCGCCGAGCCGGGCCCGCGCCTCCCTGCCGCCTGCCGCATCCCTCCACGGCGACGCGCTCGTAGCCTCGCCGCCTCGCCGCCCTTCCTCCGCCGGCCGCCGTGGTCGCCTTCGCCGGTCGCGCCGCCGCATCGCCCGGTCGCGGCGCCGCCCGGCCGTCGTGCCACCTCCGCCGCCCCGCGCCGTCCACTCCTTCGGCAAGCTCCGGCCGCCAAGTCTCCAACTCCGACGACTCCTCCGGTGGACCTCGGCGTCCGTGCCCCGGCGAGATCCAATCCAGATGTGTGAACAGTGAAACCCTAGGTCGTTTTTTTCTCTAAGTCCCGAAATTCTCAGTCCATATGCACATGTTCATAGCCCCGTAACTTTGCATCCGTAGCTCCGATTCATGCATATAGCATATCAAAATGTTTATCTCAGAGAGTACATCATTTCATTCCATTGCATCATTTTCATTTAAGCTCATGTTGATTCCCGAAATGTTGTTAGAAGAGGGCTACTTGAGTTAATTGTCAGATCTGCTATTCCATTTAGCTTTTTGTCATTTTTGCCATGATTATTGTGTGCATGATATGCCCATGAGTTCTACATATGTTTTGTTAAGGGTTTTGTCATCTTTCCAGAGGTGCAACCCATGTATTTTTGTGATGTGTGTGGTGACTTGTGCAAGCTTGCAAAGTGGTGCACTTGCTAATTCTGTTTTCAGGGACTTAGTGATTTCACTAAGTCCTGGAGCTGTTTATCTCATGATGCCATATGTTCTTGTTGTTTACTAGTGATCCGTGCATCTTTTGAGGATGATCAGTAAGGATGTTTTGTTAATATTGTAGTGCTCTATCCATCCATGTCTTTGCTTGCAATTATGGAGCACCCTAGCTTGAGTCAATCGAGCTCTACTTTTGCTACTTTGTGAATCTGGGCAGATTGTCAACTTGTTTGCAATTTTGCCGGTGATGTTGTTGTTGATCCATGCATGCTATACTATTGTTCTTGCCATGTCTAGCTTGCATTTTGTGCCTTCTTGCTGGATGTATGATTGTCTTGCCATGACTTGCTCTGTAATGAGTGCATCGAGCTCGTAAACATGCCTACTTGAGTTATATTTCAGCATGTGTCAGTTTTCACTGTCTGAAAACTGATTATGCTTTTGCTATGTTCACATGCTTGCAATTGTATTTTCTGACCCCTTTTGGTTCAAGGTCACTAAGGGACTTTTGCTAAGCACTTTGAGTAGCTCCATGCCGTGCTTTACTTTGCTATGATCAGATCCTGTAGCATGTAGTTTTGTTGCTCCGAAGAGTGTTATCTGATCTGAAATTCCAGACAAGTGTTAATTTCACTAAGTCTGAGATCTGTTTGTCATATGCATTTTTGCCATGCTTGTTTGAACCTGTTAATGGATGAATTGGCCGTAGCTCAGTGCTAGACTTTTGTTAAGCATCTTGTGTTCATCCCTGCCATGTATTTTGTTGTCATGTTTGGGTGCTGTAGCATGTTCATTTCGTTGCATTTAGATGCCTACTTGCTGTAAATCGCAGACTGGTGTCATTTTTGAATCGCTTGCCATTTCCAAACCGTAACTCCGATTCCGGCGTTCTTTATATCGTTTTCAAGCAATTTCATCTCATCTTTCCAGTGGCACACTTGGTTTTCCAAGTTGAGGCCAGGTTCATGCATTTTCTGTCATATCTTGCATTTTGCATCCCGCATCGCATCCCGCTTAGCATATCATCTTTGCATCGTGTTGTTTGAGTTTGCACGTGGTTGATTGTATCCTTGTTGCTTGTTATCTTGTTTGGGTAGAGCCGGGAGACGAGTTCGCTAACGAGGAGCCCGTTGAGTTTGCTTTCGAGGATCCAGTCAACTCTGACAACTGTGCGGGCAAGATGATCATACCCTCGAAATCACTACTATCTTTGCTATGCTAGTTTGCTCGCTCTTTTGCTATGTCATTGCTACGATGCCTACCACTTGTTTTCAAGCCTCCCAAATTGCCATGTCAAACCTCTAACCCACCTTGTCCTAGCAAACAGTTGATTGGCTATGTTACCACTTTGCTCAGCCCCTCTTATAGCGTTGCTAGTTGCAGGTGAAGATTGATGGCCGTTCCTTGTTGGAACCTTTATTCATTTGTTGGGATATCATTATATTATCTTGCTATCTTAATGCATCTATATACTTGGTAAGGGGTGGAAGGCTCGGCCTCTCGCCTAGTGTTTTGTTCCACTCTTGCCGCCCTAGTTTCCGTCATATCGGTGTTATGTTCCCGGATTTTGCGTTCCTTACGCGGTTGGGTTATAATGGAAACCCCTTGATATTTCGCCTTGATTAAAGCTTTTCCAGCAATGCCCAACATTGGTCTTACCATTTGCCACCTAGACTCTTTTCCCTTGGGTTTCCGGAGCCCGAGGGTCATCTTATTTTAACCCCCTGGGCCAGTGCTCCTCTGAGTGTTGGTCCGACCGAATAGACTGCGGGGCCACCTCAGGGCAACTTGAGGGTTGGTTTTACTCATAGGATGTCTCATCTGAGTGTGCCCTGAGAACGAGATATGTGCAGCTCCTATCGGGATTTGTCAGCACATTCGGGCGGTGTTGCTGGTCTTGTTTTAACCTGTCGAACTGTTTTGAGTAACCGAGATACCGAGTCTGATCGGAACGTCTTGGGAGGAGGCCTATTCCTTCGTTGACCATGAGAGCTTGTCATGGGCTAAGTTGGGACTCCCCTGCAGGGATTTGAACTTTCGAAAGTCGTGCCCGCGGTTATGGGAAGATGGGAATTTGTTAATGTCCGGTTGTAGATAACTTGAACCTTAATTTAATTAAAATGAATCAACTGAGTGTGTTACCGTGATGGCCTCTTCTCGGCGGAGTTCGGGAAGTGGACACGGTGTTGGACTAATGTTTGCGCAGGTTGTTCTCTAGTTTCTCGCTCGCGCTTTGCCTCCTCTTCTCGCTCTCTTTTATGAATAAGTTAGCCACCATATTTGCTAGTCGCTTGCTGCAGCTCCACACATTTTTACCTTGCCTTACCTACAAGCTTAAATAGTCTTGATCGCGAGGGTGCGAGATTGCTGAGTCCATGTGGCTCACAGATTACTATTACACCAGATGCAGGGCCTGATGATTCCGCTCCAGGAGACGCGTATGAGCTCAAGTGGGAGTTCGACGAAGACTCTCAACGTTACTATGTTTCCTTTCCCGATGATCAGTAGTGGTGCCCAGTTGGGGGTGATTGGGACCGTTGTCGCATGTTGGGTTCTCTTTTATTTTGGCGTTGTAGTCGGGCCATGAGTGTTTGGATGATGTGATGTTATTTATGTACTTGATTGACGTGGCGAGTGTAAGCCAACTACGTTATCTCCCCTTTATTATTTACATTACATGGGATGTTGTGAAGATTGCCTAACTTGCGACATATGCCTTCAATGCGATTATGTCTCTAAGTCGTGCCTCGACACGTGGGAGCTATAGTCGCATCGAGGGTGTTACATCTTTGTCACCTCCATATATGAGAAACATATCCTTAGTCCTTTTCAGGTATTTCAGGATGTTCTTGACCGCTGTCCAGTGATCCACTCCTGGGTTACTTTGGTACCTCCCTACTAGACTTATAGCAAGACACACATCAGGTCTGGTACACAGCATTGCATACATGATAGAGCCTATGGCTGAAGCATAGGGAACGTCTTTCATTTTCTCTTTATCTTCTGCATTGGTCGGGCATTGAGTCTTACTCAATTTCACACCTTGTAACATAGGCAAGAATCCTTTCTTTGCTTGATCCATTTTGAACTTTTTCAAAACTTTGTCAAGGTATGTGAAAGTCCAATTAAGCGTCTTGATCTGTCTCTATAGATCTTGATGCCCAATATGTAGGCAGCTTCACCGAGGTCTTTCATTGAAAAACTCTTATTCAAGTATCCCTTTATGCTATCCAGAAATTCTATATCATTTTCGATTAGTAATATGTCGTCTACATATAATATCAGAAATGCTATAGAGCTCCCACTCACTTTCTTGTAAATACAGGCTTCTCCAAAAGTCTGCACAAAACCAAATGCTTTGATCACACTATCAAAGCGTTTATTCTAACTCTGAGAGGCTTGCACCAGTCCATAAATGGATCGCTGGAGCTTGCACACTTTGTTAGCTCCCTTTGGATCGACAAAACCTTTCGGCTGCATCATATACAACTCTTCTTCCAAAAATCCATTCAGGAATGCAATTTTGACATCCATCTGCCAAATTTCATAATCATAAAATGCGGCAATTGCTAACATGATTCGGACAGACTTAAGCATCGCTACGGGTGAGAAGGTCTCATCGTAGTCAATCCCTTGAACTTGTCGAAAACCTTTTGCGACAAGTCGAGCTTTGTAGACAGTAACATTACCGTCAGCGTCAGTCTTCTTCTTGAAGATCCATTTATTCTCAATTGCTTGCTGATCATTGGGCAAGTCAACCAAAGTCCATACTTTGTTCTCATACATGGATCCCATCTCGGATTTCATGGCTTCAAGCCATTTTGCGGAATCTGGGCTCACCATCACTTCTCCATAGTTTATAGGTTCATCATGATCTAGTAGCATGACTTCCAGAATAGGATTACCGTACCACTCTGGTGCGGATCTTACTCTGGTTGATCTACGAGGTTCAGTAGTATATTGTTCTGAAGTTTCATGATCATCATCATTAGCTTCCTCACTAATTGGTGTAGGTGTCATAGAAACTGGTTTCTGTGATGTACTACTTTCCAATAAGGGAGCAGGTACAGTTACCTCATCAAGTTCTACTTTCCTCCCACTCACTTCTTTCGAGAGAAACTCCTTCTCTAAAAAGTTTCCAAATTTAGCAACAAAAGTCTTGCCTTCGGATCTGTGATAGAAGGTGTATCCAATAGTCTCCTTTGGATATCCTATGAAGACATATTTCTCAGATTTGGGTTCGAGCTTATCAGGTTGAAGCTTTTTCACATAAGCATCGCAACCCCAAACTTTCAGAAATGACAACTTTGGTTTCTTGCCAAACCACAGTTCATAAGGCGTCGTCTCAACGGATTTTGATGGTGCCCTATTTAACGTGAATGCGGTCGTCTCTAGGGCATAACCCCAAAACGATAGCGGTAAATCAGTAAGAGACATCATAGATCCCACCATATCAAGTAAAGTGCGATTACGACGTTTGGACACACCATTACGCTGTGGTGTTCCGGGTGGCGTGAGTTGCGAAACTATTCCGCATTGTTTCAAATGTACACCAAACTCGTAACTCAAATATTCTCCTCCACGATCAGATCGTAGGAATTTTATTTTCTTGTTACGATGATTTTCAACTTCACTCTGAAATTCTTTGAACTTTTCAAATCTTTCAGACTTATGTTTCATTAAGTAGATATACCCATATCTGCTTAAGTCATCTGTGAATGTGAGAAAATAACGATATCCGCCACGAGCCTCAACATTCATCGGACCACATACATCTGTATGTATGATTTCCAACAAATCTGTTGCTCTCTCCATAGTACCGGAGAACGGTGTTTTTGTCATCTTACCCATAAGGCACGGTTCGCAAGTACCAAGTGATTCATAATCAAGTGGTTCCAAAAGTCCATCAGTATGGAGTTTCTTCATGCGCTTTATACCGATATGACCCAAATGGCAGTGCCACAAATAAGTTGCACTATCATTATCAACTCTGCATCTTTTGGCTTCAACATTATGAATATGTGTGTCACTACTATCGAGATTTAATAAGAATAGACCACTCTCTAAGGGTGCATGACCATAAAAGATATTACTCATATAAATAGAACAACCATTATTCTCTGATTTAAATGAATAACCGTCTCGCATCAAACAAGTTCTAGATATAATGTTCATGCTTAACGCTGGCACCAATTATTTAGGTCTAATACTAATCCCGAAGGTAGATGTAGAGGTAGCGTGCCGACCGCGATCACATCAACTTTGGAACCATTTCCCACGCGCATCGTCACCTCGTCCTTAGCCAATCTTCGCTTAATCTGTACTCCCTGTTTCGAGTTACAAATATTAGCAACAGAACCAGTATCAAATACCCAGGTGCTACTACGAGCATTAGTATGGTACACATCAATAACATGTATATCACATATACCTTTGTTCACCTTGCCATCCTTCTTATCCGCCAAATACTTGGGGCAGTTCCGCTTCCAGTGACCAGTCTGCTTGCAGTAGAAGCACTCAGTTTCAGGCTTAGGTCCAGGTTTGGGTTTCTTCTCTTGAGTAGCAACTTGTTTGCTGTTCTTTTTTAAGTTCCCCTTCTTCTTCCCTTTGCCCTTTTTCTTGAAACTAGTGGTCTTGTTGACCATCAACACTTGATGCTCCTTCTTGATTTCTACCTCCGCAGCTTTCAGCATTGCGAAGAGCTCGGGAATAGCCTTATTCATCCCTTTGCATATTATAATTCATCACGAAGCTCTTGTAGCTAGGTGGCAGTGATTGGAGAATTCTGTCAATGACGCAATCATCTGGAAGATTAACTCCCAATTGAATCAAGTGATTATTATACCCAGACATTTTGAGTATATGCTCACTGACAGAACTGTTCTCCTCCATCTTGCAGCTATAGAACTTATTGGAGACTTCATATCTCTCAATCCGGGCATTTGCTTGAAATATTAACTTCAACTCCTGGAACATCTCATATGCTCCATGACGTTCAAAACGTCGTTGAAGTCTGATTCTAAGCCGTAAAGCATGGCACACTGAACTATCGAGTAGTCATCAGCTTTGCTCTGCCAGACATTCATAACATCTGGTGTTTCTCCAGCAGCAGGCTTGGCACCCAGCGGTGCTTCCAGTACGTAATTCTTCTGTGCAGCAATGAGGATAATCCTCAAGTTACGGACCCAGTCCGTGTAATTGCTACCATCATCTTTCAACTTTGCTTTCTCAAGGAACGCATTAAAATTCAACGGAACAACAGCACGGGCCATCTATCTACAATCAAACATAAACAAGCAAGATACTATCAGGTACTAAGTTCATGATAAATTTAGGTTCAATTAATCATATTACTAAAGAACTCCCACTTAGATAGACATCCCTCTAATCCTCTAAGTGATTACGTAATCCAAATCAACTAAACCATGTCCGATCATCACGTGAGATGGAGTAGTTTCATTGGTGAACATCACTATGTTGATCATATCTACTATATGATTCACGCTTGACCTTTCGGTCTCCGTGTTCCGAGGCCATATCTGTATATGCTTGGCTCGTCAAGTATAACCTGAGTATTCCGCGTGTGCAACTGTTTTGCACCCGTTGTATTTGAACGTAGAGCCTATCACACCCAATCATCACGTGGTGTCTCAGCATGAAGAACTTTCGCAACGGTGCATACTCAGGGAGAACACTTCTTGATAATTAGTGAGAGATCATCTTAAAATGCTACCGTCAAACAAAGCAAGATAAGATGCATAAAAGATAAACACCACATGCAATCAATATAAGTGATATGATATGGCCATCATCATCTTGTGCTTGTGATCTCCATCTTCGAAGCACCGTCATGATCACCATCGTCACCGGCGCGACACCTTGATCACCATCATAGCATCATCGTCGTCTCGCCAAACTTATGCTTCCACGACTATCGCTACCGCTTAGTGATAAAGTAAAGCATTACAGCGCAATTGCATTGCATACAATAAAGCAACAACCATATGGCTCCTGCCAGTTGCCGATAACTTGGTTACAAAACATGATCATCTCATACAATAAAATTTAGCATCATGTCTTGACCATATCACATCACAACATGCCCTGCAAAAACAAGTTAGACGTCCTCTACTTTGTTGTTGCAAGTTTTACGTGGCTGCTACGGGCTTAAGCAAGAACCAATCTTACCTAGGAATCAAAACCACAACGATAGTTTGTCAAGTTGGTGCTGTTTTAACCTTCGCAAGGACCGGTCGTAGCCACACTTGGTTCAACTAAAGTTGGAGAAACTGACACCCGCTAGCTACCTTTGTGCAAAGCACGTCGGGAGAACCGGTCTCGCGTAAGCGTACGCGTAATATTGGTCCGGGCCGCTTCGTCCAACAATATCGCCGAACCAAAGTATGACATGCTGGTAAGCAGTATGACTTATATCGCCCACAACTCACTTGTGTTCTACTAGTGCATATAACATCAACACATAAAACCTAGGCTCGGATGCCACTGTTGGGGAACGTAGTAATTTCAAAATTTTCCTACGCACACGCAAGATCATGGTGATGCATAGCAACGAGAGGGGAGAGTGTTGTCTACGTACCCTCGTAGACCGGCAACAGAAGTGTTGACACAACATAGAGGAAGTAGTCGTACGTCTTCCCGATCCGACCGATCCAAGCACCGAACGTACGGCACCTCCGAGTTCTAGCACACGTTCAGCTCGATGATGATCCCCGGACTCCGATCCAGCAAAGTGTCGTGGTAGAGTTCCGTCAGCACGATGGCATGGTGATGATCTTGATGTTCAACTGTCGCAGGGCTTCGCCTAAGCACCACTACAATATTATCGAGGATTATGGTGGAAGGGGGCACCGCACACGGCTAAGAAAACGATCACGTGGATCAACTTGTGTGTCTAGGGGTGCCCCCTGCCACCGTATATAAAGGAGCAAGGGGAGGAGGCCGGCCGTCCCTATAGGCGCACCAAGGAGGAGTCCTCCTCCTAGTAGGAGTAGGACTCCTACTAGGAGGGGGAAAGGAAAGGGGGAGGGAGAAGGAAAGGGGGGGCGCCGCCCCCCTCTCCTAGTCCAATTCGGACCAGGGGGTGGAGGCGTGCGGCCCACCCTGGCTGCCCTTCTCTCTCTCCACTAAGGCCCATATGGCCCATTACTTCTCCCGGGGGGGGGGGGGTTCCGGTAACCCTCCGGCTCTCCAGTTTTCTCCGAAATCACCCAGAACACTTCCGGTGTCCGAATATAGCCGTCCAATATATCAATCTTTATGTCTCGACCATTTTGAGACTCCTCGTCATATCCATGATCACATCCAGGACTCCGAACTAACTTCAGTACATCAAAACTCATAAACTCATAATATAACTGTCATCGAAACCTTAGGCGTGCGGACCCTACGGGTTCGAGAACAATGTAGACATGACCGAGACATGTCTCCGGTCAATAACCAATAGCGGAACCTGGATGCTCATATTGGCTCCCACATATTCTACGAAGATCTTTATCGGTCAGACCGCATAACAACATACGTTGTTCCCTTTGTCATCGGTATGTTACTTGCCCGAGATTCAATCGTCGGTATCTCAATACCTAGTTCAATCTCGTTATCGGCAAGTCTCTTTACTCGTTTCATAATACATCATCTCGCAACTAACTTATTAGTTGCAATGCTTGCAAGGCTTATGTGATGTGCACTACCGAGAGGGCCCAGAGATACCTCTCCGACAATCGGAGTGACAAATCCTAATCTCGAAATACGCCAACCCAACATTTACCTTTGGAGACACCTGTAGAGCTCCTTTATAATCACCCAGTTACGTTGTGACGTTTGGTAGCACACAAAGTGTTCCTCCAGCAAACGGGAGTTGCATAATCTCATAGTCATAGGAACATGTATAAGTCATGAAGAAAGCAATAGCAACATACTAAACGATCGGGTGCTAAGCTAATGGAATGGGTCATGTCAATCACATCATTCTCCTAATAATGTGATCCCGTTAATCAAATGACAACACATGTCTATGGTTAGGAAACATAACCATCTTTGATTAACGAGCTAGTCAAGTAGAGGCATACTAGTGACGTTTAGTTTGTCTATGTATTCACACAAGTATTATGTTTCCGGATAATACAATTCTAGCATGAATAATAAACATTTATCATGATATAAGGAAATAAAATAATAACATTATTATTGCCTCTAGGGCATATTTCCTTCATGTCATCCCTGACTTGGAATTCTATGCACTTATGATTGGAACTATTAGCAAGCATCCGCAACTACTAACGTTCATTAAGGTAAAACCCAACCATAGCATTAAGACATATTGGTCCCCTCTCAATCATGTATGCATCAATTTCTATGCTAGGTTGAAGCTTCTATCACTCTTGCCCTCCAATACATAGTCCTATCAACATACAACTAACCCTATGGTGTGATCCACGTGCGCGCTCATATGATGGGCACCAAAGGATAGCAACATAACCACAAGGAAATTAAACCAATCATAGCAATTCATCAATTACCGATAGGACAACGAAACTCTACTCAGACATCATAGGATGGCAACACATCATTGGATAATAATATGAAGCATAGAGCACCATGTTCAAGTAGAGGGTACAGCGGGTTCCGGGAGAGTGGACCGCTGTATATAGAGGGGGGAAGGTGATGGATATGTTGATGAAGATGGAAGAGGTGTTGGTGTAGATTGTGGTGATGATGATGGCCCCCGGTGGCACTCCGGCGCCACCGGAAGCGAGGGGGAGAGAGCCCCCCTTCTTCTTCTTCTTCTTCTTCTTCCTTGACCTTCTCCCTAGATGGGAGAAGGGTTTTCCCTTTGGTCCTTGGTCTCCATGGCGTGGGAGGGGCGAGAGCCCCTCTGAGATTGGATATGTCTCTCTGTCTGTCTCTGTTTCTGCGCTCTGGGATTCTGCCCTTTCACCGTTTCTTATATATTCGGAGATCCATAACTCCGATTGGATTGAAACCTTCGCCAAGATTTTTTTCTGAAAATTAGCTTTCTTGCAGCCAAAGAAGAGCAGCAACCACCTTATGAGGGCCCACGAGGGTTAGGGGCGCACCCAGGGGCAGGCGCGCCCCCCTACCTCGTGGCCTCCTCGGGTACCGTCTCGCGTTGATTCTTCTTCCCATATTTCACAAATATTCCAAAAATATTCTCCATCCATTTTTATCCTGTTTGGACTCCGTTTGATATGGGGTTTCTGCGAAACATAAAACATGCAACAAACAGGAACTGGCACTGGGCTTTGAATCAATATGTTAGTCCCAAAAATAGTACAAAAAGTTGCCAAAAGTATATGAAAGTTGTAGAATATTTGCATGGAACAATCAAAAATTATAGATACGACGGAGACGTATCAGCATCCCCAAGCTTAATTCCTGCTCGTCCACGAGTAGGTAAATGATAAAAAAGATAATTTTTGATGTGGAATGCTACCTAGCATAATCTTGATCACATAATCTAATCATGGCATGAATATTAAGACACGAGTGATTCAAAGCAATAGTCTATCATTGGACATTAAGACAATAATACTTCAAGCATACTAACCAAGCAATTATGTATTATCAAAATAACATAGCCAAAGAAAGCTCATCCCTACAAAATCATGTGGTCTGGCTATGCTCCATCTTCACCACCCAAAGCATTCCAATCATGCACAACCCCGATGACAAGCCGAGTAATTGGTTCATACTTTTTAACGCGCTTCAGCCTTTTCAACCCTCACGCAATACATGAGCGTAAGCCATGGACATAGCACTATGGGTGGAATAGAATATGATGATGGAGGTTTTTGTGAGAAGACAAAAAAGGAGAAAGTCTCACATCAACGCGGCTAATCAACAGGCTATGGAGATGCCCATCAATTGATGTCAATGTGAGGAGTAGGGATTGCCATGCAACGGATGCACTAGAGCTATAAGTATATGAAAGCTCAAACTGAAACTAAGTGGGTGTGCATCCAACTTGCTTGCTCATGAAGACCTAGGGCATTTGAGGAAGCCCATCATTGGAATATACAAGCCAAGTTCTATAATGAAAATTCCCACTAGTATATAAAAGTGATAACTCAAGAGACTCTCTATATGAAGAACATGGTGCTACTCTGAAGCACAAGTGTGGTAAAAGGATAGTAACATTGCCCCTTCTCTCTTTTCTCTCTCATTTTTTTGTTTTTTTGGGCCTTCTCCTTTTTGGGCCTTTCTCTTTTTTTCGTCCGGAGTCTCATGCTGACTTGTGGGGGAATCATAGTCTCCATCATCCTTTCCTCACTGGGCAATGCTCTAATAATGATGATCATCACACTTTTATTTACTTACAACTCAATATTACAACTCAATGCTAGGACAAAGATATGACTCTATATGAATGCCTCCGGCGATGTACCGGGATGTGCAATGATCTAGCGTAGCAATGACATCAAAAAATGGACAAGCCATGAAAAGATCATGCTAGCTATCTTACGATCATGCAAAGCAATATGACAATACATGCTCAAGTCATGTATATGATGATGATGGAAGTTGCATGGCAATATATCTCAGAATGGCTATGGAAATGCCATGATAGGTAGGTATGGTGGATGTTTTGAGGAAGATATAAGGAGGTTTATGTGTGATAGAGCGTATCGTATCACGGGGTTTGGATGCACAGGCGAAGTTTGCACCAACTCTCGAGGTGAGAAAGGGCAATGCACGATAGCGAAGAGGCTAGCAATGATGGAAGGGTGAGAGTGCGTATAATCCATGGACTCACATTAGTCATAAAGAACTCATATACTTATTGCAAAAGTTTATTAGCCCTCGAAGCAAAGTACTACTATGCATGCCCCTAGGGGGATAGATTGATAGGAAAAGACCATCGCTCGTCCCGACCGCCACTCATAAGGAAGACAATCAATAAATACCTCATGCTCCAACTTCGTTACATAACGGTTCACCATACGTGCATGCTACGGGACTTGCAAACCTCAACACAAGTATTTGTCAATTTCACAATTACTCAACTAGCACGATCTAATATCACCACCTTTATATCGCAAAACTATTCCAAGGAATCAAACATATCATATTCAATGATCTACAAGTTTTATGTAGGATTTTATGACTAACCATGTGAATGACCAGTTCCTGTCAACTCTCTAAATAGACGTAAGTGAAGCAAGAGAGTTTAATTGTTTCTACAAAAGATATGCCCACGCTCTAACAAATATAAGTGAAGCAAAGGAGCATTCTACAAATGGCGGTTTTCTATGTGAAGAGAAACAGGCAATCCAAACTTCAAATGATATAAGTGAAGCACATGAAGCATTCTATAAAGCCATACTCAAAAGATATAAGTGAAGTGCAATGAGCATTCTATAAATCAACCAAGGACTATCTCATACCAGCATGGTGCATAAAAGAAAAGTGAGAACTAAATGCAAAAGACGCTCCAAGATTTGCATATATCACATGAATGAAACGAATCCGAAAACATACCGATATTTGTTGAAGAAAGATGGGATGCCTTCCGGGGCATCCCCAAGCTTAGACGCTTGAGTCTCCTTGAATATTTACTTGGTGTGCGGCCTTGGGCATCCCCAAGCTTGAGCTCTTGCTTGTTCTTCTTCTCCTCACATCATGACCTCCTCGATCTTCGAACACTTCAGCCACACAAAACTTAACAGAAAGCTCGGTAAGATCCGTTAGTATAATAAAGCAAATCACTACTCTAAGTACTGTTTCAAACCAATTCATCTTTTGTTTTTGCATTATAGCTACTGTAATATAACTTTTCCATGGCTTAATCCGCTGATAGAAATCGATAGTTTCATCAAAACAAGCAAACTATGCATCAAAAACAGAATCTGTCTTAAACAGGACAGTCTATAGTAATCTGAACATTCACCATACTTATGTTACTCCAAACATTCTGCCAAAATTAAGAAAAATAAAAAATTTGTATAGAAAGACAGTGCAAAAAGTTTCAGAATCGTTTGACGTTCCAGTAAAAAATGAAAAATCGCGCACTACAGCCAAAGTTTCTGTTCTGCACCGCACAAACCAACAAGCATTGTAAACATCCTAAAGGCAAACCTTGGCACATTATTTTTATTATACAATGGAATTGTACAAGGGGATAATTATTTTTGTTGAAAAATTTCTGTAATCAAGATTCACAAAGTTTCCGTGAGCATGAACAAAGTTCAAGGCTAGCTCCCACTTTAACAATGCTCGTCTTTCTCACTTTCACTTTCCTTTTTGAAAAGTTTTGGGTTCCCCTCTTTATTTTTTTTGTTTTTAAACTTTATAAAAGCACTCAACAGAAATAAATGACTCTCTAAAACTTCCGGATTGTCTCCCTGGCAGCGCTTTCTTTAAAGTCATTAAGCTAGGCATAAAGTGCTCAAGTAATGAATCCACCCAGATCCCAAGGTATATCAAAGCCAATTTTAATCAATAATGATTTGGCATTTAGTAGTGAGGACAAAGCAACATATATCAAGCAATGACAAAGTGTAACTCTCTTCCTATGTATGGCATGTCATAAAAGAACAATTCATGCACACATAGTAAAGGCCAATGCATAGTATAAACAGTTTATTGCAATTTTATCATGTTGGAAACATAGAGAGGTGGAGATATAGTTCCTCTCTCATCATAATTGCAAGTAGGAGCAGCAAGCACATGCATATTATATCTATCAAAATCATCATGTGTAACGGTAAAAGGCAACCCATCAATATAATCCTTAATAAAGGCAAACTTCTCCGATATAGTGTAGTCGGGAGAATTCAAAAAGATAATAGGACTATCATGTGTGGGTCCAATAGCAACAATTTCATGTTTAACATAAGGAACTATAGCAAGTTCATATCCATAAGCATAATTCACATTGGCATCTTGGCCACAAGCATAGCAAGCATCATCAAAAAGGGATATTTCAAGAGAATCAACGGGGTCATAACAGTTATCATAGCAATCATCCTTCGTTAAGCACGAAGGGAAATTAAACAATGTATGAGATGAAGAGTTACTCTCATTAGAAGGTGGGCACGGGTGATCAATCCGCTCTTCCTCCTTTTGTTCTTCGCTCTCCTCCTCATCTTTTTCATCCAATGAGCTCACAGTTTCATCAATTTCTTCTTCCATAGACTCCTGAAAAATATTAGTCTCTTCTTGGACAGCGGGGACTTTCTCAATAAATGCATCAATATCGGCATTGTATTCATAATTCTCATAGCAATATTTAGGGATAGCTAAATTTTCAGGTCTATAAACAGCATCATAAAGATTTTCACACTCTTTAAATACAGATTCAATTTCATAAGCACCCATAAAAGCAACAAATTCTTCTATTTGTTCCACATCATAGTAATCATATATACCTCTAGCATAAGAAGCCAAGGTTTCATTATCATTAAATTTGCATGAAAAGGGAATGTGTGGAGCCTTCATCCTAGAGCAACAAGTATAATCATATCTCAAGCATAGTTGCCTAACATACCACTTCAACATATAAATTTGATCCCATAATAGTTTCCCTTTTTGAGTCAAGTGATAATCCCTAAAGTATTCATGTTGATCCAACGTGTCTCCCATTACCAAATTAAATGGGGTTTTCTCGGGATTATCAAAGTAGTACATAATATCTATCACATAACGAGCATCGAGGTTTTTAGGAGGTTCCCCATCTCCATGAGTAGCAAGTAAACCTAATTTTTTTGGTATTTCGTGTTCCATATCCATAACTAAAGATAGAGAACCACTAAGAACAGCAAATAAAAATTACTTAGTGATAAAGCAAACAAGCACACACGAGAATATTCACCCCACGCTATTGCTCCCTGGCAACGGTGCCAGAAAAAGGTCTTGATAACCCACAAGTATAGGGGATCAATTGTAGCCTCTTTCGATAAGTAAGAGTGTCGAACCCAACAAGGAGCTAAAGGTCGAACAAATATTCCCTCAAGTTCTATCGACCACCGATACAACTCTACGCACGCTTAACGTTCTCTTTACCTAGAACAAGTATGAAACTAGAAGTACTTTGTAGGTGTTTTTGGATAGGTTTGCAAGATAATAAAGAGCGCGTAAATAAAAACTAGGGGTTGTTTAGATAAAGAAGCAATAAAGTTAGTATAGCGAGTGTGGAAAAGTGGTGGTAGGAGTTGCGAAATTGTCCCTAAGCAATTGACTACTTTACTAGACCGATGGCAAGTTTTATGTGGGAGAGGCCACTGCTAGCATGTCATCCCGGACTTGGAATTCTATGCACTTGTGATTGGAACTATTAGAAAGCATCCACAACTACTAACGTTCATTAAGGTAAAACCCAACCATAGCATTAAGACATATTGGTCCCCCTTCAATCCCGTATGCATCAATTTCTATGCTAGGTTGAAGCTTCTGTCACTCTTGCCCTCCAATACATAGTCCTATCAACATACAACTAACCCTATGGTGTGATCCATGCGCGCGCTCATATGATGGGCACCAAAGGACAGCAACATAACCACAAGCAAATTAAACCAATCATAGCAATTCATCAATTACCGATAGGACGACGAAAATCTACTCAAACATCATAGGATGGCAACACATCATTGGATAATAATATGAAGCATAGATCACCATGTTCAAGTAGAGGGTACAGCGGGTTGCGGGAGAGTGGACCGCTGTAGATAGAGGGGGAGGGAAGGTGATGGAGATATTGATGAAGATGGTGGAGGTGTTGGTGTAGATTGCGGTGATGATGATGGCCCCCGGTGGCACTCCGGCGCCACCGGAAGCGAGGGGGAGAGAGCCCCCCTTCTTCTTCTTCTTCTTCCTTGACCTTCTCCCTAGATGGGAGAAGGGTTTCCCCTCTGGTACTTGGTCTCCTTGGCGTGGGAGGGGCGAGAGCCCCTTCGAGATTGGATCTGTCTCTCTGTCTCTCTCTGTTTCTGCGCTCTGGGATTCTGCCCTTTCACCGTTTCTTATATATCCAGAGATCCGTAACTCTGATTGGATTGAAACCTTCGCCAAGATTTTTTTTCCCGAAAATTAGCTTTCTTGCAGCCAAAGAAGAGCAGCAACCGCTTTACGGGGGCCCCACGAGGGTCAGGGGCGCGCCCCCTACCTCGTGGCCCCCTCGGGCACCGTCTCTCATTGATTCTTCTTCCCACATTTCACAAATATTCCAAAAATATTCTCCGTCCGTTTTTATCCCGTTTGGACTCCGTTTGATATGGGGTTTCTGCGAAACATAAAACATGCAATAAACAGGAACTGGCACTGGGCACTGAATCAATATGTTAGTCCCAAAAATAGCATAAAAAGTTGCCAAAAGTATATGAAAGTTGTAGAATATTGGCATGGAACAATAAAAAATTATAGATATGACGGAGACGTATCAGGCCACCAATGTCAGGGTTCAATCCGGCGGATCTTGGGTAGGGGGTCCCGAGTTGGTGATCTTGGCTAGATGATAACAAGACAAAGAGGGCCACGATGTTTTACCCAGGTTCGAGCCCTCTCGAAGAGGTAAACACCTAAGTCCTGCTTCTGTTGTATTGATTGTGGATGGGATGCAAAGTACAAGATGATCTACCTCGAGATCATATGTGTATGTCTCTCACCCCACGGTCTAAAACCCCTTGACTTATATGGGCACCGAGGTACCTAGGGTTATATGTAGGTCGGTTACATCAAGGGATAAACATGCTGATGATTCAAACTTGTCTTGAAGTATGCGCCAAGTTTTGGGAGGATTGCATCTTGAGTACGCCGTGAGGCCTGGCAGGTGGGCCCATTGGTTGATAGTTTGGGGGTGGGGGTCCTCGGCCCAGCCATATTTGGGGCCCGATGTGATTAGCACCCCCTAGTCCATGACACCGTCACCCAACCCATTATTTATAAGAATGTAGTGATTTCTTTCATCTTGGTTCTTAGAGAACGATCTACGAGAGAGCTTTGAATAAGAAAGTGACATATGTTTAATTATCTCTTTTGTTTTATTTCAATAAAGACTATCATTCAAGTGAGAAAAACTTTCTGAACGGATACTTATAGCCAGAAATGAGAAGATCAAAGCTTATACCAAATTGCCCTGCTCTCGCTTATCACATGAATCCGAAGGATTGTGTTAGTCTTGCATGACCGTGGTCCTGATGACTTTTCGTCATAACTGTGGTATTTTATTCTTCGGCGTCAGTTTAGCATGACCACGGTATTGACGACTTCCCGTCCGCGATCAACAATGACTGGTTGACTTCATTGATGGAGAGGCCGCAACAACGGTACCACTAACCGTTTCGAGAGGAAGACAACAACAAGACCCAGGGACCACAATATCTTTATTTATTTTTATATATGAGAGTGTCTGGACTATTTTGTTTGTTTATTAGATCCGAGGTCCCTCTAAAAGCACTTCTTTTGCCAATTCTTAATTTCTGGAAATGTATATATATTGTATTTATTTTGAAGATTGCGTGAGAATAAGCAACACTTGAAGTCTAGTTTTTTTTGAGGATTAGTCTAGCTGAATCTAGGACCTATTGTCACACTCGTTGTGCATCGAGAAGGCTGATGCGGGAAGGAAATTCCTGGGCACGGACCCATGAGGCTAGTCATAGTGGGCAGTAACTTACTCCCTCCGTCAGGTGAAGAGTGTACATCTAGCTTCAAAATTTATCCACAAAAAGTGTACTTCTATCTTTCCAATGTACTTTGAAGTAGGAAAAAATACTTCTATGATGTTACTCAGACTAGCCACAAATGGGTAGTAACATAGAGTAGTAACATGGGCATGTGTTACTACTCTATGTTACTACCTCTATAGTGGGGAGTAACATATGTGTGGTAACATGCAACACTTCATTTATTAGGCTATAGACTCATTTTACCTTGATATGTGTGATGTTACTCATACTAGTAGTAACTAGTTATGTTACCACATGCCTCTCTTTCTTCATTTATTGCCTGCCACATCATCTATTTTTATCTAGATATGTGTGATGTTACTACTTCCTCCGTCTAGGTGCGTAAGTCATCTTACGAAAACCAAATAATCCCAAAACACTTAGGCGCGGTGCATTAACTTCTACACCGTTTCTTGTTTCTTGACATATCAACCAATAAGAGATGAGAGATGTGCATGCTTTTAATGACTTGAGACTACCAAACACGACATGCAGTGGTTAGTTCATTGCATGCAAAACTATTAATTAGAAAATAAACATTAAGGTCTCTTGTTTTCCCCTCCTCGGTCATAGTGCACAACCTAAGATGACTTACTCACCTAAACGGAGGGAATACCTATGTTACTCCCATTGTGGGTAGTCTCATACTCCCTCTGGTCTTTTTTACTCTGCATATTATAATTCTCTAAAGTCAAACTTCACAAAGTTTGACCATATTTATATAAAAAAATATCAACATCTGCCATGTTAAAGTTATATAATATGAAACTTTAAGTCATGACACATCTATTGATATTGATTTCAGATTATGAATGTTGGTACTTTTTTCTATAAAGTTGGTCAAATTTTACGAGGCTTGACTTCAGTCAAATCTTATATGCAAACTAAAAAGGACCGGATGGAGTACTACTAGTAACTAGCTATGTTACCACTTTCCTCCATTTCTTCATTTATTGCTTGCCACATCATCTGTTTTATCTAGATATGTGTGATGTTACTACCTATATTACTCCCACTGTGGGTAGTCTTAGTCCCACTATAAAAAAAAATGAGACAAACCCAAGGGCTAACTCTCGTTGGCTTTTCTTTATAGGAGAAACTCCGTGAGCACCGCCGTCCGTGCCGAGACACGAACTCGGGTGGGCTGGCAACAATCTCATCCTCTTAGTCCCACTATGGCTACTTGGCTAGCCTGACGTCGCAGTTTTCGGAAAAAAAGAAAAACAAGTATAACGTCGCAAATAAAAGGACGCGAGGCCCCGTTATTGCGTCGGAAGCGGTCAACGGGAGCACGCGAGGCCCCGGTGGTTAATCCGTAATTACACCCAACAACTCCAGGAGCGTCTCCAGATTGCGGAGAATACGACTCGACCCGGGAGCGGGGAGGCTAACCAACGAACGATACCTACCTAGGCAAAGGCAAAGGCAACGCCAGGCTGAGGCCACGCACCGTCCGTCTTGTCTCGCCGCAAACCTAACGAAAGCGCAGCGCTTTCGTCTCCGTCGCTAGGGTTTCGGTCCCCGCAAACTCGATCTTCCGCGAGGGCACGAGGTACGCACCGCTCGCCCGTGGTCTCCGGCCCGCCGATTCGACGCCCGCTTCCGCTAATTCCGTCTGCTCTTCTGGTGGTTTGCAGCCGGTGCTCTTGGTTCTGGTGTGGCGGCCTGAGAGAGATGCCGCCCAAGTCGGTTAAGAGGGGCGGCGCCGCGGCGGCGAGGAAGGGGTCGGCGACGAAGGCCAGACCGGCGAAGCCCCAGCCGGTCGCGGAGGAGGCGCCCGTCGAGGTGGTCAAGGCCGCGGAGGAGGCTCCCCCTAAGGTCGAGGAGCAGAAGCCGTCGCCGCCACCGCAGCAGCCGGCCGCTGAGGTGAATGCCAAGGCGGATGCTGCTGAAAACGGCGCAAGCCACGCTGAAGGTATCACGTTTGCTCCTCTGTTTCGCGCATAGTTAGACTTTTTTCGCGTATAGATCTGTGCTACGCCGTGCCGTTTTTCCTTACTTGGGAGACCTCTTGTCTTTTCGTGTAAATGTGTGAGGATTTGACCTCTATGTAATTTTTAGATGATGGAGCTGCAAAAGAAACATATGAAGAGGAGGACAAAGGTGAACGGCTGGAGTTCGAGGATGAGCCAGAATATGAAGAGGAGCCTGCCGTCGACTACGACGAGAAGGATTTGGAGCAGTATGAGGAGCAATACGAGGACGGTGATGAAGGGTTGGAGTACACTGAAGATGTAGTCGAAGAGGAGACTGAGATGGTGGATGAGGAGGAACTGGATAATGGTGGGGATGATGGTGAGGGTGAGGAATATGAAAATGCAGATGAAGACCACGATGTGGACGTGGAGGACGAAGACCATCATGAAATGGTGAAAGCACATCGCAAGAGGAAGGAGTTTGAAGTTTTTGTTGGTGGGCTAGATAAAGATGCAACAGAAAGTGACCTGAGGAAAGTTTTCAGTGAAGTCGGCGAGATCACCGAAGTTCGTTTGATGATGAACCCAGTTACGAAGAAGAATAAAGGCTTTGCCTTCCTGCGATATGAGACTGTGGAGCAAGCAAAGCGTGCTGTCTCAGATCTGAAAAATCCGATGGTTGGCCTTATAACTGATTACATTTGTTTAATACATTCCTAAACAAAAAGAAAAATATTACATATGTTTATAGTATATTTTGTTGCAAGTACATAACTGTTTCTGAAATTCTGTAGGTGCGAGGTAAGCAATGCGGTGTTGCTCCTAGTCGTGACAACGATACACTTTTTGTTGGCAATATCTGCAAGACATGGACAAAAGAACATGTATGGCACTCAAACTCTTTTTCTTCGATGCCTTTTTCCTGCATCTCGGTGTAAGAAATAATTTGTTTTGGAATTTACAGCTGAAGGAGAAACTGAAGATCTATGAGGTCGAGAATTTTGACGATTTAATATTGGTTGAGGATAGCAATAACCCAGGGATGAATCGTGGGTATGCTTTACTTGAGTTTTCTACTCGCCCTGAAGCTATGGATGCTTTCAGGCGGTTGCAGAAGAGGGATGTAGTCTTTGGAGTTGATCGCACTGCAAAGGTTTCCTTTGCCGATTCCTATCCTGAAGTCGATGATGAAATGATGGCACAGGTCAGCACTTGTTTTCTGCAGTAGTTTTAAGTGTCTCTGTTTTTCCCCCTCCCCTTTTAAGTGGGCATGATAGTATAAGTATTTTGATACTGTTTGGTCATACACTCTGGCAGCAGCTAGTTTCTAATTTCTGTTGTCATGTTTAATATTGGTATGACAATAATATGTTTAAAGTTACTGAATCCTCATTTTGGTTCTGTGGTTCAGGTCAGAACTGTATTTCTTGATGGTCTTCCCCCCTCATGGGAAGAAGATCGTGTTAAGAAGTACCTTAAAAAGTATGGAGCTATCGAGAAAGTTGAACTTGCCCGAAACATGCCTGCGGCCAAAAGAAAAGATTTTGGGTTTGTTACTTTTGATACGCATGATAATGCTGTTGCATGTGTTGATGGGATAACTAGTTCTGAGATTGGCGAAGGTGATAGCAAGGTTTGTTTTCCAACTGAGTTTGCTGTACCTTCTTAGCTGATTTTCCCATCTACTCAGCCCACTGTATGATAGATAAAATTATCACGCAATAATTTCTAACGATTATTATTTTGTGATTCAGGCAAAAGTGAGAGCCAGATTGTCAAGGCCAGTACAGAGACCTCCTAGAATGAAGCATGGATTAAGAGGAAATTTCAGGATTGGGCAAAGTGCTCCTCGAGGTGGCCGTTTCCCATACACTCGGCCTCCTCCACGCCGGCCTCTGCCACGTCTTGTACGACCTGATACTCGCTTACCTCCCATCAGGAGGCCTCCACTGAAGAGGCCAATAGATATTAGAGATAGACGCCCTGTTATGTCAATACCAGATAGAGTTAGGCGTTTGCCTCCTCCAGAGAGATCCTATGATAGAAGGCCCCCAGGTGCGTATAGATGGTACCCATTCTTTTTGTAGAACATTCAACTGTAGCCGCCGCATCAAATTTCTCAAACTTCATCTGTGTACAGCTCCTGTTTACCCAAAGAGAAGTCCAAGGAGGGAATATGGAAGGCGCGATGAACCTCTTCCGCCAAGGAGCAGAGCTACCTTTGCTGACTACGGTGCAAGAGTTCCAGTGGATAGGCGCCACACTTACAGGGATGACTATTCGCCCCGTGAATCGGCCTATTCAGACCTAGCTCCTCGCAGCGCTCCCTGTTTTTCTGAGAGGAGAGCATATGCTGATGACGGCTATGTAGAGAAGATTGACCGACCTTTGCCAACCTATAGGGAGAGCCGTGGACGTGATTATGATACAATATCTGGTTCAAAACGCTCATATGTTGAGATGGTGAGGGTAGTTTAATTTGTTGTTGCATTTTTTTCATGCACTTGCAGTTTATTCCTCAAATGAACCTGACTATTGTTAATGATTCAAGGATGACGTGCCTCCTCGGTATCACGACATTAGCGTTCGTCAGCCCAAGGCACGCTTAGATTATGATGTTGGTGGTAGCAGTGCTCGGTATGCAGATGCTTATACTGAGAGGTTGGTGTATATTTAGTAACATGCAGTCCTTTTGCTTGGTATTTGTTTGTTTTAGAGAACGTCTTGGTATTTGATTTTAATCTCATGTTCTTACAAATACCCATCCTTGAAGGCTTGGGCGGTCACATGTGGGATACAGTAGCAGCAGATCTGTTGCTGGTCATGACCCCGTGTATAGCAGCAGCCGCCATGGCTTGAGTTATGGAGGTATATACTCTTGAAGCCTATGCTATTTGTCATGATGCCTTTCTTGATCCAATGCTTACAACATTTTTAATGCATCTCATCTGTAGGTTCTGCGAGCACTGGAGATGCTGGTGGAAATTACTCTTCAAATTACAGTGCAGACTACATGCCTCGTGGATCTGATGTTAGTCTTCTTGAAGTATTATATGTCTAATGGATTTACTACCTATTGCTCTCTCCAAGTCAAATATAGGTCCAGTGCTAGTGAAATATTTTTAAGCTTGACCATCTGTGAAGGAAAAACTACCAGCATCAACAACACCAAATTGATACTGCTAGATTCAACATAAAATGCACTTCCATAATGTATAATTATTTGTGTCAAGCAACCTTGTTTCATGGAAATTGACAATCAACATGTTACTGTTTGGTCAGGTTGGCGGGAGTTCATATTCATCGCATTACTCAGGTCGTAACACGGGCAGCAGTGGCTACTTTGGCGGCAGTGGTTCCAGTTCGTACTACTAAGGTGAAAGCTCTAATCAGTTTCAGTTTTCCTTCAGTTTAATTGCATTGCACATGAATTTTGTTCACCATCTGTCGCCATCATCCCCATCATTGCGCTAGTTGCTCACTTAGGAGATGGCAAATGTTTGCCCTTGTATCAAACACGGAACACCCTCCGTGATCAACCATGAATTATTTTAATGATACAGATTTGGCATCCGACCGTCTTTGTGGAACAGATGTGGCACCATAGGAGGTTGGTGTAGGCCATGGATTGTATGGAGCTACTTAACTTAAGGCCTATGGATCTGGACAAGTGGCAAGTGTGGACAATCAATAAGGCATGTCTGAAGGAGCCAGGAACATCGAGTTGGTTGAAGCAGTAGTCTTGTGGATGTTCCGGCATGTTTATTTAATGTAAGGCTTTGCTTTAGTTGGTCAAGAGTTGTGAACTAGCCAGCCATGGTGTGTTGACATGTTTACTTCCAGTGTTTCTATAACATTGAGAGATATGGAGTATTTCAATAAGTAATCTTTGAGGTCGTTTCCTTCCTGCAACACAAGGTGTTTTGGAGACTCCACCGTTGATGACCCAGCAGAAGATCAGACTTACAAATGAAGCCTTTGAAGTGAGCGCTTCATGTAAGGCTGTTACTTCTGAAACCTTTGGTTCAGACCATGCTGCATCTGTTCCCTAGTGGATTGAACTTTGCTACCTGAGACTGAAAGATCAGGTTGAAAATTTGGACTAGTTATTTGTTAAACTGCACTGCAGATAAAATTGGATTTGTTGGTTGCCAGGTTCTGGGAGAAACCTTTTATATGGCTCAAGTAGTTCTTTCACCAAGCAATTTCTTTGGCCTCCCCACAATTTTAAGATAACAGAACTCACAGCTACATGACTGGATGGCCTTGCAATGCTGTCAATTAGCAGCATAGAGTACATGGCACCAGATAATTTAACAAGCATTATCATCACCGAGCGCCATGGTTTATGAAATATCTTTGAACTTCTGCATGGAGCATGGATCATACATCTTTGAGCCAAATCTCTGTTGGATGGTTGCAAGTTTTGAAGAACTTTGCTGGAGGCATGAATCTGGTCTTTCTGAGTTGTGCTAATTCCTTTAGTATAGTTTTTAGTGCACTATGACTTAATATAGGTTATATATGACACGTTTAGGCCCTCATTGCATAATATAGGTTATGTATGTTACCTTTTGGCCCTCGTTGCATTGATTATTGGGTGTGGGGGTTGGGGCGTATGGTTTTAGAAGAACCGAAATTCTGATATTGAATTTCCTTCCTTGCATCGTCTATTTGTAAACCAATGATGTTTGAGACCAGTTAGAGGTTTTGCATCTACAAGTTTATAAACAACAACCACTATTGATGTCCGTCTTTTGTGAGTTGCTGATTTCATGAGCTAACTCGAAGAAATAGGTAGGTGAAAGAGATGTTGAAAATACAAATTATAGAGGCTACATAGAGCAGCAATAAGGCTGACCAAACTGTATTAATACCATCCTTCTATGCGCTGTAACAACGAGGGAATTGCTTGATTGGTTGACTGGAGATCAAAGTAATGCATTCTTGGTTTGGCTACTCTTGCAAAGGGGCTTGATATGTGGCCTCTTCTGATGCATCATTGAGATGGCAGTCTTCAGAAACAAAGCAGTGGTTTTAACAGAGCGCTTTGTTGGCTGTCATCTAGTGTTTAATATTTGTTGGAGTAGGGAGTTCTTGATGGAAATGAACAAGATGTTATCGGATCTTTTAGATGGCATTAGATCAATAGTGCAAGGAAAGTTTACACAATTCAGCAAAATGAGAGGGTGGAAGTGAATCTGGAGATGTGGATTGAAAGTGTGATGGAATCAGCACCGGCTGGTTGATTTAATGCTTATATGATGAAAAGAAGGCTGCTTGACTTTTAGGACAAAGGTAGATCAGGGGGAAAGGTGGCTATTAATTTACAAGTATTGCATGTGGAGAAACATTTTTTCTTCAAATTGCAAGTATAAAAGCTCAGTCTGAGTTTTTGCATTACGGGCTATGCAATTGAGTCTACTGAACCATGCAGTTAGGTCCAAATTGTTTTTATTAGTAGAAACATTGATAACCTGCGTTCATGAAGATGAACTGTATATGCTCGCCCTTATGTTTTTTACCATTTGAGTAATGAGTTATGTTACTACAATCTTCATGTATATTTGACTACTATATGCTCACACTAATTTTGAATTTCGGTTACAAAGGGGCAATTATTCTAAGCTTGCGTTTAACTTACAATGCTTTAACTATCTTGTGTATCATGCATATTTACTATTAACCCGAGTCCTGCTTCTGATATTGCATTTCAGTTGAATCTTGCACTAATATAACTTAAAATATGTTGTATTTCCTGTGTTGCCTGAGTTTGATCAAAAAATTGTTCCAAGCACTGCTACTTCTATCAGTCTCTTCTCCAGAGAGCGTGGGTATAGAATAGGTAGATGTAGTAGTGGTGCAACTGTTGCACAGGCTTCTTGTATCATGTAAACTTTTTTTGACCACCCTGTATCCACGTGGATTGTTTTCTACTCCTATATTTTTAGCACTGTAAGCAATACGATGAGCATGAAATGTTTCAAAAAAGTATCGATACTTGTGTGGATGGTTTCGCATGCATCAAAGATGTTTCAGTTCTGTTCTGTTCTTGGCTGACATGCTGTTGCGGTGGTGCCACCTCGCCGGTATGAATTGAGCCCTTTTATTTGAACTCTAATTGAGTCTGTTGTCAAACGGTCGGGCGGAACGGAAGTGAACGAACATGTAATTTATATGTTGCCCTGAAAAAAGGTAATTTGTATGTGGTCGGTACTGTGATTGATGCTTACCTATTCCGTGATCACTTGCGCTTGCTGTGCGAGCTACAAGTCTGAATTCTCGGCACAGAGGTTGGCTACGTTGTCGAACTTAACTTAGCTGACTTCAACGGCTGCTGCGTTACGCCGACGTGCTCCCGTTGACGATTGGTGGTCACAGCCATTTTCGTGTGTAAAAAATGTAAACAAAGATGATCTGGGCTTCTGAGTGGTGCCGCAAAACTGGTCACAGCCATTTTCGTGTGTAAAAAATGTAAACAAAGATGATCTGGGCTTCTGAGTGGTGCCGCAAAACTCCACCGCGCCGCTCTCCGTTTCTCGTTAACCCCACCTGAGCTTTGTGCGTGTATAGAAGGGATATCTTTGGCGATCCAACGCACTGAGCTACCAATTCTGGTGGAATTGGATTCTATGGTTGCCGCGAAGATGATTCAGTCGCAAGAAGTGGATAGATCCTTATACTCAGCCATCGTAAGAGAGATTCAGTACCTTTTGAGTCTTCGTAGATCTTGTATTACTTTTGCTAGTCGTGCTCAGAATAAGTTACCTTTGCTAGATCTGAAGGTAGGATTATGACTTGGTTTGGTTCTGGACCTTCAGTATTTTTGGATTTTGAGTAATACAAGTCTTCTACCCGCAAAAAAAAAAACCCACCTTTTGCCAGATGCACGGTGGCTGCACGCCTGGATCCTGTAGGCGCGGGCACCGGGCAGGCACGTCGACCAAACGCGGAGGCGGAGCCAAGCCAATGCCGGTTGCACGCGCCACCAACCGCACGTCTCGCACCGTACCAGTCCGGTCCCGGAAACACGCGCGTAGGGAGCCGCTCCGTCCTTGCCGGCTGCCGCGCGAGGCACGCCACTACCACGCCGTCCGGCCCCGCCAAACCCACCCCACGCGCGCTCCCTCCGGACCCGGGCCAGCACAGGCGTGAACCACCCCTCCGGCCGGGGCACCGCGCACTCTCAAACGTCTCCATCCCGCTCGCGTCCACGCCGGACCGGCCGCGCGATGCCGCCGCCCGGCCTCGTCGCATCCATCACACGCGGGGGGCATGCGGTGCGCATCTTCCCTCGCCCGGCCCCGTCAGCCACCAGGCGGCACGTCGGCGCCTCCTCGGCCATCACGCCGCGGGGTCACGTCAGTCAGTCACGCACGCCGCGGCAGCCGCGCCGCGCGCCACCTTGCCGCACCCGCACGCCACCTTCCCCGTACCAGGTCACCGCACCGCAATGCCGCCGCGCGCGGCCAGCGACACGCCACCTTCACGCCCGCACTCCTCTCCCCCAATATAATAACGATTTCTTTTCCCTTATTATTAATTTCCTCGAGCACCCAGCTTTTCCTTCCAGCCCTCCGATCCGCTCGGCCAGCGGCATCGGACGGCCACGGGGGAGGGGGGAGGGGAGGGCGCCAGCCTCCGATGGTCAAGGCGTCAACCCCACAAGCCGCGGTAGGCGCCGCCGCCGCGGCCGCTGCCGCCCACCGCCCGCCGCCCACCGCCACCCCTCGTAGCCGCCTAAACATGACTCCGCCTCCGTTATAACCCCCCGCCCCTCCGCCTCCGCCTCCACCCCCCACCCCCGCCTCGCCATCGACGCCATGGCCCCGCCTTC
>NC_041382.1:642400422-642438255 GCF_002162155.2 Triticum dicoccoides
CGGCCGCGCCCACCTCAGCTCCGCCGACTGGGCCGCCGTCGCCGCGGCCGCCACCCCGTCCAAGACCGCCAGGCAGTGCCGCCACAAGGTCGAGAAGCTCCGCCGCCGCCTCCGCTCCAAGCGCCGCCGCCCTTGCCCCATCCTCGACGGCATAGATCTGCTCGACGACCCTTCGTCGTCCCCCTCGCGCTCCCACTCCCCGTCCCCGCCGCCGCCCGCCTCCCCGCTTCCCCCCTCTCCCTCCCCGCCCAAGAAGAGGAGGCGGCCCGATCCCGATGAAGAAGGGTATTATGCCGGGGAGAGCGACGTGGTGCAGGCGGTGAGGGCGATCGGAGAGGGATTCGTGCGCGCCGAGCTGAGGAGGATGGAGGCGGCGAGGGAGTCGCAGCGGATGCGCATGGAGATGGCCCTGCGGCACCTCGACGCGCAGCGCCGGCTCCTGGACGGCCTCGTTGGCCGCATCGTCGACGCGTTGGAATGAAGCGGTGGCGCGGCAAAGGTGTCCCCTCCTTTCAAGATCTTTCGTGCTTTCTCCTGGTTACACACCCCCTGGCGAGTTGAGGTGTTTAGAGCTACGTCCTTCATATACTCCATGTACCTGTGATGGTCTGATGGATCATGGTTGTCTCATCACATAGATGTAGATGCGTAGAGAGCAAATCCTGCTGCTTTTACTGTCTTCTGTATAGTTGTCTGGCCGAGTGGAAGCACTTCTTATGGGAAATAAATGGATCTTGAGTTTTCTTCACCTTGTACTTGCATATTGCGTTCAAATTTGTTTGGATTTATGCTGGGAGGAAGATATAATATACTCCCTCTGTCCCATAATTTAAACTTGCAAAACGATCTTATATTATGGGACGGAGGTGGTATAAGATATAAACTGTAAAACATGGAATTCTATCAGCTATGTTTGTCCCAGCAAATGTTCTTATGGCGGTAAGGTTTCGTAAGACGAGCACTGACCTCCTTGACGCCTAAGGCGGGCAAAATTCTAAGGCCTGCCTCGGCGCCTTGCCGCCAAAGTGGTCGGGACGTCTTAAAAACGATGGTCCCAGCTTGATTTAATTTCGAGACCCAATGAGGTTCTTCATGCCTGTCCATGGAGGAGGTTTATCCTGAACCCTTTCCCACTTTTGGGGCTTTACGTCACAGCCTGGCTGATTTAGTGAACCTACACTTTATTGTGCCTGTGCTTGCTCCATCTTATGGCCTCACTTTTAGTAACTCTAATCAGGGTTATCCATGGTTTGTTGCTGTGTGGTTTTCAATTTGCAGCATAGTTAGTTGGGCTTGGGCCATTGAAAAATCGAGTATCCTGGAGCCTTATTTCTATCTGGGTGGTCGCAGATACGGATATAAGGGAATAGTGATGTTCAAAATCTACATTAACTTTTCTTGGGTTTATCGTTTATAGCAGTATATGGAACCAAGGAATTATTATATGGCAGCACCCTGTATCTACACTTAGGTAGTTGGGATGATAAATAGTGCCCAACCCATAAGTTCTGAAATCTCCAATATGTTACTACTTTTTTTTACAGATCAAGCAAATAAGCCTGAAAGGAAGTCCTTATTAGTTCTTTTTTGTGTGTCTTTCTTTTCTTTCTTCTGAACCTGCTACCCTAGCTAGTTCTTGTCTCTGTGCCGTGATTCTCTTTCAGAGTCTTTCTGACGCCCCTTTTTTTGCCAATAAAAAGTAAAGAAGAAACTGTCTATTTGGACAGACTGTATTATTCCGTCCACCTACCTAGTATCAAATTCTCAAAGCAGTACACTTAGTAGTTGCTATTACCCTACAAAAAGAAATGGATTCCACATTCATTTAATAATAGAAGTCAAGCATGTAATTAGAACCACTCAAAATGTTACTTAAACAAACTATTTCCTTGCACGCAACTCTAAAGAAGGCACTGACAAACAAAGATGCTCGGGAAAAGGATAATAGCTGAGACGGGGTCAGTGTGTTTTCTAGTTTTCTTATCTCTTACAATTACTCACCCAGTAAACATATGCAGAGTTCCATTCCAAATTGATTCGAGGCACTAATTTGTAACCCTACTCTCCCTTGTGAAATATCTCACATTGTAAGTAGATAGATTCAGCAGTCAATGAGGCTCTTCTACACCAGGTTCTGTTCTACCCTGAAACTGATGGTCGTCTTACGACATGGCGTAAAAGGTGAATATGTTCTCCTGCTCCCCTTGGAGTTCTTTACACTTGCTTATACACAGATGCTTCATTGAGATTCCCCGTGGTGCACATAGGCTGTTACTGCAACCTTGGGGCCTTCCTTTGTTGACCGCCTTTAGAATAAAGGAAGATTCTTTGGATCGTTCATCTTGCTGTTATGTTTTGTCTTTTCATTTCTTTTCCTTCCTGATTATCTTCCTCGTTTTTGTGTTTGTGTACAATTCGTTCATCACTAACAAACAATGGGTTTTTGTTCTTACCATTGTCCCTATATATTAGTGCCTATCACTTGTATGTTCCTCAATTCATCCATGTGAATTTGTCATATACCATAAAATGAGCGATACAAACAGAAAGAGGAATGCTAGCTGAGTTACAAGTGGATGCGAGGTTTGGCAGCGAATAATTGTAGCTGGTAATGGCATATATCATGCACGATTGCTATCATTGCATGCATATATTTGCCTTGTATGATGTTCTAGTGTTGTCTGTAACTTTATTCAAAATTTTATCCAAAAACTTGTGCTGTTTCGATGTTGGATATTGTGCATAACTGTTATTTTTTGACTAACAAACTCACGTTTCATCAGTCACATGTATTTTATAAATATATATCATTCATGACAATAATAATGCTGTGATTACATCTGATTTGTGCGTCTTGTTGGTCAAACTTTATGCGACACATGACTGAAAATTTTGTAGGCATGTTTGAATGGATTATTTAACTTACTAGAATTATTTTTTTGTTTTGTACTCACAGGTGAGCTGAAAGTTTAGTTGCTGCTGCAAATGGTGGTATTCCATGATCTGCTACATTGAGCTTTTTGCTGCTTAAAATCTTCCTATCCAATGAGTACTCTACATGGCTACTTGAAAGTTATATGTTTATACAAGAAAGGGTTGCATAGATGCAATCTAGTACTTCCTTTTGGTGTCGATTAATTTGCCGCAGATGAAGGCAAGTGCCACTTAAGTAGAATTTAGGACCACCATTAAAGTGAGTGGTCCTGAGCATGCTTGCATCCATCCATGATCTATCTGCCATGGATTGTTCAACACTGAGCAACCACTTAATTAGCATATTCAGGTTTGCACATTGACTTGATGTGGTGTGCTGATTTTGTAAGCAGGAAATTGCTCCATGATGCCTGGCTTTACTTCCGTGCTCCATCATGTGTGGTCCTTGAATTCTTGGTAAGATTGTGTATAATAAGCATTGTTTATATTGATGAATATCTTTTCTAAAGCTATTTCTTTCGAATCTTGCGACTTGTGAGGACCGCCTTTTGTTAAATATTCCCCGAATATGCTAATGTTTTTCAAGGAAACATTAAACTGACCTTTTGAAATCACTCGGGTGTTTTCTTTATAATGTAAATATTAGCTATTTAACTCTTTTGCAGTGAACATTTCCCCCTTGATTGATGTGGAAAATGTGTCCGAATGGTGACATCATTTCTTGAACAGGTGGCAACTGGCAAGGTAACATTTGATCTAAGCGAAGTGTTATTCTACTGGAGTAAAACTTGAGGTAGAATCTTAACTGTTTCCATTGTTACTTTGGATAAAATCTCATGCAATCCTTAGGAAAACCACTCGAGCCAGCACGTAGGTGTAGTAAATCTGTTCTCCTCTTACAATTTATCAGTGAAAATTTTGTATATGAATCATTAAAGGAACACATAAATGTTTGGATGGAGCATTATAGAAAATTAGCTAATCATATAGAAAAAATGAAGGACCATGTAGAAGAAACTGCATGCTCTTTTTAATAGAGAAGAAATAGGCACCCTTGAAGAAATGAGGATTTGAACTTGTGCATCTATTTTCCCAGCCAGGTGAGCCAGGTCCAACTTCCTGTTTAGTTGGTTCTAGATTGTAGTGTGATTTTCTTGGTGGATTTCCTCTGTTTGTTTGGAGAGTATGTGGTGATTTGAGGCACTGTTATGCCTCAGAAGAAGACTCAGTTTTACTAATAAAAACCCAGTAGCATGGTTGACATTATCTGTTTCAAATGTATTGAAAATTGGATGTACTCCGTGTTTGAGAGTGCATCTGCTATTTGCATATTTTAACAGGTTTCCATTTTCTCAATTTTCTGAAGCATACTTTATTTTCTTCACATGTGTTACGTTGAAGTTTAACCAATTCTTATGTTTAAATAGAGGAATGACAGATCTTTGATCAAGCAACCACATGCCCTGCACTACCCTGCATATATGCCTAGAGAAAAAGCAAGTTACAGGCCAACAGTTTTGGCCAGTGAGCAAGCACAAAAGCAGGAAAAGAAGGGATTAACCTAAAGCTAAAGCGACCTCTCTTTTGCCCCGCACCTTTTTTAGGGCAACGAACATTTCCAAGGAGACAGGTAAGCTTATGTCCATGTTGTTCTTATTATTACGATGACACCGCTAAGATAATATGTCTGCATTGGCGTCATGAATCATTGCATTGACGATCTCGTTTTCCTCCGCAGTGTATGTGGAGTGCACCCCGTAGCACACGTAGAAGATGGTGATCACAAGGCTCCAGATGCCGAACCTCTGGAAGGACCTCACCTTCAGGGTTGTCATGAGGAACACATTCAGGAAGACGGACGCGGCGGCCGGCCATGGCATCAGAGGAACCGTCCACTCCGACGGTGGCCCGGCTGCGCCCTGTTGTGCTGTGCAGTGGAAGATTGCAACGACCGCCACCGACATCGCGCCGAACAATGCCATCCCCCACCGCCACTTCCCGTCGATCCTCCTTGCGAGGGAGAAGCCGATCGAGCTCAGCGTCAGGAGCAGCAGGAAGAGGAGGACGTGGAGCGGCCGTGTCGCGCCGACCTTGGCGTACCGGTGGTAGATGAGCGCGTTGGCCACCAGGTAGAAGGCCAGCAGGGTTCCGATCGATATCATCTCGAACACTATCTGCAGCTCAGTGAAGAGCGCGATTGATGCCGTGCAGAGTCCTGAATATGTATGGACAGAGCCTAAGTCTGGGATACATACACAAGTTAGTGGGAGTAATGAATTGGCAACATTGTGATGAGGTACCTAGAAAGATGGTGGCGTTCATAGGGGTGCCGGTGGAAGGGTGGACCTTGGCCAGCCACGCCGGCACCAGCCTCGCTCTGGCGATGACGCACAGGTACCTGGCCTGCCCCAGCATGGCCACCAGCAGCGACGCCACGATGCCGATGCTGGCGCCGGCCCCGACGACGTTGCTCGCCCACCTCCACCCAGCCTTGTCCCTGAACGCCGACGAGAAGGGCGCGCTCTCGGTGATCTGGGTGTAGGGCAGCATGACGCAGAGCGCGACGGACATGAGGCAGTAGAGCGCGGAGACGATGAGCACCGAGCCGGCGATGCCGACGGGCAGCGCGCGGGCCGGGTCCCTGATCTCCTCGGCCATGGTGGACGCGGAGTCGTAGCCGATGTAGCTGAAGTAGACGACGGCCGCGCCGTCGAGGACGCCCCGGACGCCGTAGGGCGCCAGCCCGCCGGGCGTCACCATGTTGCGCGCGCTGCCGTTCCAGAAGCCGGCCACGATGATGAAGGCGAAGAAGAGCAGGTGGAACGCCGTGAGCACCATGTTGAGCGTCGAGCTCTCCTTGGTGCTGCCCTTCAGCAAGACCAATGGCGACACGCTTGTAAAAGGCGTATGCATACGTAGGTGTAGGTAGGTGCCGATGAGATGCGTACCTGTAGCAGAGGCATACGGTGAGGAGGAGGATGAGCGCGACGGCGGGGAAGTCGAGCGCGTTGTAGCCCTTGGCGATGGCCTCCACCTCCACCCTCCACGCGTTGGGCTCCGTGACGCCGCACGTCGACGCCAGGTAGTCCGTGAAGCTCCTCGCCACCGCCGCGTTCGACAGCACGTACTCCATCAGGATGTTGGCGCCCCCGAAGAACCCCACGAACTCACCTAGCAATAGTAGTGTCTCAACCAGGCCGGAGCCGGACAACCAAAACGATAAATCGAACTGCAGATTTACGCTGTATTTTGGACAATGGCATTAGAAATTTAGAATGCTCTTGGCCGGCCGTTTGAGCAGCCAGTTGTTAATTATGTTGCGGATCACATGGTGGTTTTCAAGAGGAGCCGATCAGGACGTCCTAACTCGTAACGTACGTACCGAAGGTGACCCTGAGGTAGCTGAAGGCGCCGCCGGCGACGGGCACGCGCACGGCGAACTCGGCGTAGCAGAAGGAGGAGAGCAGCGCGGAGACGCCGGCGACGACGTAGGAGGCGAACACGGCGGGGCCGGCCGTGTCGCGCGCCACCCTGCCGGTGGTGACGAAGACGCCGGCCCCGAGCATCCCGCCGACGCCGAGCCCCACGAGGTCGTACCACTCGAGGCGGCGCGCCATGCGCGCGCCCGACCGGTCGCGCACCTCGTTGAGCTCCTGCGCCGGCGTCCACGTCACCAGCGCCCTCCGCCGCAGCCGGTGCGGCGTCTGCGCCACCGACAGCAGCACGTCGCGCAGCGCCATCGGTGGTCTAGCTAGCGCCGCCAGCCGCTCCCCTCCCTCCTCCTTTGCTCTTGGCGCGGTGGCGAGCCCGGCGGATACAGAGAGTAGTATTTATACACCGGCGTTCATCAATTCAGCTAGCTAGCGTTGTTTTAGCTATTAGTTATTTGGACGGTGGGCAGTGAAGCCGAGAGCGTGCCCCCGGCCGTGAGTGGCAGTGGCAGGCGTGCCGTGGGGGAAGCTTTGCTTTGCTTCCATGGAGGGAGGTTGCAGCTTCTAGTTCAAGGCCTTGTCTCTCTCCTGCTTCTTTTCGTACGTGCAGGTACAGACGACTCACTGCTCTGGCTTGCATGCTGGGTCGAGAGCGTACGCGTGCCATGTGTTGGCCTCAAAAGGAACGTCACACGAAGGCCACTTGGAATTTCGTATGCGGCGAACTCCTTATCTGCACGACAACAACACAAGAAAATGCCTCGAACAAATAAAGTAGAGAGTTTCATGAACTATGTGGAGCTCAAGGTAATTGCCTGATCTCGGATATCAACCGATGGTGGTACGATGGATGGCTTCGAAAAGGCTAATCTATGTTTGCCACCACGTACAGAAGCTCACATGGCGGTTGTGCAGATGTCTGGTGAATATATACGCACGTACTCCACTGTGGCTAGCTAGATGTATCGAGTAGAGTAGCTAGCTAGCTACTGTATTTCTAAAAGATTGGGTGATCGGTCGATTCGAGAAGTACGTGTGTACGTAGAGCTTAAGATTCTTCTGCAGCTGTGCTGACAACTGTGGCTTGGCAGGAGCCAGCGAGCGAGCAGGGGGAGGTCAAATCCCTACGTGAGCCCCGTGAGGGGAGCCCCAACACTAGATGGGAGGGCAAGGTTGATCGAGTCGTCGTCCCCTCACAGGCGCTTGTTAGGCTTCTCGCTCTCGTGAAGGACAGGTTTCTTAACGCATCTTCAACATCCACCCTCGAACCGTCTACATACTCTTAGCGCATCTTGAACGTCCACCCTCGAACCGTCTACATACTTCTGGATCATACGGTCCGAACCACAAAAGCCATTCAATGGGGCTATATCGGCCCACCCAATCCCTCATCCTGGTCTCATTTTCTTTCACTTCGTCCCTTACTTCAAATCCGTACCCTCCAGCTTCGCCGCCGCCGCTGCACCTTTCCGGTTGTCATAGAAACATTATTGGACGTCCGCAACCAGCATTGATGCGCCCGCTCGCGTGTATGACGGTGTTGTCCACCCTGATGCCGTTTGTACCCAGGTACACTCTGCCTCCTATCGACGACCTCCATGGCGGACACCATGCCCGACAAGTATTTGGTCAAATGCCATTGAGCTTATTTCCAAACGCTATGTTGTTTTTTATAGTACAAAGAATGGTGAGCTACTCGACCATGTATATTGAGCTAGGTAGACCCTAGGTGTACACAATTATTACCTCCGTGTCAAAATATAAGACGTTTTTTAGGCTAAACTGACTTATAAAAATATTTTATATTTTGATACGGAGGGACTAGCTATTATTACTGAAAAAATTGGGTGATCGGTCGATTCCATAAATACGTGTACATCGAGCTTAAGATTCTTTGGTAGCTGTGCTGACTGTTGAGAATCATGATTATTAGAAAACATAGTATAGATTAGGAATTATTCTAATTTGTTTTGTACTTTAAGATCATGTATTCTTATATATACGAGGCTCAAGCAATACATCAACAATTATATACCATGAGGCTCAATCAATACATCAACAATTCTACCAATCTTCCTATCCAATCCCTCTTACATGGTATCAGCCTAACCCTAATCCAAACCCCACTTGCCGCCGTTGCTTCCGCACCGCACCACCCTCGGGGCTGTCGATCTCCATGGTCACCACCGGGGGCCGCGGCGCCCATACCTAGGATTGTTCGTCGGTCCTGCTGACCGGCTGCCCTAGAGAGTCTTTTTTTTTCTGATCCTTTGATCTGGGGTTTTCTCTCCCTCGTCTGTCACATTGATCAGCGTTTCTTTTTGATTTTTTCATCTAAGATCGGTTTGCATCGCCCGCTGTCTCCGTCACACCACGCGCCTCTACGCCAACACCGACGCAACCATCCAACCTCTTCTCCGGCCCGACGGCCTCGCGTGATGCAGCGGCCCGTCATGACCCTCATCCGCGCATTTGCCCGCTCGTCGCTTTGCGCCGCCCGCCGCTTTGCGCCGCTCGCCCCCGCCTTGTACCCGAGTACAACGCACCCTCCACCGATCGAGCAACGGGCCGCCACTGCGTCACCCCGTGTTTCTTCCTGCGGCTGCACCAACCCGCGTCGCCGCAGTGTCACCCTTTCAGGACGTAGCGCCTCGGCACGCGGTCCACGATGCCGTCCCGAGGCCATTCCCGCAGTTGCACCGACCCGCGCGCTGCCACTACGTCGCCCCTTCGGGCCATCGTGCCGTAGTCCGCGGTCCACCGCCACCCCAAGGCCGTCCATTCCAGGGTGACCCCGTGGCTGCACCGACCATCGCGTTGCCGTTGCGTCACCCCATCGGGCCATAGTTAGCATGGCACGCGGCCCCTGCCGCCGCCCTGAGGTTTTCCGCACTGTCGCCCCGAACCGCGCGCTGCCGCTGCGTCGCCCGTCCGGGTTGTAGCGCCACGGGCCCGCAACACACAGTCCACTTCGCCGTTCACGTGCATAGACTTCTGTGTGGTATGCGGCGTGCCGTATTCCTAGGCGCGGGAACGTCACCGTCCGTGCCGGTCTTTGTCACGTTGTCTGGTTCTTTTTCGCCTACTTCGAGTATCGCCGTCGCGCTCCTAACTTAGCCGTCGCCGCCTCCTCAAGCCGCTGCCACCGCCGCTCTTCTTCCCATTCCACGGCAACTACCTTGATACCGGCCACTCTGACTCCACATTGACCACGGTGTCCCTCGCATGGCTACCTCAACCATGTCTACACCACCCTACGCTTTCGGTACCTTAACATCCGCGCAAAGGGCTACCACATTTCTTGAGCAATGATACGTCTCCGTCGTATCTATAATTTTTGATTGTTTCATGCCAATATTCTACAACTTTCACATACTTTTGGCAACAATTTATAAGATTTTCTTGGACTAATATATTGATCCAGTGGCCAGTGTCAGTTCCTTTTTGTTGCATGTTTTTGGTGTCGTAGAAAATCCATATCAAACGTATTCTAAATGCGATAAAATTTTATGAAGATTTTTGTGTGGAATATATGTGATTTTTGGGAAAAAAGAATCATTGGATACAATGCTCGAGGCAATCACAAGCTCTAGGGGTGCGCCCCATCCCCCAGGGCGCGCCCTGTGAGCTTGTGACTCCTCCATAAGTCGGTTGGAGCCCTTCTTTTGCCGCAAGAAAGATAATTTCCGGATAAAAATTGTGTTAAAATTCCATCCCAATCGAAGTTACGGATCCCCGAGAATATAAGAAATGGTGAAGGGCCAGAAAATAGAAGCGTGAAACAGAAGAGAACACACACACACGGAGAGAGAGAGAGAGAGAGAGAGAGAGAGAGAGAGAGAGAGAGAGAGAGAGAGAGGGAGAGAGAGAAATCCAATCTCGGAGGGGCTCCTGCCCTCTAGGAGCCATGTCAGCCATGGACCAGAGGGGAAACCCTCCTCCCATATAGGGGGGAGTCCAAACAAGAAGAAGGAGGAGGGGGCTCTCTCCCATCTCTCCGGTGGCGCGAGAGTACCGCCGGGGAAACCATCGTGATGACGATCTACACCAACAACTTCACCGCCGTCATCACCAACTCCCCCAACTCTATGCAGCGATGTAACCTCTCTCTCCTCCCTGCAATATCTACTTAAACATGGTGCTTTATGCCACATAATATTATCCAATGATGTGTTGCGATCCTATGATATTTGAGTAGACTTCTTTTGTCCTACGGGTTAATTGTTGTTACGGCATATCTCTCTCAAGGTGGTTTTGGTGATTGATGACAACATGTTTGCGGACTAATCTTGTGCTTTGAATTATTCACAGATTCTCCCCTGGCACGAGACATTTTCTGCCCCTCGGAGTGTATTTCAAGACGGTGTAGCTCTTTCGTTTCTTTCTCGGTGGACTAGTTGTGTAGAGGGCACCGTACTATCAAGAGGGGGTCCGCTGGGGTATTGCATGGGTGGAATCATCACGTACACATCAGCTTCTCACCCTCCGAGCTTCTCCATTCCATTGTAAAGATCTCTCCTCTCTTCCTTGTCCTGTCTGGGTCCAAGCGGTAGTACCGCGTAACCCAGCGGTAGTACCGCTGAGGAGCCAAGTGACAGTACCGCTCCACAGCGGTAGTACCGCCCGTGGCTCCACAGCAGTAGTACCGCTAGGGTGCCTGGCACCTCCGCCTCGTCCTCAGCCTCTTTGGAGAGATTCTCTCTCTCTCTCTCTCTTATGTGCCCCAGCGGTAGTACCGCCCTGCCAGCGGTAGTACGGCCGAAGGGTCACAAGCGGCAGTACCGCTCCACGGCGGTAGTACCACCCTTGACCCCGCTGCCGTAGTACCGCTGGGCTGTGTGGCTCCTACCGCCTCGACTTGAGGGGTCTTTTTCTCGTGTCGGGTTTTGCGGCACTAGTTGCGGTTGTAGAGGCGGTAGTACCGTTCCAGGAGCGGTAGTACCGCCCCTACCACCGCGGTAGTACCGCATTTGGGTCCTATTCCCTACTAGTCTCCTCTGCGCGGCAGTGCCGCTAGCTAGCGCGGCAGTACCGCTGTCCTGGCGGTAGTACCGCCCTGTGCGGGGCTGGTTGGTGGGGGGCAACGGTTGGATTGTTGCCCCCACTATAAAAGGGAGTCCCCTTCTTCTCTTTGACCTACCTCTTCCTCCCCCAAGCTCCATTTATTGCTCAAGCTCCATTAAATGCTCCAAGCTCCATTTTCGCCCGATCTATCTCTCTAGCCAATCAAACTTGTTGATTTGCTCAGGAGTGGTTGAGAAGGCCCCGATCTACACTTCCACCAAGGGATTTTCGATTCCCCCACTCATCCCTAGCGGATCTTGTTACTCTTGGGTGTTTGAGCCCCCTAGACGGTTGAGGTCACCACGGAGCCATAGTCCATTGTGGTGAAGCTTTGTGGTTTTGTTGGGAGCCTCCGATTAAGTTGTGGAGATTGCCCCAACCTTGTTTGTAAAGGTTCGGTCGCTGGCTTCAAGGGCACCAATAGTGGAATCACGGCATCTCGCATTGTGTGAGGGCATGAGGAGAATACGGTTGCCCTAGTGGCTTCTTGGGGAGCATCGTGCCTCCATGCTGCTCCAACGGAGACGTACTTCCCTTCAAAGGGAAGGAACTTCGGTAACACATCCTCGTCTTCGCTGGATCCACTCTTGGTTATCTCTTACCCTTACTTGTGCAAGCTATTTAGTGTTACTTCTCTTGCTTGCTTGCTTGCTTGTTGGTATTGCATCATATAGGTTGCTCACCTAGTTGCACATCTAGACAACCTACTTTGATGCAAAGTTTAATTTGATAAAGAGAAGTTAAAAATTGGTAGTTGCCTATTCACCCCCCCTCTAGTCAACCATATCGATCCTTTCAATTGGTACCAGAGCCTCATCTCTTTATTAAGGACTTTACCGTCCAAAGAGTATGGTTGATACCGTAGACGGTGTGGAGGAACACTCCGGTGTGAATCCGATCTCGTCCACGGGCGATGGGGGAACCTCGGTCTCTCGTGAGGAATTCAATGTGGCCTTAGAGACATTGCAGACCTCCATGACGACCGAGGTTGAAAGCATGTTTACTAAATTTCTTGAGGGGCTTAAACTTTCCACCGCACCGTTGAAAGTGGGTGATCCCACCAACAAGGTGACGGATGCTATCCCCGACAAGGGGGAAGCTAGTAGTGAAAAGGCTCCATCTTCTAGTGGTAAAAATGGCACCGGCATCTTTGCTCATGTGGAACCACCAGTTGTTTATGGTGGACCGGTTCCTTCTACTCATTTGAATCATGCCGGTCCTCCCCCTAAGATTGTGAAAAATGAGGACTTTGATTCTTGGGTTTACCATTTTAAACATCATTTAAATCATGTGAACACTAACCTTTGGAGAATCATTGAAGAAGGTTTTTATCCGCATGATCCAAGCAACTTCACTCCTCGAGAATCCGCGGATAATCAATTCAATGAGAATGCTCTCTTTATCATTCAAGATGCAATTCCACCCGAAGACCTACCTCATCTTCGTCCCTTCGCCTTGGCCAAAGATGCATGGCATTGTGTTGTCTCTCTCTACCGGGGAAGCGCAAGGATTCAACGCTCCAACTATGAAGTGGTGCAAGATGAGGCCGATGAGTTTGCTATGAAAGAAGATGAAGAACCGCGTGAGCTTTATCAAAGAGTAACCAAACTCGCGGTCTCACTACGAGATCACGGGAGCAAGGACACGGATGACAATTGGATCAAGCGCAAATTCTTCAAGGCAATGATGCCCTACCACAAGGCCATGTCCTCCGTCATTCGTCAAAGACCGGACTTCCACACTTTGACCTCAAGCGAAGTGTTGGATGAGTTTGTGGCCATGAACATTTTGGACAAGACCACCGACAATGCGGTGCTCCGTTCTCAACGGGCAAAGAAGCCTAACCTTGCGTTGAAGGCCAAGCTCACTGTTGAAGAAGAAGAAGAGGAAGAAGAGGAGAGCAACCCCGAAGATACGAAGTATGCATATCATGAACACATGGCACTTGCTTCAAGGCAATTTGGGAGCAAGAAAAACTCGAGGCCAAACTTTAGCAAAAACAACCCGAGTGGCACGAGGGGCAAGCAATGTGTAAGGACTTGCTACAATTGCGGCAACGTGAGTCATTTTGTTGCGGAATGCCCGTATGAGAAGAGGGAAGACAATGGTGGCAAGCTCATCCGAAAAGACAAGGCCAAGTCGTTCCCCAACAAGAACAACTTCACCAAGAAGACTCCTCCCAAGGCATTGGTTGTACAAGAAGAGTACAATGAGGATGATGACGATGATGAAGATGATGAGTCGGTTGCCATGGCCTCCGTTGCCATTGCGACGACTTCACGGGTGTCTCTCTTTGACTCACCCAATGAGAGCATCACCGCCAAGTGCCTCATGGCTAAAGCCACCAACAAGGTAACCCCCAATATCAAAACTACCATCATTAATCATCCTTCTTCGACGGATAGCATTAATGAACTTGAGGGAGCTAATGTGGAGGCTAACGAGTTTGAGGCCTTTATGGGCAAACTCAAGGGAAAATCCAAGAAGCACTTTGTTGCTCTCTTGGAACAACTTGGTGAGGCCAATGGCATGATCGAGGCTCACGAAGACACCATCACTAAGATGGAAGGGCATAGTCGTGACTATGCTGATGAGATTTCGGATCTTTCCAATGCTCTTGAGGAAGAGCGTGGTCTTCGTTTGGCTCTTGAGGAGTCACACAACGTTGATCATGCTAAGTTAAAGAAAGATTATGATCATGTCCTCATAGTTTCTCATGTGCTTAACTCCGAGAAGGCCGAACTTGAGGTTGATCTTGCTAGACTCAAAGAGGAGTTTGATCTACTTGACAAGGCTCACAAGGTCTTGAAGGGTGCTCATGCTAGCCTCAAAGAGTCTCATGATCAACTTCAAGTAAAGCTAACCAAGGAAAAATCCACTTTCCCTCGTATGATGTTAATTGATAATACTAACCCGTATTGTGAGCATGTGCATCTCTTTGAGGAGAAAGCTAAGCTAAAGGGGCAACTTGAGAGAGGTCTTGCGACTTGCATACAAGGCAAGAAGAACCTCAACAATCTCTTGATTAACCAAAAGGGAGTTGTGGCCAAGGAAGGGGTTGGGTACGTGCCCGACTCCAAGAAAAAGAAGAAGAATGACAAGACCAAACGACCTCCTCCTCTCATGAAAACCTTTGTGAAGGAGGGAGAGAGTGCCTCCAAGGAGAAGAAGAAGAACAATGTCAAGAAGGGCAATGTCACCCCTCCCAACAAAGCCGGCGATTTTAATCCTTCTTATGTGTTATGCCGTGCTAGTGATGGGCATGTTTATGCCAAATTTGTTGGTTCTCCTCATGAATACATTGAATGGTCTATTTGGGTTCCAAAAACCCTTGTTAATAACATCAAAGGACCCATTACAAAATGGGTACCTAAAGCCAAGCATTGATCTCTTGTAGGTGTTTGCTTCCGGTGGGGGATCATGGTTGCTCGACAGCGGAGCCACAAATCATATGACCGGAAGCAAGGACTTGGTGGTGGACGTGCACAAGGTTCCATCTATGCCCACCAATGTCGAGTGGGGTGACGCCTCATCTTCGAAGGTATTGGGACTTGGCAAGGTGGTCATTTCTCATGATCTCACGATCGAGAAGGTCATGCTTGTTGAGTCCCTTGCATACAATTTACTTTCCATTCGTCAACTTGCAATCATGGGCTTTGCCACTTTCTTTGATATCGATACCGTGGCCCTCTTGTGGAGCAAGACTCTTAAAGTAGCTTTTGTTGGGCATGTCGAGAATGGTCTATATGTGATTAACTTTTCGGAGCGACCCACTAAGACCGCGACATGCCTAATGGCCAAAGTTGATGTGGGATGGCTTTGGCATCGTCGTTTAGCCCATGTCAACATGAGATCTTTGCAAAGTCTCCTCAAGTTGGACCATGTCCGTGGACTAACGAATGTTAGTTTTGCTAAAGATCGTGCTTGCAGTGCCTGTATCAAAGGAAAGCTACATGAGAAGGCTCACCCTCCCACGACTATCATTTATTCAAAGAGGCCTTTGGAGCTCCTTCACATGGATCTCTTTGGGCCTCCATCCTTCGATAGTCTTGGAGGTAGGAAGTATTGCTTGGTGATTGTGGATGACTACTCAAGGTACACGTGGGTGTATTTCTTCAAGAGGAAGAGCGAGACCCAACAAACCGTCATTGACTTTGCAAATGAAGCACAACATCAACACAATGCAAAGATCTTGACAATAAGAAGTGACAACGGCACCGAGTTCAAGAACTACACCCTGGATGAGTTTCTTAGTGATGAGGGAATCAAGCATCAATATTCCGCACCCTACACCCCTCAACAAAACGGTGTTGCAGAGAGGAAGAACCGGACGTTGATGGATGCGGCAAGGACTATGATGGCGGAATTCAAGTCTCCGTACAACTTTTGGGCCAAAGCCATCAACACCGCGTGTCATGCATCCAATCGGCTCTACCTCCGCAAGGGCTTGAACAAGACTCCATACGAGATACTCACCGGTAACAAGCCCAACCTCAAGTACTTCCGGGTATTCGGGTGTAAGTGTTTCATTCTCAAGAAAGGTGTTCGGTTGTCCAAATTTGAGGCTAGAGCTTATGAGGGCATATTTGTTGGCTATGCTACAAACTCTCATGCTTACCGTGTCCTCAATAAATCCACGGGACTTATTGAGGAGACGTGTAACGTGGAGTTTGATGAGAATAACGGCTCCCAAGTGGAGCAAAGTGGCACTTGTGATGTAGGTGATGAAATTCCTCCCCAAGCCATAAGAAGAATGGGTGTTGGCTTTATCCTACCCATTGAGGAACCCCTTTTGGCCGAAGGAGAAGGACAAAGCTCCACTCAAGTGGAGCCATCACCAACCCAAGGCCCACACACTTCCGAAGTTCAACATGAAGGCCCTCATCTTCAAGAACATGACCAAGGGCAAGATCACGCTCAAGACGGTGTTGACACATCAAGTGATGCCCAAGGTCAAGTTCTCTCCTCCGAGCAAGTTCAAGAACAAGAACAAGCCCAAGACGACGCTCAAGATGATCAAGTGACCACTCCTCGTCTCACCCCCGAGGAGGAATTAGAGCGTCGTGCCGCCAAGGTTGCTTCCAAGCTCTCCACCAAGGATCATCTCATGACGAATGTGCTTGGAAGCTTAAGAAAGGGGGTAAGCACTCGTAGACAATTAGCAAATTATTGTGAGCATCACGCGTTGTGTGGAACCCCACAAGGTCTATGAAGCGCTAGAAGATCTAGATTGGCTCAATGCCATGCATGAAGAACTCAACGACTGCGAGCGCAACAAAGTGTGGAGATTGGTGCCAAGACCGACCGGGAATCACAATGTCATAGGAACCAAGTGGATATTTAAGAACAAGCAAGATGCCCATGGGATTATCATTCGCAACAAGGCTCGTTTGGTAGCACAAGGCTACTCCCAAGTCGAGGGTATCAACTACGGTGAAACCTTTGCTCCCGTTGCTCGTCTTGAATCCATTCGCATGTTGATTGCATATGCTTCTCATCATAACTTTAAGTTACAACAAATGGATGCGAAGAGTGCTTTTCTTAATGGTCCTATTAATGAGTTGGTTTACGTCAAGCAACCCCCCGGGTTCGAGGATCCCTACTTTCCCGATCATGTGTATCAACTCGATAAGGCACTCTATGGCCTTAAACAAGCCCCATGTGCGTGGTATGACCACCTTACCGAGTTGTTACAAGACCGTGGTTTTGAAGTTGGGCTAATCGACCCCACTCTTTTTACTAAGAAGGTCAAAGGGGAGTTGTTTGTGTGCCAATTATACGTTGATGATATTATCTTTGGTTCTCCTAACAAAGCTTTCAATGAGGAATTTGCCGCTCTCATGACCTCAAAGTTTGAGATGTCCTCCATGGGAGAGTTGAAGTTCTTTCTAGGGTTCAAAGTGAAGCAAAGAAGAGAAGGAACCTTCATCAATCAATCCAAATACACTCAAGACATGCTCAAGAGATTCAAGCTAAGTGACGTCAAGCCGGCCTCCACTCCAATGCCCACCAAGTGCCAACTTGACTTAGATCCCAATGGTAAAGTGGTGGATCAAAAGGTATATCGTTCCATGATTGGATCCTTGCTTTACCTTTCTGCATCTAGACCGGACATCATGTTGAGTGTGGGAATTTGTGCATGATTTCAAGCCGCACCTAAGGAAAGTCACTATGTGGCAGTCAAACGAATCTTTCGATATTTGGCTCATACCCCAAACTTTGGCTTATGGTACCCAAGAGGATCAAACTTCAAGCTTGTAGGGTACTCGGATTCTGACTGGGCGGGAGACAAAGTGGATAGGAAGTCCACTTCCAGAGGGTGCCAATTCCTTGGTTGCTCTTTGGTAAGTTGGTCTTCCAAAAAGCAAAGTTGTGTGTCTCTCTCGTCCACTGAGGCGGAGTATGTTGCTGCCGGTAGTTGTTGTGCACAATCCTATGGATGAGGCAAACTTTAAAGGATTATGGTGTCACTTGTGACAAAGTGCCTCTTTGGTGTGACAATGAAAGTGCCATCAAGATCTCTCTCAACCCGGTGCAACACTTCAAGACGAAGCATATTGAGATTTGATATCACTTCATCCGGGATCACATTAGGCGAGGAGAGATCGAGCTCAACTATGTCAACACTCATGACAACCTTGCAGATATTTTCACGAAGCCCTTGGATGAAGCAAGATTTCGCGAGTTAAGGCATGAGCTAAATATCATTGATTCGAGCAATGTGGCTTGAACCCTTGCACACCCCACCACGCTCATTTTGTTGTCTAGTTTAGGTGTAGGCATGGACATAGGGGGAGTGTTGTTCTCTCAATGAACTCTCCCTCCCCCCATTATGCATAAATTGATCAAGTCTTTCACTTTAGCCATTATTGATGGTACTTGTGCTTCAAAGACGAGTTTTGGTCATGGGCCCAAGGTTAAAATCTTCGCGGCGCCATACCTTTTGACTCAAAAATAGGTGGCCTCGGCCACCGCCCTCTTTTGAAGAGGTGTGTCTTGGTCGTTTGCTGGTGTGCTCTTTTTCTTGTCATTTTTGTCTTTCCTTCGAGCAAAAGCCTTGTTTGTTTGGTTGCCGTGGCGTGCTGGGCGGTACTACCGCTGGCGGTGCGCAGTACTACCGCTCATAAGCGGTACTACCGCCCCCAGCACGGTACTACCGCTGAGGGACGGGACCAGGGGGTTAAGTCGGGGCAGGGGGAGGTTTCTTCTCCCCCATACCCATTCACTTCGCCCCCTCTTTCCTCTTCCTCTCTCCAGCCTCCACTCGCCGCGGGAGGGCTCCGACGGATCTCCATCTCCGGGGCATCCCTCTCCATTTCCTTTGGTGGAGTCGATCCCCACCCCGTTCTCTTGCCATGGATGCCGGTATTGCCCCCGTTCCTTCTTTCCTTTTGTCTTGTTTTCAGATCTTGTTTCTTAGGGGCAATGGTGGTTGCATCTCTAGATTTTTGGCTAAATCTAGGCTTGAGTTGGTTGGAGAAGACAACTAGACTATCTCGATTAGAGTTTGGTAGGAATATTTTTTGAATTTGGCAGGACGGTAGTGCCGGATCTGACCACGGTAGTAGGAAACCGCTGTTTCTCCGCCTCATGCGGTAGGAAACTGCTGTTTCTCCGCCTCAAGCAGTACTACCGCTCTCGTTGGAGCGGTACTACCGCTTGACCTCGAGCGGTACTACCGCTCTCTTTAGGGCAGTACTACCGCTTGGGGCGGTACTACCGTGGGCATGTCACGGTACTACCGCTGCATGTCAAATTCCATCATATTCCTGCCTTACCTTGATCATTTTTGTTGTGTTTGTTGGCTTATGCTCGTTCTTTCTGGTTGTTTTGCGTGTTCTTGTGTTTGGCTCCAGGTGATGACCATTCCGAGCAGCAAGGTCGCCGTATCAACCCCGGGCGTGCTACATCAAAACGCTACCGCACCTCAGAGCCAACCGGTGGTTCCTCGAGCACCCAACCACCTCCAGCAAGTGCATCTGCAAGTGTTCCTCCACCTCCTCAGCAATCTAAGAGATCCGCCAACAAGCCAAAAGGGAAGACTGTGACTGAGATGACCAACAAGGAGTTTTGGGAGAAGCGTCGCCGCAACCCCTATGCGGTGGACCAAGAACCCACTTTGGTCAACTGCCCGTTCTGGAACCGTTTTTAGTTTGCCATCTACTTTGATGTGATCAAGGCCAAGAAGAATCTCTTTGTTGATGTTCGCTCCATTGACACTGATGCTATGGAGAAGGACCCGAAGTACTTTGGCGAAGCCCTTCAGATGTGCACTCAGCTGAACATTCTCAGGATCATGCAATTCAACAAGGATTTCGATGCAGATTTGGTGGCTCAATTCTATGCCACCGTTCATCTTGGGACGGATGTCGACAGGACTCTGACATGGATGACCAATGGCAAGCCGCTTTCCTTCAAGTGGAAGGCTTTCATGGAGTTACTTGATGTGGTGGATCACGGGCTTGAGACTCCTGTCGGTTTTCGCCCTCACCGCAATGCTACGTCCACCCACAAGCAAGCCCTTTGGCCCTACTGCACTGTGAAAGTTCACCTAGTAACTGAGAAGAAAACCTATGAGTTGTCTCCGTATCTGGACATTCTTCATCACATCTTCCGTGAGACTCTCTTCCCTCGGATCGGGAATCTGGATATGGTCCACTCTTACCTCGTGGACATGCTCCTTTTCTGTCAGCATGAGAAGGAAGCAAGCACTGGAGAGAGCCTGGATATCTCTCATGTCATGTGGTCTGAACTTCTCTCTGCCGTGTCTGAGCGCAAGTGCCCGATATATGGTCCTTTCATCATGAGGCTCATTGAGAGGGCCTGGGCACAGACCTATCCCAGAGTGTTGCTAGAGACTGGAGACTTGGTTTCTCATGAGATCAAGCTCTGAGGAAGAAGGAAAATTGGACCACCCCAGCACCTCACACAAGGGGTCCGTCTGCTGCTGTTGCTGCTGCCATGGGGGATCCGTCTACTGCTGCTGCTGCCATGGGGACCGAGGGTGGGGCTGCTACTGATGATCATGAGGAGGACTTTGGGACCTCTAGTACAGAACCGTCATGGGCACAGAAGCTTAAACGCAAGATGAAGAAGCTTTTCTGCATGGAGTCTCATGGTCAGTACATGACTCATGTGGCGGAGAAGCATGCTAGGACGCGCCACAAGGAGCTCATGCATCATATGGGAGCAACAGTTGCCAGTGGGTCTGAGGGTTAGATCACTGAAGAGGAGGAATGGATTCATCAACATTGCCCTTGGACCGACTCTGATGCAGAGCAGTTTTCGACCCACGATGAAGATACAGAGATGTGATGTTCGAGATCTTCATCTTCCCATCACCTGGAGTCGTAGCGTCACTCTTTGCCCTTTTTGGTGTTTCGCTGCCAAAGGGGGAGAGACTGTAGGGATTTGTGTTGTTGCCGCGCTTTGAGTCGTCTTGTGGTTTCTTGTGTGTTCTCTCGGTGTCTTTATTTGGTTTGGTTTGGTGCCTGTGAGACCTAAGTTCTAGACATATGGTGTGAGACATATGCTCCCTATCGCTACCTTATTACTTATGTCTATTCAGTACTGTAGTTTATTATGAGATGCAAGCTTGTCCTGTTTATTCTCTTCTCTCATATATCTTGTGCTTAGTATTGTTGGACTATAAAATATAGGGGGAGTGTTGATCCGAATGTGTGTGTTTTGCTTTCCGAATGCTCCACTATCTAGGTGCACACATTCTGGGGGAGCCCATCTATATTTTGTAGTTCTTAGTTTTCTTCGTTTATTTCTTTTCCTTGCGCAAATCCCTAGTTGTCATCAATCCACCAAAAAGGGGGAGATTGTTACGGCATATCTCTCTCAAGGTGGTTTTGGTGATTGATGACAACATGTTTGCGGACTAATCTTGTGCTTTGAATTATTCACAGATTCTCCCCTGGCACGAGACATTTTCTTACCCTCGGAGTGTATTTCAAGACGGTGTAGCTCTTTCGTTTCTTTCTCGGTGGACTAGTTGTGTAGAGGGCACCGTACTATCAAGAGGGGGTCCGCTGGGGTATTGCATGGGTGGAATCATCACGTACACATCAGCTTCTCACCCTCCGAGCTTCTCCATTCCATTGTAGAGATCTCTCCTCTCTTCCTTGTCCTGTCTGGGTCCAAGCGGTAGTACCGCGCAACCCAGCGGTAGTACCGCTGAGGAGCCAAGCGGCAGTACCGCTCCACAGCGGTAGTACCGCCCGTGGCTCCATAGCAGTAGTACCGCTGGGGTGCCTGGCACCTCCGCCTCATCCTCAGCCTCTTTGGAGAGATTCTCTCTCTCTCTCTCTCTTATGTGCCCCATCGGTAGTACGGCCGAAGGGTCACAAGTGGCAGTACCGCTCCACGGCGGTAGTACCGCCCTTGACCCCACTGCCGTAGTACCGCTGGGCTGTGTGGCTCCTACCGCCTCGACTCGAGGGGTCTTTTTCTCGTGTCAGGTTTTGCGGCACTAGTTGCGGTTGTAGAGGCGGTAGTACCGTTCCAGGAGCGGTAGTACCGCCCCTACCACCGCGGTAGTACCGCGTTTGGGTCCTATTCCCTACTAGTCTCCTTTGCGCGGCAGTGCCGCTGGCTGGCGCGGCAGTACCGCTGTCCTGGCGGTAGTACCGCCCCCTCTCAGCGGTAGTACCGCCCTGTGCGGGGCTAGTTGGTGGGGGCAACGGTTGGATTGTTGCCCCCACTATAAAAGGGAGTCCCCTTCTTCTCTTTGACCTACCTCTTCCTCCCCCAAGCTCCATTTATTGCTCAAGCTCCATTAAATGCTCCAAGCTCCATTTTCGCCCGGTCTATATCTCTAGCCAATCAAACTTGTTGATTTGCTCGGGAGTGGTTGAGAAGGCCCCGATCTACACTTCCACCAAGGGATTTTTGATTCCCCCACTCATCCCTAGTGGATCTTGTTACTCTTGGGTGTTTGAGCACCCTAGACGGTTGAGGTCACCACGGAGCCATAGTCCATTGTGGTGAAGCTTCGTGGTTTTGTTGGGAGCCTCCGATTAAGTTGTGGAGATTGCCCCAACCTTGTTTGTAAAGGTTCGGTCGCCGCCTTCAAGGGAACCAATAGTGGAATCACGGCATCTCGCATTGTGTGAGGGCGTGAGGAGAATACGGTGGCCCTAGTGGATTCTTGGGGAGCATCGTGCCTCCACACCACTCCAACGGAGACGTACTTCCCTTCAAAGGGAAGGAACTTCGGTAACACATCCTTGTCTTCACCGGATCCACTCTTGGTTATCTCTTACCCTTACTTGTGCAAGCTCTTTAGTGTTACTTCTCTTGCTTGCTTGCTTGTTGGTATTGCATCATATAGGTTGCTCACCTAGTTGCACATCTAGACAACCTAATTTGATGCAAAGTTTAATTTGATAAAGAGAAGTTAAAAATTGGTAGTTGCCTATTCACCCCCCCTCTAGTCAACCATATCGATCCTTTCAATTGTGGTATGATGTGATTGATATGAGTTGTATGTTGATATGGTGCTATCCTATGGCGCCCTCTGTGTCGTGCAACCATGTGGGATTACCGTTGTAGGATGTTGCAATACGTTCATAATTCACTTATACTGGGTTGCGAGGGTGACAGAAGCTTAAACCCGAGTAAGGGGGTTGTTGCGCACGGGAGTAAAGAGGACTTGTTACTTAATTCTATGGTTGGGTTTTACCTTAATGATCTTTAGTAATTGCAGATGCTTGATATAGTTTCAATCATAAGTGCATGTCATCCAAGTACAGAAAGTATGTTAGGATATGCCTCTCCCTTATTGCATATGATAAGTATCTATCATGCTATATTCAATTGGCTATGAACAATCTTTCTCTTTGTGTTAAAAAAGCTCTCTACTGAAACAAACTAACTTTTATTATCTAGCTAACTACTTCTAGTTTCATTCTTGTAAACTTATCCTATTACACCTTCAAAGTAGTTTTATTCTTGTTCTAGGTAAAGCGAATGTTAAGTATGCATAGAGTTGTACCGGTGGTCGATAGAACTTGAAGGGAATATTAATTCCTACCTTTAGCTCCTCGTTGGGTTTGACACTCTTACTTATCAAAAAATGCTACAAACGATCCCCTATACTTGTGGGTTATCAAGACCTTTTTCCGGCGCCATTACCGGGGAGCAATAACGTGGGGTGAATATTCTCGTGTGTGCTTGTTGGTTTTATCACTAAGTACTTTTTATTTTTTGTTCTAAGTTGTTATTATATATTTAGTTATGGATATGGAACACGAAATACCAAAAAATAGTTGTTCTTGCTACTCATGGAGATGGGGAACCTCCTAACCCACAATGTTGCACTGGTATAGAGACGTGCTATACAAATGATTTTTACCTCCTTTCCGCATTGGAGATTTAAACTGTCGCCTAGTGAGTGTGTGCGATAGGGGGTCCTTCACACACGACCCAGAAACCGTCGGGATAGGCCCTCCGGCCACACACGCGGGGAAAAATGAGCTCATGTGCGATCGGGCGAGGCATCGAAGCCCAATCGTTTTCTTTCATATGTACATCCCACACTGAATCCCAGAAAAATGTTTCCGTTCGTATGTATATCACACACAGTTTTTTGTGTGGAAACATTTGTGCAAGGTGGCCTAACGCAAACAGTTCTTTGCTGCACAGCAAGAAGAAGGGTCACCGGCGAGGAGGCGGTGCTGCAAGAAGGGTCGCCAGCGAGGAGGCAGCGCAACCAGTAAGTAGCAGTGAAGGTTTGAACTTGGAAAGCAAGGAGGAATAGTGGAAATGTGGCTTTTGGTGGGGGGAAGATAGATATTTCCGCGGTGGAAGAAAAACTTCGCTCGGTGCCACGAGAAACTGGCTCGCAAGTATGGTTCAAGCGCGAGCGATGGACTATAGATGACGAAGCTTCCTGCGTAAGCCAGACTAGACGGTGCGCCGAGATATTTCATATCGCATCCCACACGATTCTTGCTACTAAACTGTTTGTGGTATACCTGATTTTTTTTCATTCTGTTTTGAAAGACAAAATGGTGTTATGGAGGGAAAGGATGGTGTTTTAATTGCTAGAACATTTATCTACAGTGAACATGCAACTATATGAGTGTCGTGTTAAAATTTGGAATTATTCCGGGTTTGTTTGGCATTTTTATGCGTTAATTGAGTTTCTAGACATTTAATGTAAATAATTCAAAATTGAACTACAAGCACATGCTCCAGTGCACCAAAGTTTGTTGAAAAGTCACATGTGTGTCTTTGGGTGAATTTATAGGTCCAATGCAAGAATGGGAATGGAATTCAAACATCTGGGCGTCATGGCTTGGCCAGAAACATTGAGAAACTTGGTTTTTAAATTCCTGTAAATCCCAAACCCGGCTGAAAATCATGAAAATTGGCATGGTGTCATTTCATGGCACCAACATGCTGTGGTAAAAAAATGGCAGAATTGGGACAAGTTTTGGTATAAGCTTCTTGTAAATTGGAGCTATCACGAAGGCATGTGGTTTCGAGAGGGAACGTATCACCTTTGTGTGCTAAACTACATACACTACTCCCCCTCTTGATTTTTTTACAGAGGAAACATAGAACTATATGAGTGTCATGTTAAAATTTGGAATTATTCCGGATTCATTTTGCCCTTTTTATGCATTAATTGAGTTTCTGGGCATTTAATGTGAATAATTCAAATTTGAACTACAAGCACATGCTCTACTGCACCAAGGTTGGTTAAAAAATCACATGTGTGTGCTCGACCGGTAACATTGAGAAACATCTGGGCATCATGGCTCGACCAGTAACATTGAGAAACTTGGTTTTTTAAATTCCCGTAAATTCAAAACCCACCTTAAAATCATGAAACTTGGAATGGTGTAATTTCATGGCACCAACATGATGTGGTAAAAAAATTGGCCAAATTGGGACAAGTTTTGGTATAAGCTTCTTGCAAACCGGAGCTTCTCTCAAGAAGACTCGTGGTTCCGAGAGGGAACGTGTCAGTTTTGTGTGCGAAATGATATACGCTGCCACCCCCTTGATTTTTACAGAGGCAACATAGAAATATATGAGTGTCGTGTTAAAATCTGGAATTATTCCAGGTTTGTTTGTCCTTTTTATATATTAATTGAGTTTCTAGGCATTTAATGTGCATAATTCATATTTGAACTACAAGCACATGCTCCAGTGCACCAAAGTTGGTTGAAAAGTCACATGTGTGTCCTTGGTGAATTTCTAGGTCCCATGCAAGAAATGGGAATGAAATTCAAACATCTGGGTGTCATGGCTCGGCCGGAAATATTGAGAAACTTGTTTTTTAATTCCTGTAAATCCAAAACACGCATGAAAATAATGAAACTTGGCATGGTGTCATGACATGGCACCAACATGCTGTGGTATTTTTTGGCCGAATTGGGACAAGCTTTGGTATAAGCGTCTTGCAAACCGGAGCTTCTCTCAAGAAGGCTCATGGTTCCGAGAGGGAACATGTCACCTCCGTGTGCAAAACGACATACACTGCCTTCTCCTGCGTTGATTTTTTTACACAGACAGTTAGACCAATAGGAGTTTCGTGCTAAATTTTGGAATTATTCCAGGTTCATTTGGACTTTTTTATACATTAATTGAATTTCCAGGCATTTAATGCATATAATTCAAATTTGAACTACAAGCACATGCTCCAGTGTGCCAAAGTTAGTTGAAAAATCATGTATGTGTACTTGGGCGAATTTCTAGGTCCCATGCAAGAAATAGGAATGAAATTCAAATATCTAGGTGTCTTGGTCGGAAACATCGAGAAACTTGGTTTTAAAATTTCCGTAAATCCAAAACTCACCTGGAAATCATGAACTTGGCATGGTGTCATGACATGGCACCAACATGTCGTGGTAAAATTTTTGTCTGATTTGTGAAGACGCACACATTAACAATCAACAAAGTCATTTTGAACCAAGTGCTATCACGTTACAATCGGAAGCACACGTATTATTGAAACCATGGGCGTTCTACTTAACATTTACATGCCGCCACGCGTCCCCTTTTTATTGGCTAGGAGGTACCGTGTGGGTTATCTATTTGAGTACGGGAGGCGCGCGATCAGACCCTTGTGTGTGCTTATCGGGAGGAGAGCCCTTTGATCTCTATCCGCCGCCCACCTCTCTCCCAACGTCTCCATTAATGGCGCCCGAGCCCTTGTTTAATGGCGTGGCTATGTCTCACTCGACTGAGATTTAAGAGAAAAAAATAAAATCTGAAAAGAAAGTTTTGCACGGATCTTGATGTAAGATCGGACGGATCTATATAGCATCGACTGCGACTTATAGCAAGACCGATGAATATAAGGACGACGACAGTGGATAATAATTTTCTTACATATTTAGGAATATAATTAAAAAATCCACATGCGGCAATGCCCGAAATACACAAGGGCAAAACAAGAAGGAAGACGCAGACAACGATCTGGCTCACTGATCTTTACTTTCTTGATGCATTGCTGCAGGTCACGGAGACTAGTTCTTGCGGCTAGTGATGATGGCATGTACCTAGGGTAGGGTCTTATGCCTAACCTAGACGCCCTACCCAAGGACACTACACAAGAGTCCAAGGCCTACAAAGTTAAACAGAAGATACCGACTGAAATCCTCATGAAGTACAATACACTCGACACAAGATCTCACTCGGATATCCCAATTCCACTCGACGGTCGTAATTCACTCAGAAGACAAGAATCCACTCGGAGTGCAGAAGACCTAGAGCCACCCCTGGATGGCAATGGTTAGGCGTTCACTCCGTTGTCATAAAGATCATTTAATACATGCGTTACCAGTAACATACGTAACTTTACTCTCTCATTGAACCCCTGTGTAACCAAGGGTTGCGAGGGGTCGGCATACTCTATATAATCCACCCTCCCCTCTTGCACAAGGGTTCACACCCCCTGTAACTCATACTCCAATCAACAGAGCCTCCGAGGCACCGAGACGTAGGACTTTTACCTCCTCCGAGAGGGGCCTGAACTCGTAAATCCAAGTGTACAACCTCACCATAACTAGGACTCTTCCCTCTCCTATGTACCCCCATACTCTACTGTCAGATCTGTTCCCATGACGGTTGGTGCCCACTATGGGGCAGGCGTCTGAGCGACTTTCGGAGAGGTTGCAATCTTCGATCTTCGTCAACATGGTTTCCGATGGTGGATTGTCCTTGGGTCGCGAGATCCGCCTCGGTGATGTCTACTACGCAACCTTCTTCTTGTAAACTCTTGTTGGGCCTCCAAGCGCAGAGTTTTGTAGGACAGTAGAAAATTTCCCTCAAGTGGATGACCTAACGTTTATCAATCCGTGGGAGGCGTAGGATGAAGATGGTCTCTCTCAATCAACCCTGCAACCAAATAACAAATAGTCTCTTGTGTCCCCAACACACCCAATACAATGGTAAATTGTATAGGTGCACTAGTTCGGCGAAGAGATGGTGATACAAGTGCAATATGGATGGTAGATATAGGTTTTTGTAATCTGAAAACATAAAAACAGCAAGGTAACTAGTGGTAAAAGTGAGCGAAACTGTATTCCAATGCTTGGAAACAAGGCCTAGGGTTCATACTTTCACTAGTGCAAGTTCTCTCAACAGTGATAACATAATTAGATCATATAACAATCCCTCAACGTGCAACAAAGAGTCACTCCAAAGTCACTAATAGCGGAGAATAAATGAAGAGATTATTGTAGGGTAAGAAACCACCTCAAAGTTATTCTTTCTGATCGATCTATTGGGCTATTCCTATAAGTGTCACAAACAACCCTAGAGTTCGTACTAAAATAACAACTTAAGACACACATCAACCAAAACCCTAATGTCACCTAGATACTCCAATGTCACCACAAGTATTCACGAGTTTGATTATACGATATGCATCACACAATCTCAGATTCATCTATTCAAAACAACACAAAGAACTTCAAAGAGTGCCCGAAAGTTTCTACCGGAGAGTCAAGACGAAAACGTGTGCCAACCCCTATGCATAAGTTCACAAGGTCACAGAAACCGCAAGTTGATCACCAAAACATACATCAAGTAGATCATGTGAATATCCCATTGTCACCACAGATAAGCACATGCAAGACATACCTCAAGTGTTCTAAAATCCTTAAAGACTCAATCCGATAAGATAACTTCAAAGGGAAAACTCAATCCATTACAAGAAGGTAGAGGGGGAGAAACATCATATATAAGATCCAACTATAATAGCAAAGCTCGCGGTACATCAAGATCGTGCCAAATCAAGAACACGAGAGAGAGATCAAACACATAGCTACTGGTACACACCCTCAGCCCCGAGGGTGAACTACTCCTTCCTCGTCATGGAGACCGCCGGGATGATGAAGATGGCCACCGGTGATGGTTTCCCCCACCGGCAGGGTGCCAGAACAGGCTCCCGATTGGTTTTTCGTGGCTACAGAGGCTTGCGACGGTGGAACTCCCGATCTAGGTTCTGTTCTGGAGGTTTGGGGATTTATAAGAGGTGTTGGCGTCGGGAACAAGTTAGAGGGGCCCACGAGGCGACGACAAGGATGGGCGGCGCGCCCTCCACCCTTGTGGTGGCCTCGGGACTCTTCTCCGGTATCTTTTTCATTCTAGTATTTTCTGTATTTTCCAAAAATAATCTCTATAAATTTTCGGGTCAATTGGACTCCGTTTGATATTCCTTTTCTGCGAAACTCAAAACAAGGGAAAAACAAAAACTGACACTAGGCTCTAGGTTAATAGGTTAGTCCCAAAAATCATATAAAATAGCATATAAATGCATATAAAACATCCAAAATAGATAATATAATAGCATGGAACAATAAAAAATTATAGATACGTTGGAGACGTATCACTTGGTGCGCTCACCTTCATTGCCGACGACTCAACTTGGCTCCAAGAAGCCCCCCTCGACGTCGAGGCGCTCCCCATTCGCGGGGTGGCACACTTCCGCACGAGTGCCTGCGGTGTCCTCCTGCGGCAACCGTCGACTCAGTATCGGTCGGCTCCCGTGACGTCTTTGCTCCCTGATATGTCTCCATCGTATCTATAATTTTTGATTGTTCCATGCCAATATTCTACAACTTTTACATAATTTTGTCTACTTTTTATACTATTTTTTGGGACTAACATATTGATCCAGTGCCCAGTGCCAGTTCCTGTTTCTTTCATATTTTTTGTTTTGCAGAAAATCCATATCAAGCAGAGTCCAAACGGGATAAAAACTTACGGAGATCTTTTTTGGAATATATGTGATTTTTGGGAAAAAGAATCAACGCAAGACGATGCCCGAGGGGCCTATCGGTGTCAAAACCGGCGGATCTCGGGTAGGGGGTCCCGAACTGTGCATCTGAGGTTGATGGTAACAGGAGACAAGGGACACGGAGTTTTACCCAGGTTTGGGCCCTCTCGATGGAGGTAATACCCTACGTCCTGCTTGATTAATATTGATGAGTATGGGGGTTACAAGAGTTGATCTACCCCGAGATCGTAATGGCTAAAGCCCTAGAAATCTAGCCTATATGATTATGATTGTGATCGCCTCTACGGACTAAACCCTCTGGTTTATATAGACACTGGAGGGGACTAGGGTTGTACAAAGTCGGTTACAGAGAAAGGAATCTTCATATCCGAATGCCAAGCTTGCCATCCACGCCAAGGAGAGTCCCATCCGGACACGGGTGAGAGAATCTTTAGTCTTGTATCTTCATGGCCCAACAGTCCGGCCCATGTCCAACAGACCAGACGCCCGAGGACCCCTTAGTCCAGGACTCCCTCAGTAGCCCCTGAACCAGGCTTCAATGACGAGGTGTCCGGCGTGCAGATTGTCTTCGGCATTGCAAGGCAGGTTCCTCCTCCGAATACTCCAGAACAGCCTTCGAACACAAAGAACGTGTCCGGCTCTGCAAAACAAGCACCACATATATCCGTAGAGAGTATAATATTTCATGAGTCTAATCCACTGACAACTTTCTATGGCGTGACATCATGTCACAGCCCGGTCATTAATTCGAACCGTTTTTTAGCCTCCCGCTTCACATTTTAAGATGCGGTTTTATTGGCACGTCTTGTCGAAGTAGAGATCATGTCCCCTTATTATGGGATTGTCATCAATATGGGCGTGGATAATCCAACCATTCCGTTGGCATAATCCCTTGGGAATAGGCAGGCTTTAAGGCCTATGAGGAGGCATTTGATATTCATTGCCTTTATAAAGGGGCAAAGGCCTGTCCTTCTCCTCCGCGCCTACCTATTCCTCAATCTTTCCAACCTTGAGTTCTAGCACCCAGGTTTCAACTTAACTATTCCGAGCCTCCCAGTCATGTCCAGACCCAGCCCTCAAGGCTGGTGGGTGGCCTCCTCTGTCACAGAGGTGGATATCGCGAAGCTCCGGGCGGCTAGATACTTGACCTCGGAAATCCCCCATAGGCTTCCTGCTAAAGGATAGGTTATTCCTACTCCCAGATCCTCCGAGAGGGTCGTATTCATCTCCCACTTCCTCCGAGGGCTAGGGTTTGCTCTCCACCCCTTCGTTCATGGCCTCATGTTTTATTACGGGCTAGATTTTCATGATCTAGCTCCGGAATCCTTCCTTCACATCTTGGCGTTTATTGTCATGTGCGAGGCCTTCCTCCGCATTACCCCTCACTTTGGTTTATGGCTCAAGAACTTTAATTTGAAGCCGAAGGTAATCGAGGGAGAGCAAATAGAGTGTGGAGGTGCCACGGTGAACAAGCTCCCCAATGCTTTTTGGCCCAAAGGCTCTTTCACAGAAGTTTCCGACCTATGGCAGCGGGAGTGGTTTTACATCACCAAACCTCGTGGTACCAAGTGGGCAGTTACAGCTGCATTCCGACCTGGCCCTCCATTATAGCTCGCATCATGGATTAATAAGGGGCTGGACTGGGGATCCATTGACGAAGTGTAGACACTACAAAGCCGCATCCGGAGCCTCCTTGAAAAGGACACCGACCTCATCAATGTAATCCAGGTAATGCTAGTCCGCCGGGTCCTGTCGTGCCAGCGACGGCCCCTCCGCATGTGGGAGTTCAATCCGGAAGGACCACGAACCCTTCAACACTTCTTCGGCACGACGCACAAAGGAATGTGGAAGTTATTCTTCGGGACACGAAGGCAGTGGCCGGATACCACCGTAGACATCGGCCTCGACTGCAATCATCCGGATACCTTGGTAAGCACTCGACTCCCGAACACAGCTTAGTTAAACATCCTGTAATACTGAGAAAACCATCTTCGCACAGGGCTGGGTAAAGATGGCGGAACGAATTAGGTGTTCGGCTCCTCTTCCCGAAGACTCAACCGATCCTGTGTTAACAAGGATGCTGGCTCCGGCGCCATATCAAGTGCCGGTGAAGGAGGACAAGGAGGAGAACAAGAAGGCCAAAGGTGACCTCCATTCTAAAGGTAGACCAGACGCTATGTCCAGGAGATTGGGGCTCCCTCTTCCAAAGACAAAAGAGAAGGGGAAGCCGACATTGCTTCCCCATATGGGAAGAAGAGGACCGCCTCTGAACATTTGGAGGAAGGAGCTCCTAAGCGAGGGAAGATGTCCTTGCCAAGCGGTTCAGGTTCGGAAGACGACGTTGACGCACATTTCCTCCGTAAGGACAAGCCTTTAGCTGAATCGTAAGTGAACAAAGGTGTTCTAAACATATCCCGTTCCTTTTCGCTTACAAGGGCAACATCTAAAAATATATGTTTGCAGTCCAGCACACAGTCTTACTCAACAGTTCTCCTCCTTGGGGGATCTTCTCCCGGAGAGGATGGAAAGCGAGACACCTCCCCAGACCCTCTCGCCCAATAGGGCGGGTGACTTTGAGGTGTCGTCCCAGAGGGTTTCTCCTGATCAACAAGTGGTGCGAGGGACAATGAAGACCACACCCGAAGGTGATACTTCAGCGGCCTAGGGTTCGGGGCATGCAACCCCTTTGGGGACCAACAATAAAGGCCCCGAACTATCCGGTTTACAACCGGAGACGATTCTAGAGTCGAGCAAACACATCCCTTCAAAGGGAATCCGTACTCCCATCACCACTTCCAGGAATTAGGAGGTGCCAGATACCTTGATGGACGTGTTGCAACATGTGTCCATCTCAGAGGAACATCGTACCTTGATGGGTACGGTAGCCGAGAGGATTCTGTCCATGAGAAGCGGATTTCATGAAGCCTTCACGGGCCTGCTAAGAGGCTTCGAGGTATGCAATGTAATATCTTCAATTGCATTTTACATGCAAAAAATGCACCCGTGTATAGATAGTAGCCCCTGAGACTCTGATTGGCGTCCGATAGGAGGCAATCAGAGGATAAAAAAAGACATGCCCAGGAAATAATCTAACTAAGTGGAACACATGCTGTTTCATCCACGACGACTGCCAAGATGAAGACATCACGCTTATTAATAGGCGGCTTGACGAGGCGCAAGGTATGTTTTGGGACAGTCAGTATATGTATGTATAATAATATGAGCACGAAGCTGAGAATTATATACTGAAATATGCATAACTGCAGATGGTGCTGCCGCGGTCGAGACCCTGCGGGGTGAGCTCGTCCGGGCCAAGGAGCAAGTCAGGATGAGTAATGTGGCTGCCAAGAAGATAGCTGAGGAGTTAAAGGCCGAACAGGCTGCTCGGCGCCAGTGCAAGTAGAGAATATCTTTCGTAGAGCAAGATCTAAAGGATGCCACTGGCAAATGCCAAGCACTCGAGGAGGAGAACAAGGCCAAAGTAGGCGAACTCGAGAGGGCCTTACGAGAGGTGAGAGAGGCACGATCTGAGTCAAGAGCGTCTCGGGAGGAGATCCGGCAAGCCGGGGAGATAGCGGCCGGTAAGCCCTTTCTATTACAGACTAAATTCGGTGATCCGAAGTATGCCCTGCTTAATTAAATGTGGAGTTCTCCAGATGCATTCTTGGACTTGCCGAAGAGTACCTCCGATGCGACGCAGTTTTACCAAGCACAAGAAGGGTGTGCAACGGAGAAGCTTTTCTGGTCACAATTCGGCACGCCAAAGCGCCCGCTGTTGCTGAATGAACAGATGGCCCAGTGGGCCGAGCTCCACAAGATATCCGGTTCTGCCATGAAGGACGTCGTGGTCCGACTGTGGCCGACTGAGCCAGTTCCGAATAGTTATTTCGGTTTGGTGCAGCGACTTGTGGATGTGGTGCCGCGTATCGATGCCATGAAGCGATCAACGTGCATTAAAGGTGCATGAATGGCCTTTGCCCATGTCAAGATGTATTGGGCGAAGATGAAGGCCACCGATATTGCAGCGAAGAGTCCACCCAGGGGAAAGGACAAACACACACCGGAGCAGTATTTTGAAGATGTCCTAGAGGGCGCCCGCTTAATAGAGGGTCAGTGCTCGAAGGATATGATCTTCAAGTGAATGTACCAAGATTGTAAAAAACAATATTATGATATATTAAGGCTACATTTTTTATACTTTTGCCAAAAAGTTTTGGTTCCTCCTATGCGGCCATCCTTGTATAATTTTGAAAGTTTTCCAGTCATCGGCTTCTGCCCCCACGCATAAAATACGGGGGTGTTCGGAAAAGCACTTGATCACTCTTGACCCAACATCTTGGTCCGTGAAGGAGGTGTCAAGGCGGTGAACTAGGCAATCAGACTATAGGGCTTTAACACTTTCACTTAGCCATAGGAGTTTGACGGTGGGTCTATGATATAGCCCCTGGTATGTACGCGGTTATCCCAATACGGTGCGTTACATAGGCGACCTTAAGAACGGTCCTTAGTGTAATATGGAAGGAATCGCGAAAGATTCTGATAAGTCATCGAGTGGTTGACCAGCTCTCGCCGCATCATGATAGTCAGTTTTTGGCTTTCTCTACTGAGGTGCTTGACCAGATGAACCAAAAACACAATCGTAGTAGTTCTCCCTTTACTACCCTAGCCGATAGAGCGGAACGTAAGGTAGTAAGCACTGGAGCCGGGCAACCCAACTATTAACCAAAGACATGATTCAGAGCTGATGCATATAAGGCCAAACTCGTGACGCCGAAGTGTGCTGTAAAGCTGTTCGGACATGTTGGCGACTCACTTGTTCCCATATCGATCCCCTGGCAATTTGTGCTAAGGTGCATGTGTGAAACAACCGAAGAAGCAAAATTCAGTTCTGTAGAAAAAGCGAATACTGAATACAGATTATGTTCACCGAGACTTGATTGATACGTCAATCACCGTCTTACAGATAATAACGCCACAACCCAAGCTATTTGACATGCCGGGGGTCGAAGGCTGAGGAAAAAGGCACCTTACAGGCTCGAAATAGAGAGTGCGGTCTACAAAGAATTATTTGGACCTCCTGTCGCACGTCTGCGCCGCCTTGCCTCGGTGAAAGGACTCCTTAACCGGAATAGCCTTTGAGTATGAAGCCGAACTCTGAAAGAGTCCATGAGATGACCAGCCTTTGAGCCACTTGTGGTAAAAGATAAAAAATGGTTTAGAAAAGAAAAATAGGCTATGGGTGTGCTTGTCGGCTGATACGTCCATTTTGCATCATGCTTTTATATCGATATTTGTCGCATTATGGACTGTTATTTCACTTTATGTCACAATACTTATGGCTATTCTCTCTTATTTTACAAGGTTTACAGAGGGAGGGAGAATGCCGATAGCTGGAATTCTGGTCTAGAAAAGGATCAAATATTAGAGACCTATTCTGCGCAACTCCAAAAGTCCTGAAACTCCATGGAACGTCTTAAAAAAATAAAGAAAAATCCACGCCAAAGATGAAGGCCAGGGGGCCCACACCCTTCTCACGAGGGTGGGGGGCACCCCCCCTAGGGCGCGCCCCCCTACCTCGTGGGCCCCCTGTGGCTCTTCAATGCCCATCTTCTCCTATATGAGGTCTTTCGATGAGAAAAAAATAAGGAGGAACTTTTCGGGACGAGACTCCGCCGCCACGAGGCGGAACCTTGGTGGATCCAATCTAGAGCTCCAGCAGAGCTGTTCTGGCGGGATACTTCCCTCCCGGAGGGGGAAATCATCACCATCGTCATCATGAACGCTCCTCTCATCGGGAGAGGGCAATCTCCATCAACATCTTCACCAGCACCATCTCATCTCCAAACCCTAGTTCATCTCTTGTATCCAATTCTTGTCTCAAAGTCTGGGATTGGTGCTAGTAGGTTGCTAGTAGTGTTGATTACTCCTTGTAGTTGATGCTAGTTGGTTTAATTGGTGGGAGATCATATGTTCAGATCCTATATGCATATTATTACCCCTCTGATTATGAACATGAATATGCTTTGTGAGTAATTACGTTCGTTCCTGAGGACAAGGGAGAAGTCTTGCTATGAGTAGTCATGTGAATTTGGTATTCGTTTGATATTTCGATAAGACGTATGTTGTCTAGCCTCTAGTGGTGTTATGTGAACGTCGACTACATAACACTTCACCATTATTCGGGCCTAGACGAAGGCATTGGGAAGTAATAAGTAGATGATGGGTTGCTAGAGTGATAGAAGCTTAAACCCTAGTTTATGTGTTGCTTCGTAAGGGGCTGATTTGGATACATATGTTTCATGCTATGGTTAGGTTTACCTTAATACCTTTGTTGTAGTTGCGGATGCTTGCAATAGAGGTTAATCATAAGTGGGATGCTTGTTCAAGTAAGAACATCACCCAAGCACCGGTCCACCCACATATTAATTATCAAAGTATCAAACGCGAATCATATGAACGTGATGAAAACTAGCTTGACGATATTCCCATGTGCCCTCAGGAGTGCTTTTCCTATTATAAGAGTTTGTTCCGGCTTGTCCTTTGCGACAAAAGGATTGGGCCACCTTGCTGCACTTTATTTACTTTTATTACTTGTTGCTCGTTACAATTTATCCTATCACAAAACTATCTGTTACCACTTATTTCAGTACTTGCAGAGAATACCTTGCTGAAAACCGCTTATCATTTCCTTCTACTCCTCGTTGGGTTCGACACTCTTACTTATCTAAAGGACTAAGATAGATCCCCTATACTTGTGGGTCATAAAGACTCTTTTCTGGCGCCGTTGCCGGGGAGTGTAGCACCTTTGGTAGGTGGAATTTGGTAAGGAAAAATTTATATAGTGTGCTGAAATTTACTGTCACTTGTTACTATGGAAAGTAATTCTCTGAGGGGCTTGTTCGGGGTATCTTCACCCTGTCCAGTAGAGCAAAGAGTTGCTCCTCAACCTACTGAACCTATTGAAAATGAAACTCCTTTTGAATTTCCTGTGGCTATGATGGAAAAACTGCTAGCTAATCCTTTTACAGGAGATGGAACAAAACATCCTGATGAGCACTTAATATATGTGGATGAAGTTTGTGGTATTTAAGCTTGCAGGTGTAACACCCTCGATGCGGCTATATCTCCTACGTGTCGAAGCACGACTTAGAGGCATAACCGCATTGAAAGCAATGTCGCAAGTGAGGTAATCTTCACACAACCCATGTAATACATAAGGGAAAAGATACATAGTTGGCTTACAATCGCCACTTCACACAATTACATGAATAAAGCATTATATCAACCAGATACATCAAGGTCCGACTACGGAACCCGAAATAAAAGAAGGCTACCCCAAATGCTACACAGATCCCCGATCGACCCCAACTGGGCTCCACTACTGATCAACTAGAACGAAACAACACCAAAGGACAAGATCTTCATGGAGCTCCTCCTTGAGCTTGGTTGCGTCATCTGCACGGACTCATCGGCACCTGCAAGCTAGTTTTGGAAGTATCTATGAGTCACGGGGACTCAGCAATCTCACACCCTCGCGATCAAGACTATTTAAGCTTATGGGTAAGGTAAAGGTATGAGGTGGAGCTGCAGCAAGCAACTAGCATATATGGTGGCTAACATATTCGCAAAAGAGAGCGAGAAGAGAAGGCAAAAGCACGGTCGATGAACTATGATCAAGAAGTGATCCTAAAACAACCTACGTCAAGCATAACTCCAAGACCATGTTCACTTCCCGGACTCCGCCGGAAAGAGACCATCACGGTTACACACGCAATTGATGTATTTAATTAAGGTCAACTTGAGGTTTTCTACAACCGGACATTAACAAATTCCCATCTGCCCATAACCGCGAGCACGACTTTCGAAAGTTCAAATCCCTGCAGGGGTGTCCCAACTTAGCCCATCACAAGCTCTCACGGTCAACGAAGGATATTCCTTCTAGCGGGAAGACCCGATCAGGCTCGGAATCCCGGTTACAAGACATTTTGACAATGGTAAAACAAGACCAGCATCACCGCCCGAATGTGCCGACAAATCCCGATAGGAGCTGCACATATCTTGTTCTCAGGTCACACTCAGATGAGCTCTCCATACAACTAAAACCAAACCTCGAGTTTCCCCGAGGGGGCGCTGCACAGG